>NW_027211659.1:57500-147500 GCF_022749685.1 Semicossyphus pulcher | reverse complement strand
TTAAACTTAATTCAAACATATACGTCTGAGTCTGCCTGAGTCAATGTTAGCTTCTCTGAACAGACAATTACTTCATAACCCTCAGATCCCTGCGGTCTTGTTTCAGGGCTTTAAGATGATGAGCTTATAACAATGCTATGATGTGCTTAAAAGTTTAACTGAAGATTTGACATCATGTTCCCTAACGACCAGCTGTCACTCATTTACAGTCCACGACAGACATGGTGACTTTTTAAAGGGACTTCAGTGTCGCAGGTCGTTTTTCAGCGTCTGAATCAGAGTTGTGACTCGATCATTTGGTTTAGGGTGGACAGAACACACTTAGTCCAAGTGGTCTTAAGTCAGTCTTTTCTAGCCTTGATGTTGTGATATCAAACGTGTTAAATTAATTATTACAAGTTTGGGTCGTTGAAGTTCAACCAATAGGAGCGCTCTCTGCAGCACCCAACAGGAAGTAGCAAAGCGATTAGATAGTAAACATGGAGGGGACTTCGGGGGGTGATGCTGTCACCATGTCCTTTCTGAATGCGATGCCATATTTGGACGCTAACTTGCTGTTAGCATACAGTGTTAGCACAGCAGTCTCAGTAGCCCCTTTTTACGCTGCCAGGTCAAGGCGGGATTGTTGCGCCTCTGTTACATTCCGCCTTCTACGTAGAACGCACGGAGGCTGAAGGTGGGGCATTTGAAGCACGCGCTGTTTGTTTACACCTCGCGCACGTTTTGCTTCCACAACGCTGGAACGCTGTAAAAACACACACCGGGGCGGCTTTATGCTGCCGTTGCTTGGTCCAAAGTAAAATGGCAAAGGCTGCATGACGGCAGAGCTCCGTTACGGCGCTGAGGCGGAACCACACCGTAAAAAGAGCTACTAACAGCATGCTAACTCTAGAAGCTAACCTGGCTACAGTACAGCCTCAACCACTGCAGATAACAAACTGCTGCAGACACACGAGCAGCTGCTTCTGTTCCTGCTCCTCTGTTTGTCCTTTGTTAAGTTTCCAGACATCCATCTAAGATATCTCGTTGTGCTCTTGTAGATAATATTGTGCAAAGACCGAGATCTCCACAAGATCTGTGACTAAAGTACCTTTAGATGAGAGATGGTGTCAGAGCCTTTTTAAAGTGTTTTAGTGCACGGTGGGCGTAACAGTCTAAAGTTAGCTTGTTTAGAAACAGCTTCCTTTGGCAGACCGATCGATCCTTTCAACATACAAATGTTGAGTATGAGTATTCATTGGATTTTAACACGACAATAATAAACAGAAGAGTCGACAGCAAACTAAGAAAACATCCGCCAGACCAGAGCCGAGAGTTTGATCAAACCCAGGATCTAACGCTGATTAGTGACAGCTGACTCAACATGTGGGTGACATTTGACTGCCTTTAGCAACCCTGTGACATTGGTAATAACTGGAGAAAGAAACGCTTCACAATAACCTCAAAGCTGAAGACTGAATTGGCCATTCATTGGCTGACATTGAGTCTGCACAGTTTCTCTGGTCTCTAACCACCGGGCTGCGTTCACAAGTAGAGCGTATGTTAGATAAGAGCAGAAACACTGAAATGCTGCCGTCATGTACCAACAATAATCTACTCTATCTTTACGTTATTAAAGTAGCCTTTAGTCTGCAGACATTAGAGCACATTACAACCAAAAACAAACTCCAGTTTCTATTTGAACCCACTCACTGTGCAGCTATGACAACAATGGCAACTGCCTGTCAGCACGAAGCCCTTCTCCTGTTTGAAGCGACAGCACTGAGCTCACTGGGTGCCCCGCACACACACGGACACACACACACACACTGAACTCAATGCCCCTGTTCCCTCCTCCCCGTCTCCGTGCCTCTTCCTCCTCGTTTATCTGCTCCCTCCCTCCCCTCTGCTCTCACCCCTTCCTCCCTCGCTGGCAGAATCCACAGCGAGTGCTTGGAGAGCGGAATCGTTTGTGACACGCAGCGTAAGGCGGACTGCAGCCAAACGATGAGCGAAGAAATACTCCCTCCTTTACAAACAAGCATCCGACAGCAGAAACAGCTGCACGTTTAGCCACAACAGGCCAGGAAAATAACTCTACATGGAGAGATAAACGGATTTAATTCTATAATTGCTCATAATTGCATAATAGCTCTAATCTAACGTCTTCCTGAGGGGGGGGCTTGTTTTGGAGGCATTCTTTAACGACCATGATATTCAGTTTAATACTACAAGCTCGTATGTGCATGCTGGTTAGTTGGGCCCGGCGTCTCTCTGCTCTGACAGCTCAGCATTCCTCCCGGCCTCGAGCTCAGGGTGACGTAATCCATCCTCGAGAGCCCGACATGGCCCCCTCCCCCATAAACTCATTCCCAGGCCTCAGAGATGGAGACACAGAAACTTGGCAGGGCTACAAGGTCATGGAGGAGGTGGAGGAGCGGCGGGGGGAACACGGAGGAGCAAACAGCTTAATTAAGGAATAAAACAGCCAATGACATAAAGATGTTCACATACGTTTTGTCTTCTCCATGCAGATTCTTATAATCCCACTTTCTGAATCTATTTCACTCTTCAGCATGCAGAATATTAATGTTGAAATGTTTTACAAGATTTTTGCCGTCATAATTTCCGACCCAGTGCCGACCTTTGACACTGGGACCCTGGATACTGCACACATTTCCAGTGTAGCTCTGACTCAGGTTCCACGCTCTGCTCGGCTGCACTGTTTCTGTTTACGATTGTGACCCGATAAATAACAGGAAACCAGTGGCTGTGTGCTGCTCCGGAGGGTCCTGCTTTAAACAGGTTATATTCTGGGCTAATAAGTTACAGTGTTGGACAGATGCATAGACTGACATACTCGCAAACACCTGTTTCTGTTTTAATGCTGCTGAGCTATTTCATAAATCAGTACTGGTATAGGAACAACCTAGCAGGTCAATGCTGTATAGTAATTAGCAGACTCCACCAATCCCAAAGCTGTAAGCCACGCCAGACAGCCAACAGTTCACACCCAAAGACACATGAGGCATGGCGCTCAACAGAGTTACATTTCCATTTATTAAGCAGCTGGATTTGAAGCACATCATTTATCATTAGTGTCCGACTGTGACGGAAATGTTGCCCTCACTTAACAAGCGTGATGCAATTGGAAGAAAGAAAGGTTGAGGGACAGATATGTCAAGCCTATTGTATCTACACAGACAGAGGAAAGATATGGGGCTTATACAATGTTACAAACAATGTTAAAGATCTGAAACTCAGAGGTTCCTTACACCGTAAGAACAGAAGCCCAGGCTGTCCAATCAAAAGCTTGTTTACATTGGACGACATGGTTTTAAAAGACTTGGCAAAAAGTTAGAAAACAGACCAACAAGCAGAAGAACCGAGCTCAACTGGCACCGAGGTAGCAGAGACAGATAATACCAGGCCAGCTGCCATCGAGCAAAGCCAACTCTTTTATACCCAGCTCTGCAGCAGAGGAGTTCATCTGAGGACACTTTGGTTTGTCCAGTGCTTAGTACACAGTCTGCACACATCAAAACACAACTCGTCATAAAACTGTATCTCGGCCGTGCCGTTCTTTGGGGTGCACCACCTTTCAGCCACCACACAGAGTACCGACAGAAGAGCAGTGTTTAATTGGCCAGGTTGGTTGCGTAATATTTTGGAGCCACACCTTAAAATATTGGCCTGGCAAAACTTCTTTGGGTAGCAGGCTCAAAATATCTCCAAAAAGAGGACACACGAGGGACAGGCCACACAAGTTTGCATGGCCACCAAACCATGTGAACAAATCAGGAACAAAATGCACACAAACGTAACATGACACAGGACACACTGCCCAGGAGTCGCTAAATCCAGCTTTAACAACCAGTTCTCGTGTGCTTAGAGGTCAAGTCTTCTGACAGACACACAAACACAGAATCCAAGTGTGAAGATACCAAATCTAAAAGCTCGACACACTAACAGAAGTTACCTTTCATCACTGACTGTTTGAAGCTACACAAAAACACAGTGAAGCCCACAGATGATCACATCAATGCTCACATCCTGCTGGAGGTAAGGTTGAAAGGTGTATCTGAGAGTGTATCGTACGAAAGATTGGAGCTTTTTTTAACCAACTTGTTTTAAACACAATAAAAGACATTTTAATAAAAACACTTTTTGACAACATGCAATGAAAAAGATGTTTTTAAGAGCACTTACCACTGAGATGCGTTGTAATGGAAGTAAACCATGCCAAGGCCGTATAAAAAGGCAGCATTCTGGAAAAATCAGACAGAAGACCGTTACAAACATGAGCGTATAACTTCATCAGTGCACTGTAATGAGCACAGTCCTCACAGCGTGGTCAGGAGCTACATGCTAACAGTTTTTACCTGGCTGAGTGAAGTTTTATATGTGCCGCACAGGGGCGATTCTTTCCCCTCATTTAATTACAGATAACCAACTTTTAAAACTAGAACATGTAATAAATAAGTAGCTTGTCTCTTTGGACTGCCCTCGCGCTGGAGCAGCTGCGACCAACAAATGCTGAGCATGTGTTCTTACAAATATAAACATAAACTTTTACTCTGTTATCAAAACGCTGATTACGTTTCTGTGGATCAAAACACCAACTGCGTCAGCTTTAGCAGAGTTACACATCTGCAGTGAGATTCAGCCACACCGACCCACTGAGCACAAATCGATGCATTTCCATCAGCAGGTAATATTCTTTTTTTCAGACCCAACAATATCCCAGATTTAAGAAGAGCCACCGCACTCTGACCGTGGTCAACAACAGCCCGTCTTCAGCCAAGCCCAGAGGTCAGGACCTCACACCCTCCGTCCACTGTGGAGACGTCTAATCCCGAGGAGCCCAGAGCTGTCACATGTGATCACTATCGAGCTCTCGGCACCTCTGCTTAATGGGCTCTCCAAACAGTGAAACATCAAACCCAACGGGCCTCTTCATCCTCACAGAGAGCGAGAGGAGGGCGGGCTGGACGCCATCACATCACAGCTGATTGGACAATTTACATCCAGACCATGAGCAGGGACTGTAGGCCATCTAAACTCAGGCAAATATTTCTGAATATTAAACCAAAATGTGGTTTGATGCTCGACATAAGATCACATCCACATCAGAGTCCTACACATCGACGTTTGTTTGAGTGAAGAGTCTCTAACAGGTGACGGTGAGACCTGACCTTCTGATCTACTTTTCTGTTCCCTTGAAATAAATATTTTATCATCAATGTTGGTCCAGTCCACTTATGATTCAGGGCCAGTTAATGAAACACTCTGCAGATATTACAGAGTGCAGAGGATGTGTGAGTGATGTGACACTTTACATTAAGCACTTATTATTCACTCGTCCTCTGAACGGCCGCGCTCTGACGGTTTCAAGCCGCTGGCTGAGGACGCAGCTGCAGCTGTCTGGCTCTGCTGGTTCCAGCTGAGACTGAGAACATGGTGACTGCTCAGACTGCAGCTGCTTCTGTGGGTGGATGTATGATCCTATGGCTGTGGCTGCAGTGGCTTTAAGGGGGACTACACCTTAATGCTGCTGTTGACATCAAGACACATAAGATTTGAACGCAGGATTTATATGTTCAATAAAAAAGTTACTAGCACGCCATACAAGTTCAGAAAGACAGTCATGTCTTACTCCATGGCTCGTGTCTGGGTCAAAGCTACAGTCCGTCAGCCTCTGCAGTCACTGACCAGCTCAACTAGCTCCCCTGGTTCTCTACGTAGCTGGCTAATTGTATAGACTTGAGTCCGAACCAGACGTGGCACAGAAAAGGTGCAGCCCACGGACAGTGCTCGTGGATCTGCGACTAAACGACAGACGAAAACTTTCTCGACTTCAAAGCTTTTCATCGACTAATGTTTTGTTGAACTTTTTGGGGACAGAGCCTTAAAAAAACTCTGTCGACGAGGGACAAGATCTCTGTTGTCTGAAGCTTTCTAGTTTCCATTTGTAGTCTGAGTAGTATTATCAACTCGTGTTTGAGCTGGCTTTGGCTGTTTGCATGAAAACGGGAGTGGGGAGCAGTGGACATGTTCTAAAATCTAATTCAATGCTTTTTACGACCTTTTGAAGACCTCAAATACGATTTAAGGCTTAGCCCCACTACAACCAGCTGCTGCTGACGCTGCTGCTCTCGAGATCTGATGTGGGATCCAACAGCTTTCACCCCCATGGTCCCTGACAAGAACGTCTTTCGGCATAAATTGCACCTTGCGTTGTCATTTCTTGCTTGTGCCAGCCACCTCCAAAACCTCTTCTTCCAACCATCTCGACATCTTAGCTCAATTATGTTTAACCACAAATCACGACAGACAACAACCAAACGTTGTCACGCGACCGGGTGAAACGGTTTGTAGGTGACCAACATAACACGTAAAGCTTGTTGAGCCTCTGAGACATGACGGTCAAACAACTGCTTCTATTCTCTTTGTTACGGTAATGTTAGACCACAGCGTGATCTTCCCATCAGCCTTAGGCGCACCATCCACAACTTTAATACCTTCTGCAGATTTACGGTAAAGTTAAGACGATTTATGACGTTAATTTCCCTGATTTTAAAAAGGAAAAGCGGTGCAGCGTATCGACTTTGATCTGACAACAAGCTTTGTGTTTATCTCTGGAAGCTGACATCTTCACATATGTGCAGCTAACAATACCAACGTAGATGAGACCTTTCCACCCCAGCTTCATTCTGGCACGTTAAACAATCACCAGTGCATAAAAAGTCCTTCATCAGTTACCTGAATAATTGCTGGCTACACCTGAAGCCTCAAGAAACTGGCTGTAGTCCCAGAGGCTATATCATCATCAGACAATAGACATCTTGTTCTGAGATTGCCCCTCCCTTATGGTCAACCAAACACCAGCTGATAAGAGGTTGACCAAGTTTTCATTGGTCGTTCAGTCACAGAATAAAGACTCAAACTCCATTAGGCGCTGAGACTAGTCTGTTGTCAGCGTGAGCGTCTGTTACATCTATCTGTACAGTCTTCCCTGTGTGTGAGAAAACAAGTACGAGCACAAAGGATGCTATAAAGTCCTTCTATAAAGCTTTCAACGGGTTCTTAACCAACAGTGGGCTCAGACAAGGTGCAGACAACGCACAGCTCAAAAAACACACACCATGAAGTGTTTCTCATGGTAGGTTTCAGAGTACTGCAGCAGTGAACTGATCCTCAATATGTCGTTTTTAATGTCTAATATTTAAACTTGGACAATGAAGTCAGCTGATCATAATCCACTGAAGAACGTATGACACCTTCAAAAGACCAGGATCAAATCAAAGCAGATGGCTGAAGAACTGTAAAGGTGCCATGAAAGAAGACATGATATTGGACTCACCTTCCAGTAGTCCGACTGTAAACTGAAGTACCTCTGGTATGCAGATAATGCTGAGAAAATAGAGAGAAGAGAATGTGATACAGAGAGAGAGGGAGAGACACAGAGGAGAAAACAAACAGTTAGCGACGCTGAGCTCGAGACATTCCCCAAAGCTTCAGTTTCCAGCAACAATGTGACCATGTTTTCCACTTGACAGTGACACATCCGATCACCAATCACACAGCTGATAGAAGCACAACAACAGCCAGTCAGACGTTCACACATTATTAACGTCTACTTTCCTACTGCTCAGGACACGTCAGAGTCTGTGTGTGTACACGACCAGTCAAAGGTTTGGACACATTTTCTCATACAAGTGAATGGGAAAGTGTGTCCAAACTTTTGACTGGTCGTGTACACTTTTACTTAAAGAAACAATCTCAAACTTTTCCATGTAAATAAATGTCTGTTAGGTCTGTATCACCGAATGAGGTAACACAACTGAGCCTGTGGCCCACTGATGAAAGCCTTTGCATTTGCAGTATATAGTATTATTATGGACTGATGCTGTGTTTGAAATTCTGTACTTCACTAGCAGTACGTCCTGATGTGGCCTAAATGTGCAGTATGCCAAAAATACCCGGATGTTCTGATTCGGAGAAAATCTCCAGTATGCATCGGACCAGTCTACATCGCCTACTTTATCCCACAATGCAAAGCGCTGGAATGTCACAGCAGCAGCTGAAATGACGGACAGCAGCAGCATTCCAGCAGAAGGGGGCGCTATAGCTAAAGAAGCGTCTTATTGTTTACTTCTGCCTGGCGTAGCTTACTGCAAAATCAATTTGAATGGCTCCTCCATACTACAGACTACCGCCGAACGCAGTATGCAGTATATAGCATGTAGTATGTAGCAGTAGTACAGCATTACGAACACAGCCTGTGTGTCTGTGGCCACAGTCGAGGAACAAATCACAAGTGGCGCCCAGTTAGTGATGAGTTTTCCATCAGCCAGCAGTGGTTGGTCTGCCAGAGAGGGTAGGTGGAGCTAAACGGCTGCACTTCCAGTTTCTGAAAGCATTGCGAGTAAACAGTAATCTACTATGGCTGAACTAACAAGAAAAGATGGATGACTACAGATACAACTTCAACAAGAAGTGAAAATCCAAAGAAGAAGAAACAAACTCAACGCTCAGATGACGCGAACAGTCTAGGAATGAGAGCGCAGAAAATCAAGAGTTCAAACTGTGACAAAGGGAGCCAGCTGTAGATGTCTGGTTAAAATTGTGAAGTGTGCTCCCGTAATCACCAGTTCTAGCCACTGGGTGGCGCTCAAGAGCACGACACTGAAAAATTCGAGATTGTTATTTTAATAAAACAATTTAGCCTCAAAATGTGCAACTTTTAGGTTTGTTATTAAACTTTGTAGTTTAACTGGTTTCTTCAATCCGTCATTATCAGGATACTCCCCAAACTGTAGAAGCTGATACACACCAAAGAGACTGATGTTGAAAAAACGATCGTCATGACATTTTTTGACATATTGCCCAGCCTTAGTTTTACACATGGACACTCTCACCTTTTGGATAGTCCTCCAGCAGGAGGTTGAAGTGTCCCAGCTGGCAGAAAATGTCAGGGTCCACTTTGCCCTCTGCTTTCAGGATGAGAGCGTCGTAGCAGCTAACAGCCTGCATGGAAGAGCAAAGGCAGATAATTAGAGTTAAAGGGGAGCAACACAGCTGCAGTTAATAACACAGAATTAAATCAAATGTCAGGAAGATCCTAATATGTAACATTAAAATGATGGAAAGCCAGTAGATACAGGTTAATTAGAGGTGATGATCATACAGAGCTTACTGATGCACTGCTGTAGAACTGTGTATAAGCCTTCCAGAGCTGTTTTGCATAGGAACAGCTGTATGCCCATATAAGGACATTGTCAGTTAGTATTGTAATGATGGCTAAACAAATTACTCCTGTAACCCACATTGCTGCCATTGAAAAGGAATGATTAGCAAGCATGACTTCTGTGTAAGTTGGATGCCATTAGACTGAACCTGAAACATTGCCACATTCAGTTGTAGCAGTCATGTATGAACTGGACGTCTAGCTTGCAAGAGCAGGCGAAAGATAATTTTTTTATTGTTATTTTTATTATTATTTGTTTCTTGTTTTCCACATTCCGCATATACACCATTAAAATAACAAAAGTAGTGTGCTATTAATGTTGTTTATTTGCAGTTGCAAGCACACTACCAAAAAAAGTCTTGCCCGATTAACTTTGGAGCTCTTTTGAAAGTACAAACTTAAGCATATTAAAGCTGGCAGTGTCCGTCCACATTACAGCAAAAGCACAGTAATTCCAGAAATTATCATATTATTCAACAGCATGTTTTCAGAAAATAGACTGTGGCTCTTTTTGTCACAAAGCTGGAAATAAACACTCAAAACATTGTGATAGTAAGTGTGCAAAAGAGCCAATTATGATACCAAACTGCACATCACTGGACGGCTAGAAGGAAGATAGTGGGGATTTTATTTACTAGCCTCATGCTCGTGTTTTGGGAGCTAAAATCTAATTAAATTTAATAGTAATTGAATTGTTGATTAAAGACTACCACCTTAACTCAAACTTCTTGTGAGGAAAGCATCTCTGCTGAACATTCACAAATAAGGACTCACCTCTAACATCATACAGCAAATATAAAGCATGCATTATCACACAAAATGTACGCAGGACTGGCACAATGCCACGCTCCTCTTCTACTTATGAATGTGTGCCACAGAGGTTAACTAAGGTCTCACAGAGCACCCTGCAGAGATGGTGTGATTCAGCAAACCCAACAATACTTTCACACACATCATCAATGTGTAAACATATGCATGGGTGGTACCAAATCCAAGTCATATTTTCTTACGTTTAGCAGTGCTTTGAACCATTTTAAACAGTGCCTCAGGCTTAATAATGTTCCCCCTCCCCCTACATTTAAAATGGTAGAGTCCAGCTAGAGGATGTACTGAGAACTTTGATCAATATAGATTTATTCCACCAAGAAAGATCCCATACTTATTCTTGTAGGTTTAATTATGTTATGTGAAGATGAATGCATGGCTGACCAGGTATTCAGCAGAGAATAACAGACAAACAACAAATTAATATAACTGAGTGCATAACTGGGATTATCTAAAGAGTACACCCTTACAAAACGATGCAGCAGGCAACCCTTCAACAACCAGAAGCCACATGTTGAAGATGCAGATCATGCAGATGCATCGTTTATGGTGGTACCACAGACTGAGTGTGAGAATGAGCGTGTTGCATGTGCAAGCACAACACAGATAGTTAAGCTGATACCCCTTGCTTTTGCTTTATAAGCTTTGCTACAAATACAGAACAAGAGCCGACTCTTGCAGCTCCCAAACGGCTCTTCACTAGCAATGTCTTGATCCATGATTGGTATGCGTACACATACAGTCATCGCTTTCGTCACCCTTTCATTGCTGAAATGAGCAAATGAACAAAATGATGAAACAAAAATGTTTTTCAGACATGTTGATGTCATAACTGTATTTTAGCCAGTTGAAAGAAGGTTGAAATGAGGTCTAAGACATTCACACCTGATTTCACCCCGTTTTCAACTGAATTTCAACGTTGAAATCCCGGTCTGTGCTCACTGGGATATAACAAAATATTGTATATAATAATAAAAACCCTTATCATTTCCAGAATACCATAATTTTACAATATGCTGGTTGAAAAAACCTTCTTGAAATATAACTAAATAAGGTAATCAAACGTTATTACATTTTGTATGATAACTTTCTTATATGCTGCAGGAAATAAATACATATCCGGTTATATGGATCTTTAAATAGTGAGATTTGTCAGGAATAACTATCCAAGTTGTCTAACAAGAAACACTATTAAATTATAATTACTAACAAAATTCTCTACAGACATTTATAAATTATTTAATTTGTAATTATATATCGTGAAACACTTCAGGATTTCTGCTCTTTTCAAAGTGTTTTTGCATGCATTTTTCAAGATATTATTATATATTATGCCTTGTATTAATTAACCAAAAATAAAAAAAATAGACTCTTGGACGGCAGCCGGCTCCCCTTGATGTCTTCAAAGAGTCGTCTCCATGAGCTGCCTCTTCTTTGATCGACACATCACTAGTCGTGATACAGGGGTTTTGCGAACGGTGATTAGCTTAGCCACTGCTACTAGTTAGCTAGCAAACGTTTGCTACTAGGTATATTCTTCCTAGCTCCGCCATCTTGTTCCAAGTAAAGCTGCCATTATTTTGCAACCATGAGTCATTATGCATTTGTTTCTCTCCCAATAATGTAAGCGGTGCAGGTGTAGCTTTATGTGCCAGTGAAGGAGGCAACAAACCGCTGGACAGTTAGCCGCTAACATGCTAACAGAGAGAGCTGACGCACAACCCAAACTCCAGCAGCCGTTATAGAGGATGGGACGGATGGTTCCGCAGGATATCAACATGTCTGCAAACTAAATGTCCCTATTCTAGTTAGACGTTGAAGAAGTGTACATTTGCCCACTTTTGAGGCTTAGTGTCATACTTTTACAAGTCACATAGAGCAGCTGTGTGGCGAGGTGTTAACGTTTGTTAACCAGTTACCTTAGTGCACCCAGTTTAGCTTGACTTCACTGTTAATGCAAAAGTATTAGCAGTTTTTACGAGAATGTGATTTTCACACGTGCCTGTCTCTCATTAATGCAAATTGTTTTCAAAACGGTATTTATATTATATCAAGCACGTTCACAACAGATGATACCATGCTATCACGTAGCATGGTGCCCATTCTCTCAACAGCCGATGATTTTAGAATACTGGAAATTCACATATTTGCACAATGTTTAGTCCGGTAGTTTGGGCCTGTTTCAACATTGTTAAAGAAACCTGCTGGAGTCATTATATACTGAGCATGGCAGTGCAAATGCTGCTTGCAATAACCATGTCCATAATTGAGAGCTCCTTCTACAGACAGCCGTTGGTTCAGCTTCAAAGTTGGGGTAATTGACGCTTGTGCAAGAGAGGCGTTGTGAGGTCTGTACCACTTATTTCAGGTGGGATATACAGTAATCAGAGGAGATAACCGTGAGAGGTGGCTGTGATCCTATTCTGTGTCATACCTTTAACAGCAAGGCCTTCGTTCTGGCGCCATCTTCTTGAAGCCTATGAAATCCAAACAGTGAACTGCAAGTAAAGGACAGACAACACACAGGCGGTTCCGTATTACTTAGAGGCAAACATGTATGTTGCTTTAAACTGCTGGAGGAATATAAATATTGCAAGAAAGAAGCGGGGGGACTGCTTCACACAACAGATGATCTAACCTGTCAGTTCCGACCAAGCTCTCTTTTTCTTGCGCTGTTAGCTTCGGAAAGTCCTCTTCGATTTCAGTCGCTGCTCCCGACGCCATTTTCTCCTCGTCATTACCAGCAACGCCGAGACTCCGGGCAGCAGCAGAGGCAGCGGCTGTGAGCGACACTCCGCACGATTTCATGGAAAAGAAACGGGAAGATCGACGGGACCGAGCAACTCCGGCAGAATGCAAAAACAACGAAAGTGTTGCACAGCTATCCAGGACTAAAACGGGGCGTAGCGTAATTCTTGCCAAATCCTCAAGGAAATGATCGCTTCAAGTTACCTTCCACACTCCTCATTGTACATCCAACACAGCGTGTATTCCAGTGCCAATTTATGCATGAAGCTGATGTAATGTTGGGTTTTAGGAGGGAGTGTTACTTGATAATATCGTAAACTTCCCCAACCATCGGCTCAAAGTTGTTGTAATTGTGTCACATAGGCAAACGCACGCCGCCACCGTCGACACGCCCTCCGCTCACCCTGACCAATCAGCAGCCAGCATTTGCGGTCACGTGACTGTCTCCAGTTGATGTGCTGCGAACACGCGGACGTACGCGCGCGCGCACACACCAAACGGCCTTCAAAGGCCCGCCTCAACTCATGTGATTGGGTACTCACGCTATATTATGATTACGTAACTGTATTTTAAAGCAGTGTATTGGTTAAAATGGCTGTCATATTTGTCTATGGGGGGCGGCTGTCAAGAATGTTTGTTGCAACGTTGCACAAATACAGTAATTTGTGATAGATGGTCATATAGATAGATAGATAGATAGATAGATAGATAGATAGATAGATAGATAGATAGATAGACTACTGTTTGTTTGTTTTTTGTTTTTTTACTGTTCATTCATATTTGTCTCTTCTCACACTACACACATTTTACTCAATGAAACTTTGTTACAAACAGGTTCTGTTGATTGAACACTTAATATAAATGCAGATGTGAGGACAGTTATCAATCTGTTGTCACTTTAAATTTAGTTGATGTAAGGATTCCTTAAAAATAAATTTACATTTATTCTAAGTTTAAGTTTAAAAAACACAGCAGCTCACATTTTTCTAATATTTCTGACTAGCCTAGGTAACGGAGTTTCAATTCCAGGGTGTTGAAGAAAATCAGCTATCAAACTTGGTCAGTATTTTACAGATTCCTTAACAAACTGTTCTTCCATTTCAAAAACAGATATATTTTGTAAATGTTTCATTTTTGTCAACTTTTCTTCCCATCACTGCAATCTTACATCATTTGTTTTAACTCATTTGTTTTCTCTTACTATTTTTATTCTTATGAACCAAAATACCAAAGTAATTTTCTTAAAAATCGTGACATGGCAACCTGATAGTGCTTCTTCACAGTACCCAACCCTTTGTTCTGAACGCATTTTACAATCTTGAGATACATTTTATGATTATTGCAGTGTATAAAATAGAGGTAATATTCCGCAGACAGACCTGCTCGTGTGTCTGAGTTTCTCTTTTACTTTGAACGTCAAAATTATGCAAATGACGTCGGACGTGCAGCGAACTGAGGACAGACAATCCAAAATGGCGAACCATGACAAGGGTAAGCAGGCCTTTAAAGTAATTACATCTACGTGTGGAGCGGGCACGGGCTATTATTTATTAACAATTACACTCGGGACATATTTTTAAACTTTTACGTTACGTTTGTGTATCTTTAAAACTCTGCCTTCCTCCCATTTAAACCCCGGTGTGTTCAGACGTAGCCTTTACAGCTAACTTTTCATCTGTCGCTTAGCTTAACTTGTCTGATGCTAATGCTGCATTCATGTGCTCCTCGGATGGTCCCGTTTCCCGACTTTGGAGGTCGTATTCCGACACTTGAGTGTTTATGAGCTTTAAGTCGTAACACAGAAACAACATGGACGCTACAAGTAAACTATGTTGTATATTAATTCTGGATTTATGTCTCAAAGTTGCGCTCGTAATGTGTTAAAACGTTGATGATGTTGCTAAGTAGGATGTCTGTATTTTCTTCATTTCATTTCATTTCTATGTAGCTAAAGAGCTGGAGGAGGAGATTTACGACAAGGTGGTGGATCTGACAGAATACGCCAAACGACAGAGATGGTGGAACCGCCTGTTCGGCAAAAATTCCGGACCCGTAGCAGAGAAATACTCCGTGGCCACACAGATAGCCATAGGGGGAGTGAGCGGATGGTAAATATACCCCATTGGAAATGCATTGTGATGCCTTCAGGTGCTCCTCGTTTACTCTCCAACTCAGTTTCTAAGTTAACTATGATTTAAACAATGAAAATCAAACTTTTGGATGGCTCCAGCACCAAATGAGGGACATGACTTGTGGCTCGTGGGAACTACGATTATTTCCTGATCGACCTTTCTCGTATCATGCACCCACCATCTGAATGAAGAGGGTGTCCTGACCTGATTCCTGACCTATCCCTATTATTTTTTATTGATCTATCCATTCTTATTTTTTTTATACTGTATTCACTGAATTGCTACTTAGTCTTGGTACTGCTGTAACACCAGAATTTCCCCTCTGGGGATTATTATTATCTTATCTTGTCTTGTCTTAACACCTGGGAGACTATACAGTTTACATTTAGCCTGCAGCTGATGCTGTAATAGAACTTGGACACATCTAATTGTAATTATGATGACAGCATCTGTATTGCCTGCCTTAAATGTTATAATT
This sequence comes from Semicossyphus pulcher, assembly GCF_022749685.1. Lineage (NCBI taxonomy): Eukaryota > Metazoa > Chordata > Actinopteri > Labriformes > Labridae > Semicossyphus > Semicossyphus pulcher. Next base: position 132,088 of record NW_027211659.1, on the reverse strand, counting down.
GTAGACTTTGGGTGTTATAACCACAAGTAAGAACACTTACTACTACATGACATGGCCAATAGATTCAGGCACAGAAAGTACTAGGATTAAAACTTCTCTGAACATTAGTAAATAAATAGCAATAATCGATACATATTGTTTGATTTGATTAACAGGCTTCGGTTACACTAGAGATAAGATAATCTTTTATTCGTCTCACAGTGGGGAAGTTAACAGTGTTACAGCAGCAAAGTGGATAGTGCAAAATTACAATAAAGGGCATATAAAAATAAGCAAGTAAACAAGTGTATCCTAAAAAATATGTACAGAACTAATAAGATAAGTGAACAATGTCTCGTAAATATGCAGCAGACCAAATGAAAAACTAAGTCAGCAAGTGTACAGCATGAATGAGCATGAACAGATGGACCACCTGATGTAATTATATTAAATAAGTATTGCACATGTTGAGAAGGGAGATAGTGATATTGCAGATTAAATAAGTATTGCACATGTTGACTCTGAGAGATATAGAGACATGTAGATATAAAGAAGCTAATTGTTTGTCAACTACTTGAATTCCTTTGCAAATACAAGTGTAGTTGAACTATCATCAAGCTACAGTAATAATGTTGTTTAACCACTCCTTTAATTACATGTATGTCTCTACTTCCTAACATTTACTGCTAACTGTACAATGATAACATGAAAGGTAGTTGGTGTCATTATTTTTTTTGGGTTTACCTTTATCCTGTGCTTCGGTTGATTGAAGGTGTGCAGGATACCTGTTCCAGAAGGTTGGAAAAGTTGCTGCTACATCAGTAGGAGGAGGCCTTTTGCTGTTGCAGGTATCCTTGTGCTTATTATTTTCTTAATGTATTGATGAGTTGTTTTGAAAAAGTCTGAACATTTAGAAATGTTGTCGATCAGTGATTCCAAAGCCCAGGATAACGTCCTCAGGTGTATTTTTAGATATTTAGTTAACTGTCATAGAGAAGGACAGAAACGATTTATGAGAAGAATATTGAATAGAAACAGCTTAACGATGAATTGATTATTGGTGAAGCTTTCATCATTTAATAAATAAACGAATGTGGGTTAAGTTTGTCAACAGAACTCTCCCTCTTATCGTTGCTTAATGTTCCGACTTTCTCCAGATAGCTAACAACAGCGGCTACATCCAAGTGGACTGGAAGAGAGTAGAGAAGGATGTCAACAAAGCAAAGAAGCAGCTAAAGAAGGGAACTAATCAAGCAGGCCCGGAGTTAAACACATTTATGGAGAAGGTAAGATTTGTGCTTCTGTCATTGTTTACATTGTTTTATAAAAAAGGGCACTCAGAGTACCCATCTGTCACACCTAATTATGAAACCTTATCGCAACAACTTTCCAGGTTTTATTTTTGGGATACTTTATTTAACCCTCTCTCTTTCCCCATGTGTCCTTACAGAATCTACACAGTTTCTATAGAGTAAAACAAGTCAGAATCTTATAAAGCAATGAGCAACATTCAAACTAATCAGTTCAGCTTATTAGACTGTAGAATATCTGTTCTAGTGCTGGTTTCTCAGCCACTTTACTTGAGATCCATGTTTCTCTTTCATCCTCATGTTTCTTTTTGATACATCTTTTTGTTGTTTAAACAATAAAGTCATATGAGAGTGAGGTTATAGGTCCGGAGATCACAAACAAGCAGATGAATATACCGTAATATCAAATTCCATTAAATGGCACAAAATCCCAAGCCCTACTCCCATATCCCTCCATTCCTTTCCCCCAAACAACCCAACCTGGAACAAAAGCAAAGCAGTTGTATTGAAGTTTTTTTGTTATAGTAATTGCTTGTTTTCATTGTGAAATGTCTTCAGTTTTTTGCCTGATGCATGCTGGAAGTCCTGTTCCAAGCTTGCTATGTCTCGAGACGCAGCTACGTTCAGCTGAATTTTTGTATTTTTAAAGGAGGCAGGTATCTATAATTATGCAAGAAAACGTGCCACCAGATGTTGCACTCTGCTTTGGAAATGTTGTTGCAAAATGCGATAACTGTTTTTTCATCTGTGTTGTATGTTATTGAGAATTATAATCAGTCTTGGTTAGATTTGAACTATTTGATATACTGAGCCATATTTTCTGTGTTTTTCAGACAACAGAGTTTGTGAAGAAAAACATTGTTGTCACGAGCGGTTTCATCGGAGGATTCCTGCTCGGCCTGGCCTCTTAGGATCTGCCAAATAAGAAACGTCTGTATGTCTGGGATGTAATGAAAAGGCTTTAGGAAAACAGAATATATCATTGCTGGAAGTCTTTCTGGCAGCGAGCAACACATTTGTTATCATAGCTTTTAGCTATGTGTTTCTGTACGAGCTGCACATCTTTTTGTCTACTTTGAAACTTTATCTCTGGCCTACTTCAAAAAAGCTCCACTTTCCATAAAAAACAGATGCAAAATGATTTAAAAGTAAAAGCCCATGGAATGGTGCAATTTTTTATTTATTTATTTTTTTACCAAACTGCTGCACTGTTATTGTTCACATGTTGCACTCAATTAAGCCAAATCAGTGCAAGTAGATTTAAATTGCCCTTGGATCCATCAGTGCTGGTATTTTGTCGATTCCAGACATTCTAATCAATCATCTCCAGGGTTAAAGTGCTGATAGGTATGCGATTGTTATGCCTTTCTCTAGAGTTCCAGCTGCATGTTTGATTGATAATGTCAGCGTCCCTGCATCTCTATTTTTATTGTATTTTGATTAGCAGTATATCGATGCTAAAGATACTGAGGGTGTGTCTACTATGTAAGTTGGATCAAGTAATAAAAGTAAGAAAATCTGCTTAACTGTTTCTAATTTATTATTTGTTTACATTACAATGGCTCAAGTGTTTCCTTGCATCCCTCACCTTTTATTTTCATTTAATATGTTGCATCTAATGCTCTATATTTGTATAGATTGTTTTGGGTTTTTTTACTTTTTATTGCGCTTATTCTTACCTACAGGCCTGCACCAAATATTGAATAGTATGTCAGAATCAAGTATCGAACCACATATTTCTGTTGTCATTATTTAAGTATAAATAAAAGGATATGTTCTTTAGTTAGGTTGAGTTAAGAAATATACTGAAAAAAGCTTAAAACATGTTATTCTGAACACATGCTTTTTTCGTACAGTGCTGGTATGCAGTTTACATTTTGTAATCAGGCTTTTTTTCTTGTATTTTTAAGTGCTAAGATAAAAATGACTTTAAATTCTACTTACAATGTGATGCTAAAAGGATACAAAACGGAACGTTTAGGGAAGACTAACAAAGATAATATGAACAGGACTAAAAGTTAGTCGAATGTAGTTGAAAATACTGGTACATAAATGATATAAAATAATGTACATTTAAATTTAAACAAAAGGACACGAAATATGCCGTTAACAAAATACGTTATGTACAAGATGGATATACAGCATGTCTGTTATTTATTTTTGTTTAAGTTGAGGAGTTCTTCCTGTCACGAGCGCTGCTAAGACACGCCCCCTCGCAAAACGCTTCCATGGTAACCAAAAACAGAACGTTGGGAATTAACAGCAGCTGAGCTTTATCAAGAAAGTCATTTTAATATTACCGCCATGGCTTTACCATTTCTACCCGGGAATTCTCTCAATAAACAGGTAAGAGTTTTATATTTGAGTTGTTACCCACAAATATTTGAACTGTTGGATTATTTTGACCAGTTTATTCTCTGCTGAGACGTTAGTTAGCTCGACATCAGACCAGCTAAGCTAGTTTAAGTTAACTACAGACTGCTATTCATTCTTTGTTCTTTATTTGGATCCCCATTGACTTGCACAGAGTGGTCGCTCGTCTTCGGTCCACACAAAAACATAAAACACTTTAAAATCAAACAGTGTTGATAAAACATGAATAGACACAACGAACCAAATCAAACCTGAGATCAGAAAATGAGTGAAAATAACTCCACACACACAAGGTAGTAAGCGGCTAACTCCTGAGCTAAACATATACTGTATGTATACCGATTTAATAGCTGTTATAATTTTTCATAAGTAGAAAACAGTTACTGCTATAATTTTAGACAAAAGTTCAATTAAAAAGATAGATGAAAATGTTAGGATTTTTGTGCATTTAATCAAGTACTACACTAAAGTAAATATCTGAGGTACTTGTACTTTACTTTAGTGTATTTATTTTATTTTATGCTTTTGCTATACTCTCATATATTTCAGAGGAACTATACTGTAGTTTAATACCAGTATATGTATTTAAAGCTATAGACACTTTGTACTTTTTAAGACACATTATATAAATGGGAAAATGTGTTTCTCTAGGCTAATTATGATTTGAAAATACCCTTTTTGATTTACTTTAGTTAATATTTGTGGAAGAAAATTATGTTCAAATTATCACTAAAGTATATGAATGCCTGCTTTGGGTGTCTATGACTTAAACATATGTAAAACCAAGTTCATAGACCATAAGCCTTTTATAAATAATTGATTAATAAGGTTGTTGTTTTTTACTCTATTTAATCTTAAACCCTTAGTACAGTCAGTTTTTATAGGAAGTGATTATTATTATTCTGTTGAGGTTGACCAGAGTGGTTTCTCCTTTGTGTGCTTCAGCTGGGGAAGGAAAGATTCCACAAATCCCAGCATTTCAACGTTTCCGATGGGCTCCCCATGTTGGTGGGACTGGAGAAGCCGGGTATTGGAGGAGAGCTGTTGTTAGGTCAGAAGATTAAACCAAAGTCTTCTGTTTACCCCAAAGGACAGGGCAGTGATCTCCCTCTATGGGTGACCTTTGACAAACAGGTGAGCTGTGTTAAAATCTGTTTTACCTCCCTGGTTATACACATATTTTATTTAGATAATATAATGTAGTTAATATTCTACATACAGTATAGCTTATGTTCTGAAATACTGATGTCGTTTAGCATAGCACAAGATTTAAAGTGGATTTTCTGGGTTTTCTAGGTATTCTTAAAAAACAAATGAGTATATATATATGGTCCACCTTAAAGCCATAATTTAATCTCATTCACTCTCCCTCCAGGCTCTGTGTTTTGAAGCATACTTCCAGGAAGCTGTACCTGAGGCCCAAACTGAGACCTACAGGATCAGGAAGTGTAAGATCTTCTTTTACATGGAGGATGATACCATACAGGTGGTGGAGCCGGAGTACAAGAACAGCGGCATCCCTCAAGGTGTCTGTGACATATTTAGAGAATGAAAATGTTTTATTTTTCATGTTCATTTCTGCATGCAAGATTTCAGATGGCTACATTTTGCATTATCCAATTTTAAGAGACAACCTCACTGAGATCTGATGAGCAGTTTAATACCTGTCACTTACCATCACCGTGTTGTTGTTTCTTTTGACAGGAACATTTATTCGTCGGCAGCGTATCCCCCTGCCTCCCCCAAATGATGACCAGTTTTACAACATCTTCCATTTCAATATCAACCAACAGATGGTGCTGCACTCACGCACATTCACCGTGACCAGCTGTGACTCTTTCACAAGGAACTTTCTCACAAGACTCGGGGTTCACCTAAATGACAGTGTAACTGTACCTGATGACCCCTACAGCAGCCTCCGAGAACAGGTAGTTTCATGTGCATTCTCATTAAAATAGCAATTTCATTAACAACTATTACATATAACATTTTTCAAATTAAGATAGAAATGAAAATATAGTACCAGGAATTATTTTTTGGGCAGGATATTTATTCATTTGAACCTTTATCTTATCATTTTATGAAGTCATAATATACAACAAAAACAACAACATTTAAAGAAAATATTTGCTTAAACTTAAATTATTATGCCTATGTGCTAATACGTCTTAGTTCTTCTTATTTAACTCTATCCCTCCTCCAGACTGAGAAAAGTATGAAGCCTCGGCGGCCCTATGAGAGGCATGACACACTGAAGCAGTTCCTGGACCACGACCGCAAAGTCCTGCGCTTCTTCTGCCTCTGGGACGACACCGAGAGCCAGTTCGGGGACCCCCGGGAGCTCATACTGCACTACTACCTGGCTGATGACACCATAGAGATCCAGGAGGTTATTTCAACCATCCGAGGGAGAAACACCATGCCAAAATTCCTGCGCCGCAGCAAACTACCTAAGGTGAGGACCATGACAGAATCTGTTCCTTCTGTCACCTCACTGTTTAAAGTCAGGATCTAATAAACATTGTCAACTGTCCTCTTCGACCTGGAGAAAAACATCATTTTTGTTTTGTAAGTATTGGGTACGAGTCTCAGTTTATTCCCCTGGACAACATTAAAAGCAGATTGAAGTTCCTTAAAGGGCCAGTTCACCGATTTCCAACCTCAGCCCTATCATGTTATTATGGGGGGCTAATGCCATTATGGTAGAACAAAAAATCTGTTTTGCTCTGTGCCTTTGGAGGAGGCAATGCGCTTGTCCAATGGGCCCTGGAAAACCTCCATCAGACTACGTGAAGCGCGTCATCTGGCGAAGGCCAGGGAGCTCGCTAAACTACACGTCCTCCGATGTCAGCAGTGTTTAGCTAAATAAAACCAAAAACCCTAAAATGTAATCATTTGTTCTGTAAAGGTGTCTTGAAACGCTGCCTGCTCTCCTGTTTTCCCTTCCAGATATTCCACATTTATAACTGAGTCATGTCTCGTTCAAAATCGTCAGGTTTGAAATGTAGACTGAAGTTTTTTAGATGATCCACTGGTATATTCTCGCCGTATTTCGGATTCTGTACCGCTTTGTGAGAGGTAGGGGCGCAATGCACGCTGGGTGTTGTAGGAATGTAGAATGGGTGAAACCACGAGCTGTTTGTACAACTTTCTCCACAGCTATGGCGCCAATTTAAAATATTATTGCTTCTAACGATTACAGAGAACACCAGCTTTGACAGCGGCTTTTTCAAGGGACCGATTTCTCCTTTAATTGCACTTGTTAAGAAGAGGCGGAAGAAAAATAATTGAGTCATCTGCGTAAAAATATTATTTTGTATCATTAATATTGCAAGCTAAATAATTTATATAAATTATGAATAAAACAGGACCTAGTATTGAGCCCTGTGGGACACCATATTGTATATTTAAAAACCTAGATAAACTTGTGTGTTCAGTTTCTATGTCCATTTCCACATTTAACATTCAGTCATTTTTTCCGAACCAAAAGGCCAGCAGTGCCTCTCTCTTTCTGGTTGGCTGACTTTTCATCTTCCTCCCATCAGCCCTCTCTTCACCCAGACCTCATTCAGTCTGACAGACCTGCTGCAGCATCCCGTCTCCCTCAAGCATTTTGGCTTCTCCTCCAGTTACTGACTGAGGCCTAATTCAACTTGAACGTGTGTGTGTGTGTGTGTGTGTGTGTGTGTGTGTGTGTGTGTGTGTGTGTGTGTGTGTGTGTGTGTGTGTGTGTGTGTCCCTCCAGCCCAGTAATTTAGTTTATTCTGATGCCTTTTATTAAATGTCAGTCCTAAAGGTTGACCAGAATCCACCATCCAACTGGAAATCACCACGTCCATCACTAACCTGTCTCTTTATTCTGTTTCTCTCTCTCTCTCTCTTTATCTTTTCTTCCCTTTATCTCTCTCTCCACATTTGTGTCCCCATGTTTGCATGCAGACTGTCTCTCATTTCTGTGAATATCATGTGTAATGCGTTTTGTGTAACAGTCCCTGTCTGTGGTGGTCTGTTTTTCTGCAGCGTGGAACCCCCCAGATGAAGCAGCCCGGAGAGGTGACGCACCGCACGGTGCTCAACGTGTTCTCCTCCAAGAATCAGGGGAAACACTTCATACTGGACAACCTCAAAGTATGACCTGTCTCAGCCACACTCATGCTACACACATTCTAACATGATATTCTATAAGGCCAAATAATGTAGATAATAAGTGTAGAGCTAAATTCTAAACAGTCTGGGGTTTTACTTTACCTCCTCTCTCCCCTCTCTCTCTGGCAGACGGGAGCTGCACACGATGACTTTTATAAGGACTGTGATCTGACTGTGGGCGGGGAGGTGAACGTGTGGGGCCGTAGAGTGCTCATCACTGACTGTGATGACTTCACCAAAGAATACTACCGCTCCAAATACGGCATAGGTAGGTAACCATCCCTATTGTCTCATAGATGTTTTTATATTTTAGTATTTCTACATATGAGTACTCTGCTTAGCTGTGAAACAGTGTACATGGCATATCAATGTCAAAATGAATTTAAGAAGTTCTTTATCTGTGCAACAAAGCACGAGGTAAAGTTATGCACAAAATGAATTTAATTATATTTCCATTCACACTGGAACATTTTAGCTTCTGCTTATTCCTGCAGTACACTATTGTAACCACCGAGGGGCAGTAAGCACCAGCAAGAGCCACAGTGCCTTTTATAATGACTTGACTCCCTCAAATCTCCACATTTTACAGATTTACAACCTGAAATAATTAATTTATTCATCCAGAAAATATTTTTATATTTTTATTTGAAATTTTGAATAACACGTTATACCTCCTCCTACTTCTAAACTATGGACACATTATGTTCTACCATTACAAACAACCATAATTAAAATCCATTTTATTAGCAGATGTAACAAGACAACATGTGTGTAAGCTTTTGGGTTTCAGTGCTTCCTGACACTGTTGGCACAAAATCGTTTGTAAAGAGGATGAGTTTTACTTCGGATACATACAACTCAAATGTTCACATCCTTGGTAATGTTCTGGTTCTCTCGGTCGCTCCTTGGGTGATGGATGTAAGAACCAGAAAGAGTGGAGCACCACTGTCCGCCTGACATTAGATACTCCGGCCCTCCAGCGCTGGTATTTCTCCGTGCCTCCACAGTCACTGGGGACCACGAGAGGCACACGGCTCCTCAGCAGGAGAAACCCAAGCTGGTCCTGGACGAGTCTGCCACCCTGGGCGGGTTCTGGGTCTGACTGCATTCGTCACAGTAGTAAAGCAGGCGGAGCCCCTGGTGACAGAACGCGGTGATGGAGGGTCCTGTCTGACTCTGAGCAGCCAGAGGTCAGCTGGGGGTCACAGTCAGACCCCGGCTGCTCTGCTCCTGCATGGATGAATTACCTGCTTTCCTCTGATCATTCCATCTCTCCTCCTTTTTTCTTTAAAGTGGTTTGTCTTCTTTTTCTACCTCCTTCTCTCAGAGGACTTCACCCCAGTGCAGTACAAAGTTGCCCCAGCCCCTAAGCCCCCCAGGACAATGCCCCCCTACAATGGCTTTGGCTCGGAGGAGGACTCGCTGAGCTTCTGCAAGGGCCTGCTGCCCAAACCCCCACAGAAAGATTTCCACAAATTTATGGAGAAGGACAGGTTGGATAAGCAGTAGTCACAGTCACAATGAGATTACACACTGCAGTGTTTGAGTCTGTCTGTTAGTGTGTGTGTCTGTGTGTGTGTCCAGAAGTGGCCTTGACAGTCATGTGCTGAATTTCCGAGCCAAGATGGTGACCAACGATCCACTCGACAGAGACAGTGCGTTCATCGTCTCCTTTTACCTCTGCGACGACTCCATCAGCGTGTTTGAGCGCCCACAGAGGAACTCAGGTAAAAAATGTTTGGACCAGAACCGCTCCAAGATTCAAGATACAAATCTACGACCCTCATGGTAAACATTAGCTCGGTCAGATTCAGTTTCCATTTCCAGAACCTTTTGAAAACTGATGGAAAGATGACAGTGAGTGCTTGGACCTACTTTTTGAGGATGGACATATTCCCATCAACATAAATCAAGATTTGACAGTATGTTTTTACAACCAAGACAAAAAGTATGTCTTAAGGTCACAGTTTGCTCAGCATGGGTCCAAAATGTTATTTCCAACCACTGAGCTGATGTGCAACAAAACAGCATTTCCATTTAAATTGCATTAAAAATACATAACAACATGATGAGAAAGCCACCCTTTATTCCCTCCTTTCTCACTGATGTCCCTCCAGGTCGGCTTGGCGGGAAGTTTCTGGAGCGCGGTCGTGTAAAGAAGCCGGGCCAGGAACTGTGTAAGAGCGAGAAGTCCGAGTACTTCACAGCTCAGGATCTGTACGTCGGTGCTTCTCTCTGCTTCAACAACTGGAACTTCCAGCTTCTGGATGCTGACGAGTACACCTTCAACTACATGGAGCAACATGCTGAGGAGGTAGGGAGGGAAACGAAGGAGGATAGCTGAAGCTTCGTGGTGAACGGAGATTTGTTCACTGTAACTTTTGAAGCTGCAGTTTCAACTCAAGTTTTTCTCCCTGTGCGTGACCTCAGAGGAAAATGGCCGCCATGTAAATGTGATAAATGCTGTATGTAAATAAAAATTGCATGTTTGTATTTATTTGTCTAAAGTTTCCCAAAGCCAACGTGGGAAACATCCTCAGTAAACTACGTTCAATTCCTGAGGAGAAACAGAGCGAGATCCGGAAGTTTCTGACTCTCAGTGACCCTGGAAACACTGGCTTCATCGCCGGCGAGTCGTTCAGGTACAGCGACACAGAAAAACGTGGGAGCGATTCAAAGTTTAATCCAAAAGGCAACTGGACTTTGTTGTTATGTTTCACCTCTCATCCGATAGGCTTCTTCTGTTTTTGGATTAAACTTTAATTACCATGACCTGGATGACTGAGAACCGTCACAAAAAGAGACAAATCTCAAAATGAAATCCCCCTGATACATTCAGCTGATCATTAGTGCAGTTCTGTATGTTCATAACAAACTAAACATGTAAAACTAGAACCAATTAAAAAGGTGGCAAGAAATATAGATGAAATACTTAAGATGTAATAACCCAGTAATTATTGTCTAATTCAAAGGATGCAAATCAGAGCTGCAGAGATGAACTGATCAATAGAATATTTGATCAAAAGAAAATCACACATTTCAGCAATTTTCAAGCAGAAATGTAAAATATTTGCTGGTTAGAGATTAAACATTTTCTGTCATTTATGAAAGTTATTGATGATTCTTAGTTCCTGTAATTTCTCTACGCTAATATTCTTAAATCAAGAACCAGTAATGTAATTACAACTTTCTTTAATGTGTTATACTGTCTATGTGTGTATTTATGTGCCTGTAAACACACAGGGGCATGCTGACGGGTCTGGACTGCGGTCTGTCGGAGCACGAGGTTCTGGTTCTGGCTCGATGCTTCTCAGAGCGCACCGAGCAGCCTGAGGTGGACGTGGGCCTGATGCTGGCTGTGGCCCAAGACTTCCTCAAGAAGAAGCGCTTTGATGATCTCACCGCCATGGCCAGAGCATTCGCACATCAAGACCGACACAAGTAGGCGGCAGACACACACACACACACACAGATGTAAGCTCAGGACCAAACGCTGTCGCAACAGAAACACACACAGGCAAAGCGTCACAACAAGACATCAATCGTGCAGCCAGTGGCCCCATATCTCAGAGCAGCGATTAGTTCCAGCAGTGTGAGAGTGCAGCATTGGAACCAGATGGAGCCCAAAGAGCTGAATGGCATTTAGCTCTGCAGGCTACAGGACACACACGTACCAGGTCTCTTTCTGTCTTTTGTTTTCATAAAATCACTTATCTAATGCACGTTAACTACATGATGGAGAGTGTAACATGATTCAGGGTTAGATAAACTGGAGGATCAGCAGAGCGACGAGGTTAAGCTGGCTCGTCTGTTTGTGTGTGTGCGTGTTGACACTCTCAGTTAGTGTCAGATTGTTCATCAACATCTCTGCGATGAAGACAGCATGACAAGGATGGGCCTCTGGACTGTCTGGGTTCAGTGTGGAATAACAACTGTAGCATCCTTTGTTTCACACACACGCACACACATACATAAACGCACACACACATTATCGTCATACAAAGTCAGTGTAGGACATTTTTCTATAAATAATAATATGTTAAAAAAGAGCTGATGCACATTTTCTCATGTGTCAGCATGGTTTAGTGATGAGATCCTCCTCTGCAGTTCTTTTAAATGTAACCTCAGTTCAGGGGAGACTCCTGCCTCCAAAAGTGGGTTAAGATCAGAAGCAAAGACGATTTTAGCACGCGGCCATTACAAACACAATCACTGAAAAGACACAAATAGACACAAATCTGCCAAGAGCTCAGACAAATGAGGCAATCAATGTCATCATAGCACAAGTTTATTTTTCTTTAACTCGGCTGAGAAACTGAATGTGAAACTCTGTCAGCCTTCAGATTGGAGATATCTGAGACTCCATCAGAAATGGTCAAACCAAACCCCATTCATAAAATAACCATTTGAAAGTCGTGTTCTTGTCGTCCTGCAGACAGACCTGACAGAGCATGAGCTCAGACCTTTTTATAAACCTGCCTCCTGATGTAGTTCTCTCAGCATCCTCTCAGCCTGTTTATTGTCATTAAATCTCAGTAACATCTGTTTATTTTAAGACAGACTTCAGCCCACGTGTGACTTGTTTAGTTTTCTGATGTATCTGGAGGGATGAATATTTGTGAGATGTGTTTGACCAACTAGAATATAAGGAAATGATCCTGGGCAAGTAGCACAAGGCAAAAACTCACTTCTGCCTCCCCTTTGGTCCGAGAACATCTAAAGGCGTTTATTTTCTTTGAGCTGTATTCAAATAACCCATTAAAACAAGCTGACTACTAACTAATGTGTTCTGCTTTCTTCTTACATTGGATGCCCGTGTCTCTGCTTTTCTTTGTGTCTCCAGAACCGGCCGTCTGTGCACCAAAGAGACGAGGACCATCTGTAAGGCCTTCCAGCTCCCCCTGCCTGAGAAGCTGCTGGGAGATCTGCTCAGCAAGTAAGAGCCCCACAGTTCAGGCTGGACCCGATCCAATCCAACTGCATTTTACAGAATGGATTTGAGTGATTCGATTTTTCCCTCAGCTCTCATCTCTGCCCAGAAATACTCTTGGCATGATTGAAAAGTCTCTGGAGCAGCATTTAGACTGAATACCTCTGAAAGTGATGCTTTGGAAGTTTAGCAAAGGGATTCATTTGAATCAAGCGGGAGCTGGTTTTCTGTTACTGATTTGAATTAATGTGTGCTGTAGGTTTGCAGACGGGGACCAAGTCGATTACCACGCCTTCTTGGCTGGCATTAACCGGCTCAAGAATCCAGTGCCCCCTGTAAAGCCTGAAGACACCTTAAAGGTAAGAGGCTGTTATATACTAGAGACAGCAGCAGAGAGGTGGGAGAAAATTACCTTGAGCTGAGAGTGAATCAGAAACGCTCTGTGACTTCAGAATGTGTGCGCAGATTTTCAAACACTTTAAATTGACCATCGATCTACATTTTACCCAAATCTGAGATGACTCAGTGGGAAAGTGAGCCAAAAGCAGAATTCAATCAGCGGGAGGGAATCTTCAAATGGAAAAGAGGACGATTAAAAGAGCACCGAATGAGCCCACACACCCACACACACACACACACACACACACACACACACACCCACACACACACACACACACTCAGTCAGAGGTGGTCGAAAAGGAAGGAAGTAGCTGCTTTGTTCGTCTCTCTCGTATTTGTATCTTTGCTATGTTCGGCTGATTTAGTATGCTCTGCTGCAGCCAACGCTAAGCAGAAACAGGTGAGCAGCAGAGATATACAGCATGGCATGACAACAAAGGGAGAACGAGAGCGAGCTGAGCGCGCGTGTGTGTGTGTGTTTGGGTGTGTGTATGCGACACAGTGCTTACTTTATTCTCCTCACCGTCACGGTTTCCAGCTGCTTTTTAACTCGCCGGGTTCTTCTAAGCCCAAACTAGTCGCTCAGTCTCTGCTCGTCTACTCTGAACTCCTTAAAAACTCCCACCAAGAGAAGAAAGTGGACACTGAACCTTCTTTAAAAAGTACTCCGTCTCATAATGAGGACACATCAGGGTTTCATGTTGACGGACCCAGATCGACAGACTCATCCACATCACCTTATCTTCTTTCTGCCTTTCTTCTTCTGCCTTTACCCAAAAAGGACTGTGATATTAATACGTATATATTCCTGAGTGTTCAATCACCTGAAAATAAGACTCATTGTGTTTTTGTGACCTTTGAGTGAGCTCTTTATACCTACAAACAAAGCAGGTCCACCGTGTCCCTACAGTGGCCCAGATGGACAAATAAAGCACCAGAGTAAATAGACCAGACCTTTAGCGTTTTTCGCTAGTTTTGCAAACACCATATGTTCTCCCACAAGCATCAGAAGGGTGGGGAGCAATTTCCTGCTGGTTGCAATCTGTAACGCCCTGCTAGATGCCAACAACCTGCTCCTTTAATTCCCTTGGGACCAATTCAAGCAGCGTGCTTTAAGAACCAGCAATGTTGCACCTGCCTCCTAAGTGTTTTACCTTGGACAGATTGTCCTCCTTCGTAGACACTGTTTTGTGCCTAGATGAGGTAGCACAGGCACTATACAGTCAGCAGTGTACAAGTCATCACGTGAGACATGAGAAACGAGAGCAGAGACTAAAATAATCATTTATTGTTTGTTTCTGTCGTCTCCAGTTTGATCTGAATTTGACGTTTGACGCCGCTGAAGCTCCAGTGAAAAACATCAACTACTCTTCTCTCCTGGAGGACGTCTTCATCCTGCACTCCAACAACACAGACCCAACAACCACCATCCCATAGACACCCGGCGGGAGGTGAAACACACACTTCCTGTTCCTCCATTAAAGAACATGTGTCATCAGCTGAACAGAGTCTGTGTTTTCGTTGTGTGTCGTGTTGTGTGAAAGTTTGTGTTCTTGTTCATGAATACTTCGGCAGTAATGCTCTCTTCAAACGTACTGAGAACACAGAGGCTTACTGATGCTCCTGTGTGTGTGTGTGTGTGTGTGTGTGTGTGTGTGTGTGTGTGTGTGTGTGTGTGTGTGTGTGTGTGTTTTTAAACCAGTTGGTGTGAGTCCCTCTGAGACACCAGGCGTTAAAACAGAACCATATTTTATCTGTACTCACACACATGATGATTACAGGCTGTCACAGCGTGTCCTCCTGCACTGTGCTGAGATGATGAGGGGGAATCGGCCCTGCTGTGAATGATGTGCAGAACAATGCAGAATATGACAGTGTATGAAAGAGTCATATCAAACAGGATTCAAATATAATTATATTAATGGATGAAACATTTAGAGTTCATAGTTACGAGATGTGAGCTCTCAGAAGTCTAAAGAACTACTCCCTCATGACATGTCTGTCTGTCCGTCTGTGTGTGTGTGTGTGTGTGTGTGTGTGTGTGTGTGTGTGTGTGTGTGTGTGTGCGGCGGTGTTTGACTATAAAAGGCGCAGGTTGTTCAGGTTGCGGCGCCACTGTAATCAGAGCCTGCGTTACAAATTCTGGTAAGGGGATAAGTCAAACATTAGGTAATCAACCACCCAATCCCCTCTATGTAACCCACACACACACCGTTCACACACTCCTCCCGCCTCTCCCCCTTCGCACTGAGCACAGAAACAGTGCATTACATCACCGCAGGCATTATCAGGTCCGCTCTGTCTGCTTTCACACATACTAAAATATTAGCTTCCACAGTCGCCCACCGCCCGACACAAAGGGTGACGTCACTGCGGTCGCTGGTGGTAAGAGGCTTCCTGAGAGGCCTTTTTCTGTCTTTGAAGAACGAGAGGGGGAGGAGGGTGGGGGAGGACGGAGAGGGAGGACGCAGAGGGAGGACGCAGAGGGACACCTCCTCCCTCCTCGTCTTTTTGCCCCCACACATCCCTTTTTCTGCCGCGTCATTCTCTTCAGCACAGCAACAGCAAACAGAAGGAGTTGCATCCTAATCAGTGCTCTTTAATATTGGACAATTAATTGTTTTGTCTATAAAATGTCAGAATGAATAAAAGCGTCCCTCCGTCTTCTAAAAGTCCAACAGTCGTAAAGATATAAAACAGAAAGCGATCACTTTTGACAGGCTGACTTTTTTTTCAACTTTTGCATTTAAAAATGGATTTTAAATGCAAAAGTTTATCGATTATCTGAAGGATTGACCTGACGAGTCACTGCAGCTCCACTTTGATTGCTGTTATTGTAGTTGGGGCTGCACCAGACATTGCAATCTGTTTTGCCGTTCACCACGAAGCTTCAGCTATTCATTTCTTGTTTTTTTGTTGAGCTCCACAAAAAGCTCCAAGATCAGCCTACATAAGTCTGATATTTCACCTTTGAGACTTAGTCTATAAGTGTTTCAAACCATGTCACCATCATTTTCAACTTAATCCTATAACGGTGACAGATTTGAGACCGCTTGTGAGCTAACGTTAGCAGCAGCTCGGCTCGCAGCCCCTGAAGCAGCACCAGTGGTTTAAATGACCCTTTCTGTTTGTTGGAGAGAGGAGAGGACTTCGGCAAATAATCAGAAACCTGGAAGAAACCTCGGAAACATTGAAAACTGAAGGAATCTTTTCCTAAAAACAGGCTGCGTCCTGTGAAGCAGCTAAAATAAAGAGTGCAGAGATTCACTCATCTCACCTTCATCACTGAAATCATCAACTTTAAAGAGGCGGCCCTAATAATGATGACATTAGCAGTGTGTAAGAGACCATTAGCTTCTGCTTACAGTAAAGATATAATATTATAAAAGATCATCTGTGAACCTCCAGCATGTTTGTGAACATGTGAGTGGAACGCTCCCCCTCAGAGGACGGCTCCTCTCAGCCGACATGTTTCCTCGATGTGTTGTGAGCGTCCTTTCTGTGTCTCTCAGATGAAGCAGAACATGGAGGCTTGTTGAACAGAATCTGCTCCCCTTGTTTTGTCATCGCTCTTTTTTACTGCTGCTCTGCTCACAGACCACCGCACTGTAAAAACTGATACACAGGAAGGTCAGGAACGTCTCTGGGGTTAGGAGGATCCCAGTGTGCACGTGCAAGTGTGTGTGGATGTTCGTGCTGGGCTTAATGCGAGTCTGATGTAGTCATGGCTAATCTATGAAGTCTAAACAGATATCTGAGAACAAGAAGGGGAAAGTTTCTGTTTACTGGCAGCGTGCCTTTCTTTCCTCATGACAACAAATCCTAAACCTGGAAGCCCACAGACACACACGCACACACACACACACACACACACACACACACCACAGAGCACCTGCGTTCAGAGGTTGTTTTTCTCCCCAAAGCAGCAACTTTTGGCCCCACAGTTCACTCTGAATAAGCTTCTAGTTATTGATGTCAGGGCGTGGATTCATGTTGTCACATTGTTGCTTAAAGTGACTTTTACACAGATCTTTTGAGTACGCAGGTTGTATGTTTTTCCCTGTCCAAAGCTGAACCATTTGATGTCAGACTAAGACAAGACTAAGAGTCAGCCATGCTAGCAGCTCTGTAAAGCACCTACACACATTTGTTTTTTATTTAAAATCTTTACAGACCCCACTTTAGATTATAAACACCACTTTGTACTGGTGGATATGGACACTTCCTTTATTGAGGTTGTGCTGCCTCGTAGCCGTGCCTGTGGGTCCAGACTGTATAAGGGAAGTGGACGTGGCCACCCTGATGGCTCCCGATGGTTTATGGTCTACCGTTTGGAAGCCTCAATTGTTGTAATGTTTGGTTTTTTTTGGAGCCAGAAGTGACGATATTTGGAAGAGGGGTTGAGCTAAAGTGGCGTTAGCAACTGCTAGGTTATAAGCTAACGCTAGTACCTGTATCCAATCCCAATTTTAGTATGCGGCTGGAGTGTCTTGTCCCTCACAGGTAGCCCTGCCCTAACCCCTCCCCTCTTCCTGGTCTGTGTGACTCTCAATGGGAGCATCAGTGACTAAACGAGTGCGACCATTTTCTCTTCTTCGATAGAATCACTTTTTTAAGTAACCACTGAAGTCCCTCTCTAACCCTAGAAAGAATGCAGCTGCTGCTGTGCTTTACTTTGCATACTCAAAGGCTTCATCCACTTCTGTGTTTTTCTGCAACTATAACAGACAATGTGCATAGTGTACATAAACATGTGATATATGGCATGTTTGTCAGGATGGAGATTATTCCTGAAACCGCCGTTTGGCGTTTGTTTTTGATTCATCTGTTTAAGTTTGAACCCTAACTCGACACAAATTCCTGAATACTGCTCCTCTCTAAGTGTTCTCAGTCCGGGCCAAATTGGGGACCTTCTGTGACGGCACTTCTACAGAGAGGAGGAGAGCGTAGCCGACTGTTTTTAGCCGCTCTCCCTCATTCCGGTGATTCCTCGCTGCCTATGGGCATCGACACAGAGAGGAGGGGGGCTGCAGAGGCTTAGACCCCGCTTTACAGGGTCAGCCACCGCCTCAGGTGCACATGGGGAAACACTTAGCTTCCCTCTCATTGTTCAGTATCTGTGTGTCTGAATTTTTCACTTTCTCTATTTCATCCCTTCTTTCCCAGCTGATCCCGTTCCACGTACAACACCATGCTCATGACTCTGTGTTAAAATCGTTAGCTTCACTGTGGTCCTCAGCCCGTCTGAGAGGTGCACTTTCTCTTTGGTACCGTTGTTTAACTCGATATTATTCTGTGATTCTGAGCTCTTGTACTGGCTGACTGTGTTTCCCCTGAACTCCGAAACCAGACCTGGTACGCTCATCAAACATCGGTTGTCTTTGGCAGCTGCTGCGACATTACTTTACCTGCTCGAGAAAAGAGAAAGTTATTCTACACCGGCTGTAAATTACAACTATGGGACTGTTTCCTTCTCTCGGCGGAGGCTATTTCTGAGGCTAACACGCCAGTTTCTCTGTTGCACACTGGTCCACATAAATCTCCCAAAATTATAGCCTCCTTCCATTTTTCACATGTAGCTTAGACTAAGGCTGGAAATCAATCCTCCAAATGAAGACCGAATCTGTCCCAGCACCATCCGTCAGTGCACAGCTTTATGTCGCTTACAGATAATACTTAACAGCCTAAAATATCCTTTCCTGCTCTAACACAAAGAGATATTTAACTCTTCAGGTGTTGAATTCTTGTACGGCCGAGCTAAAGATAAACGTGTGTTAAGACGTCACGCCCACAGGCCGGCGAATGTGTGACCCAGGTGTGATCGAGCTGTGATGTGACCCTGCCCTGCTAATCCCGTTAGCTAAAGATGACTCGTCGGGGCCGGTCACATCTCTGTTTGTGCTGCTCGTGGGGACAGCGTGTCGGACCGCCTGCAGCCGGGGTGGGACCTGATCATTAAAGGGACAACATGCCGTCACGCTCTGTAACGTCACAATGCAAAAAGTAAAGGCTAAGTGAGATGGAATATCTTATATGCTTATTTTTTATCCGACATCATATTTCTTCTCACCATTTAGTCCTTAGTTATCTAAAAGAAAAAAGACATTATAACCCTAAATGTACTCATCATAAGCTGATTTATAAAACTGTTTGATCAACACAAATTTCAGATTTTCAGCATCTTATCCTTCTTATCTTATTTTAAGCCATCGTATAATTATAAAGACATACTGAATAAAGATGAACTCTTTTTATATGTGGGGAGTGAACACCTCAGGGAACAGGGAATCAACCTTCCCTTATATGGTCATAAAACAATGGAACAATGTCTGAAACTTTCAAACGGATACTCAACAGCAAACTGAGCTTATCTGAATATGTTTGTGAGGGGGTGGGCTGGCCTGGGGATGTATTGTGTATTTATAAATGTCTAGTTTTCTTATAATGTCCATGTCGTAACAACGATTTTATTATTTTACTACAATTTACAATTTGCTCAAACCCGCTGTAACACAGCTCCTTGTTTTCTATAAGGTTAATGTTCTTTGTGCTCAAGCAAAGAGACACAAAGTGATGGAGCTTTATTTTCCCTGCATGCAGAGAGAAGAAGTCTTAAAGCTGTTGGTTGTATCAGATGTTTTCTTTTATTCACTAGTTTGAAATGATCCCTTCTTTGACACCAGATGGGATTAAAACATGTTGGATTTGTTCCTGCTGGCAGAAGACGACAGTGTTAGCGGTCATTGTGGTAAATAAAGAATATTTCCCTTCGTATTAAGAAAATAATTGTTTCTTGTTTTCAGCCAGGACAAACTAGTTGAAGTTATCTCAGGGAGCTTCGACACCAGATTGTGTTACCTGATTTAAAAGCCTTGGCAGGTGAAATCTCCCGCTCTGTCTGAAGTTTATAATTCCTTCATTTTATTGCTTCTCTACCGCCTGTGAGAGACGACTTCTTGCTGTTGTATTTGCCTTAGATTCATTTCTTTCTTTGTGGAAGTGATTTTAATTTCCTGTACGACAACATGTAGTCAGGATTACTTATTCAAAGCACATTAAGCTGACACTCGAGGGGAACTCGAGGGTATATAATCTGATAGAAAGATGACTGCCATAGAATTGGATGCTTAAATTAAAGCACATTTTCTTACATATTGAGAAAATAAATCTTAGATATATTACTCATATCTTAATTTGCTTTCATTGTAGCTGAACTGGTTTCAAGATATTTTCACAGCCTTATTTCTGGACAATGTGCCGGCTGCACATTTCACTGAGAATAGAAATAATCCTGACTTTGTTTTTGTATTCAGTCCAGATGCAGAAGTTTAAGATTTCTGACGGTTCTTCTCATTATTATTATTATTTATTATAATTGTTATTATTATTACAGGTTATATACAGCATATCCTTATTTCAAGATGAGAAAAGCAATGGATGCTAAATATGTGCACGTTTCCCTTTTCTTTGTGTCAGACTCCTTATTTTTATTATTACTTCATTTAAAAACCTTTTTCTGTTGGCAGATAGTTTTGCTTATTTTAACATTTCTTCCATTTTCCTGCTTTTCTTCTTGTTTTTAAAAGATGACTTTTTGCAGTAAGATTGTTGGAGAAATAATCTCATCGCACAGATACAGTCAATATGCACAATATGCTCTTTTTCTCAATGCACAATGGTACAAGCAGTCACTTGATTTCAACACATTTTCCTACACAGAGAAAATAAATGTTTTCATATTTTCTTGTTTTTTTTCCCTGCTTTTAGTCTTTGGGTTCTTCAATACTTTATATTTTTATTACATGTGTTTTTACATGTTTTTTCCTGATTTGTTGGCAGATCATTTTTGCTCATTTAAGTAATAATTTCCCAGTTTTATGGGGCTGACTGTTTGGGTGCAACCTGACCTGCAGCTTAAACACTTGTGTGAACAGCCACAGGGTCCCAAAGCTCACAGGCGGTCACACATGGCTAAGATGTGTCCATGTTAACATTTGTATGAAGAGTGAAGGAGTTAATCTGTGAGCTGTCACATCACGACAACAGAACTTTTCTCTTCATTGTCGCCTGCTTAGCGTCTCTCTGTGCAGAAAGTGAAAGTGTTTCTACAGGATGTCAGGAAGCAGCTTCAGCAGCACTTTGTCATCTCTCTTCTGTCTCCTCTCCCCCCCTCTCCCCTCTCCTCACCCCTCCTCCCCTACCTGCATATGGGATTCACATTTGGCTTCAGTGAACATTTTCTTAATGTGATATTATGATACATTATCTGAAGCCATTCACTGCCTGTCACCACCTCTCATGTGGACTGGAGCAGAGCGGAGCCAAAGGAGAGGCGGTCACATTGTGTCCAGGTGAGTTATGAGCATTTAACTCGACACTGATCGCAGCGGGGATCGTTTACTACGCCTGAAAGTGTAATCAAAATACAAACTGTGCTTACGTGGGTCTCTCTCGCTCTCTCTCTCTCTCTCGCTCTCTCTCTCTCTCTCTCTCTCTCTCTCTCGCTCTCTCTCTCTCTCTCGCTCTCTCTCTCTCTCTCTCTCTCTCTCTCTCTCTCTCTCTCTCTCTCTGCAGGAGCCTGTTGGTGCTGGATAAATTTTCACCCTCTCCTGCTGCCGGCTGTAAATCGCCTCTGTCGAAGGTGTGTGTGTGTGTGTGTGTGTGTGTGTGTGTGTGTGTGTGTGTGTGTGTGTGTGTGTGTGTGTGTGTGTGTGTGTGTGTGTGTGTGTGTGTGTGTGTGTGTGTGGGTGGGTGGGTGGGTGGGTGGGTGTGTGGGTGTGTGTGTGTGTGTGTGTGTGTGTGAGGGAACAGAAGGTGAGAAATTTGGGGGTCAGCCGAGGTCTTTCAGGTAATTGTGCTTCTTAAACTTTTGACCCACTAAGCCCTACTTAGTGTGGTGCAGCTCGCTCCCCTTATTTCCCCCGAGAGTTTGGACTCTGCATACCAGGACGTGAGTGTGTGTGTGTGTGTGTGTGTGTGTGTGTGTGTGTGTTTGAGAGTATCTGAACATTTTTTCACCTATTTTGGCTCGTTGTTATTCCCACACAGTCTGACCAGCCTGCTCTTATTCACTCCATCTATGAGAAATACATTGGTTTGTCATGTTGGGCCTTAACCCTCACCCCCCGTGTCTGAGTGTATCATGTTGAAGGAATGCATCCTCACTACTCAACTCAACATGACAGAAAGGATCCCTACAGAGACAGACCTTTATGTTACAGAGAAAGATGTTTTTAACCACAAACAGACGTTACATCGCTCTCTGCACACACACCAGACTCCATTCATAAAAACACTGATTTAACCTCACAGAACACAGGAGCTGCGTGTGCACTGCTACATCCATCTCTTCGGGTTTATTGTGTAATTACGTGTTACACAATATTGTATTGGATCCAAACAAACCATTTAAACACCAAAGTCACACAATAATACAAACAACCTAACCAGTGGAGGAAGTGGAGGACCAGCAGCTCCTGTGTCCTGTGAGCTAAAATCAGTGTTTTTCTGAATGGAGTCTGGTGTGTGTGCAGAGAGCGATGTAACGTCTGTGTGTGGTTAAAACAATCATCTTCCTCTGTAACAAAAAGGTCTATCTCTGTAGGGATCCTTTCTGTCATGTTGTCACACACTTAGAAGAACAATCTGAGCCTGTCAGTGGAAACAACAAGAACTTTTAGTGGACGACCTTTGACCCATCAAGGATTATGTGGCAGCCATTACAGCCTGTTTCACAGAGATCTACTGGAGCAACCAGAAAACCACTTAGATTAAAGAATATGTAGAAATAGAACCGAGGTTTAAAAACTTGTCCTTTAAGGTAAAACCAATAACACTCCAGGAATGCTGAGAGAAAAACAAAGACTGATGTAATCAATCAAAATACGTTTACAGCAGTTGTTTGCAAAGCCTGAGAGAAGGTTACAGGTTAAAGAGTTACAGTGACTGCTGCGCCATTATTACCTCCAATTCATCATATTCTGGTCCTTTATGGTCTCTTCATCTCAGGGCGTCTGTCTCGACGTGAGGATGATGGACGAGGTTGTTACAGTTTGGATTCACTCTTCTGCTGTTGTTTTGTTCTTTTCTAAACACAGGCACGGCACGGCTGATAATCGATTACAGATGAAGACAAAAAGCACCCGGACGTGGATATGTTTTAAAGGTGACTCATTCATTTGTTGCTTTTTGCAAAGAGGTCATTTTCCTCCTTATTGAACATTTCATGTAACTTTCCCTGCAGGTGGAGGATCTCCCAGCGTCACAGCTTCCATGACATTAACTTCTTCAAACACAGATGTCCCCATCGAGAGACGACTGCTGAGGTGAGTTATTTAACCTCCTCTTCCTCCCCCTCTCCCTCACCCAGCCCCGGTGTCATGGCAGAGAAAGCGCGTGAAGAGGAAAGGCCACAGGGGCCAGTTGTTTCTAAATAAACTAAATCTGCTAACAGTTTTATAACCCTGACCTCGTAAAAGCGGCTGCAGCTTTTGGTCAGCTCGCTCCTGATGGGCCGAGCAGAGCCGTCCGGGGCTGGAATTCCCATTTGCCGCTGTGGAGCGTGTCGGTGCGTCAGCTGGTGTGTGTGTCAGAGAGGGAGAGAAAGAGAGAGAGAAAGGGCGTGTGATATATGACTGCTGTGTCACGATCCACATGTGACGAACGTCCTCACAGGCAGAGCATCCAGCCTGCTCCCTCTCTCTCTCCGCTGTCAGAGGCAAAGTGTGAGTGTGGGACAGAAAAGAGGGAGGGAGAGAGACAGAGGGAGGAGAGAAGAGAGCTCAGACCATCAGTGAGAGAGAGGGAGAGAGAGAAGCAGGAGAGAGGAGCCGGCTGGGAAAACAATAGTTGAACAACAAATCCAGCGTTCGTGCAGGATCTCAGACTCTCTCTGGATACGTCTGCGTCCGTCTGCGTCTGAAGGTAAGACACCAGCCTGCACACCTACACCTACACCAGGACCCCGTCTTTCCTTTTCATCCTCTAAATATACATTTAAAACCCGGAGCTACTTTTTACAGGCTGCAGAAGATGCTGCAGTTCAGTATAAACTATGAGACATTTTTGCATGCTTCAAAGCTGGTTCAGAATTTATTGCAGAGAAGGTTCAGACATCTGAGGAATTAGTTTGTGTGTCTCGGTGCACGACGACACGTGAATAGAATAGAAATAATGAGCTTGTTCGGCCAGACGTGTGCACACGTAGAAAGAATCTGAGTCTCCCTAAGCACAGACAGAAATAAACATACGCTACATGAACTTTAAACTTTGATGTACAGGCTTATTTATACTTTACATCATGAGCCACATGTGAACACAGAGGAGCAAATAAACAAGAGATCAAACTTCGTACAGCAACATCTTTTTATTCTCCGTGTAACTAAAATTCTGCTTTTTGCACACGTGAACATGAATGTTATTATTCTTACCTTTTATATCTCTGAGGTTTGGTTGTCACGTCAGCCGTTTACATGTTTGAACCACACCCACACACACTCGCTTTATATCGTCTTTATTTGCTCTGTATTTTTGTGCTCCTGCTGTCAGATAGTTTCATAAAATAAAGAATATAAATTAAATATGTTAAATGTATATTTTCATTTAAACAAATTGAAACATTTGTGCAGGATGTTTGCACGGATGTGTGCACATATTTACAGAGTGAGCTAGAGACAATGTGCAGTGCAAACAGACTGTAATCCAGTGTGCGTTACTGTCTCGCGTCGAAAGAAGAGATTTGATGGTGGATAAATTCGGACACACAATCAGCTAAAGTTCTGCTCACTCTGTCTCTCCTGCACATCCCTCAGGTGCCTCTTTTATTGCAGGTATTTTGAGCTCCGCATGCGTCCAGAAACAGCAAGTGGTTGTGATTAGGAAGCTGTGTGACATGATGTGTAATAGGAGGAAACATGTTTGTGTTGGCGCCGGTGGAATCGCTAATCAGGCCCTGACAGCGAGGCTGGGAGGACAGAGGAACTCAGACAGAGTGTGTGTGTGTGTGTGTGTGTGTGTGTGTGTGTGTGCAGGAGCGTGAGGTTAATCGCGGCGTGAATAACCTCACATATGTATGGATATGTGTTTTACAGGTGCGTGCGTTTATGTCCGTGAGTGTATGATTGACTTGGCCCGCTCTGTTGGACCCCGAGGCTGCTGGCTTATGCTGGAAGGAGATGATGACAGATATAATAGACTCTGTGGTAGGTAGGGAGGAGGAGGAAGAGGAGGAGGAGGAGGAGACGAGCTACCGCTTCCACCGAGCTGAGAAGGAGAGGCGTGCGTGTGAGAACGAGAAAGGAGAAGGTGTTTAAATGAAAAATGAAGTGAGCGGGGGATAATGAGATGAGGGAAGAGGAGAAGGAGTCCAAGTAGGAGGAAGAACATCTGAGAAAGAGGCAGGAACAGACAGTGCCAGAGAGGACGCGGAGAATAGAGGAAACAGAATGAAACTGAGACGTGTGAGAGGCAGAGGTGGGAAGTGAACGAGCACAAATACCTCCTTTCCTTCAGTTTTCAGGTGTCTGTACTTTGACTAACTTTTGACTTTCCCTTCATTTTAACTCAAATATCTATTTTCTGGTGCTCACATTTTTAAAACAGGCGTATTACTTTAGCTTTCAAGCATTTTAGGGGACTCTTACATTTCTTTTTATTTGCATTTCTGTGTGCCGTCTTCCAAACATCAGGAGGGATTTTAAACTAAATTGATGAAACAGTAACCCACAGAAAAGATGGCTCCTCAAAACGACCTGAAAGAAGTGTCAGAGCAAAGCAGACACGAGAGAAGAGGCGTGACGTCAATGTGACGTCTGACTCACATGGATGAAAGTGAAGCAGCCAACATGGCCGACGAGCAGCAGCGTGACATTCAAGCCCCCATCCAACTGATTTACACACTGGAGCAAAGTTCATTATTTTCACTGTGTTGTTCTTTGATTTGAAGTTCACATGATTTCTGTGTAATCGTCTCCAGTTATGAGGTGAGCTTCAGTTAGCTGAGCACAGAAACAGCTGCTAGAAATGTCCTTCAGAGGGACCCGTCTGACTTCGTACTGAGAGGACGTTTCACAGCCTGGACGCTGCCGTTACTGCAGGACGCTGGTTCAGTCAGTACTTGTTCTGCTTCCAGAGGCTTTTAACCAAACACCAACCCTTAGGTTTAGAAATGAAGACAAGTGTCAAAGCTGCAGTTCCTCTGGTGTCCACTTGAGGCTGTCTCCAGCAGTGAGTCAGTCCCCATAGAGCCCCATGTTAAACTTTACAGCAGAAATAAACATGTTTACAGCCTGGTACAAAAAACAGTTTGGGTCTCTATAGCTCATTTCTGTCTTCATGACAACTGTACGGGGAGAATCTTTATACAGCTCACCTGTTTACATTATATTAAGGCTTAAAGTGATTCAGCATTAGGGGCGTGGCCTCTTTGAGTGACAGCTGGGAGCTGCTAGCTGTCTGCTAGGTGTCCCCTCAGCTAACTCAGTCACTGAACGTAACCTCTGGGCCGTGTTTGTGCTGTTGGAGCCTGTTGGAGATTTGTTCATGTAAATATCAGACAGATAATCTGTGTGTGCGCTTTGTTGGACGAACAGACCGTCCAACACGTCTGACACACTGTTTCTACACTCAGTATTTATATGTTAGCACTGATTAGCAGCTACCTGTGTGTGTGCTCACCATACCTGACCTGTTGGCTCGTTCACTGTTTGTTACACTGATTTACTTGTGTTGGCCCGTGCAGGGAGGCAGGACTGTTGTTGGCTTTTCCTTCCTGAGAAGACGACGGGTCGTAGTGATGAGAAGGAAGGTCATGTCACCTGGTGCATGTCGTTGTGGGAAACGACTAGTTTATTTCTCGTCTAAAGAATCAGCCATGGCCACAGACTGTTTAGCTTTGTGTTGTCTAACCCCTCGCTCCTCTCCAGCTCCACCCTCTCATCCAAATATGGTCACTTCTGGCTCCAGAAAACCAACATGATGGCAGCCAAACGTCAGGCCTCAAAAAGGCTCCGTCCATTTTTAAACAGTCTGTGCTTTGAACACAAGAATCTGAACTTCCACTTAAGTCAAAATGTGTGCACTTTTGCCGCCTCATGGTGAGCGGGAGGTGAGAGTGACGGAGGGTCTGACACGAGAGAACACAGAGAGGAAGAGATTGAGACATCTCTCTCCACATCAGGTGACACCAGATGAGAAAAATCACGTTTTTTGTTTCTGCACGAACCAGAAATCACGTCTGAGCAGCCGGAGGACGAGGAGTGGGAGGTGTGTTTGAGAGATCGCACATTCAGCCAGGTGCAGATAGACAGCAATGCTCTGGCAGAGCGGCGCACGCTTGGTTTTGTGTTTCATATTCTCACATGCGCGCGCACACACACACACAGGGGCCCATTGTGAGTGTATTTATTTGGACAGTGTTGAAGCTCCGATAGGCAGTTCACAGTGTCTCACCGCCGCAGGAATGTGCTTCTGACAAATGGATGCTCCGCACGAAACCGCAGAAGATCCTGAACGCCGCCCGCCAGACGAGCATGTGACAGATCTCTGCAGCCCGGAGAAACCTGGTCCAGTGTGATAAAACAAACACGCCTACGACTCTTCGCTCGCCTCGGGCTCCGCGCTGAATGGAGGATTGGTTTGTGCACCGGTTTCAGCCTGCAGCTCCTTACAGTCCATCTTTCAGAAGAGGATGAAGAGAGAAGGAGTCAGGATTTGAGGTGCATGTTTGTTGACCCTGCAGGATCAGCGGCTCTGTTTTCTGCTCTGAACCATCAAAGCAAACAACAGCAAAGCTGCTGCACTATTTCAGCCTGAGAGAAATATACAGAATAAGAGTATTAATACATTTATGTCCTCTGCGTCTTCCCTTTCTGTCTCCATTGTTTCTGAGAAGCCTGAACTGTAAAGCTAACACAAGCTTAGCTCCGGCTCACACGGCTGTCTGTCATTGGCTGAACACGGCTCTCAAATCCTCACTGTTTGTCTTATCTTTACTGGGGGGGGTATATTTAGTGAGGGGCTTAGCTTTTAGGAGGCTGGCGCGTGGTGTGTGTGTGTGTGAGTGAGTGTATGAGTGTGAGGAAGTGTGTGTGAGGAAGTGTGTGTGTTTCAGGAGCTGGCGTCAGTAGACAGTGGAAGAGCTTGGCACTCTGCATGCCGAACTGTAACTGTGCGTGTGTGTGTGTGTGTGTGTGTGTATGTGTGTGTGTGTGTGTGTGTGTGTGTGTGAGTGTGCGTGTGCGTGTGCATGTGTGTGCGTGTGTGTGCGTGTGCGTGTGCATGTGCGTGCGTGTGTGTGTGTGTGTGTGTGGAGGACAGGTCCGTGGGTCCGCCCCCCTCCCCTTGCTGCAGTCAGGAATCTGCCCTTTAGTTTATTAAAAGCTGGTGAAACAATGGAGGGAGGCGAGGGTGAGGAGGAGGAGGAGGAGGGGACGGGGTGTAGATGATGATGATGTAGCTGGAGAGCAGAGAGAGAGGGAGGGTGGAGATAGGGAGAGATATTCTACCTGTCATGTCTGACTCCTCCCCCCTCCCTCCCTCCTCTGTCCTTTGATGCACCTGTTCTCTGCGCGTGGCAGCGGCGGCTCTTTAAAGGACTCGTCCCCGAACAACAACTGTGTACTCAGCTGCTGGTCGGGCGGTGCGGGTGATAAAGCGGAGGATCCCTCTGAAGATCAGGCTCCCATGTGCGTGCACACACACACACACACACACACACACACACACACACACACACACACACCAGCCTCAGAGCTACAGCAGAAACTCTTGAACATGTAACCGGCGTGTTGAACATGTTTGACATGTTACAGATGTGAATCACAGAATGACGAGTCAAAAGTCACTGATATGTTTATTTTATTTATTTCTGAGAATCACACAAATGTACACGCAAAAAATGTAACATGTCAGAAACATTCAGATGTGTTCTGATCTCAGAAATACCTCATTCAATTATACATATATATATATACACATATATATATATAGACATATATATATGTGTGTCTATATATGTATAAATACAGTATATACCACGTACTGTCACATGTAGCCTGTGTTATTAAAGATTTAGACAGTCCATATTCAACTCGAGGAAGTGACTCTGATAATCTGAAGTTAAATAGTGAGCAGTTATAAAAGTCTGAAGTTTATTTGTGACCTGTACGAATATAAACTTCACTGGTCACAGCTGTGCTGCAGATATCCTTCATGTAAGTCTAACTAGTTTTAATTCTACACATCAGTGATCAATAATCTGAGTTTGAGTAGTCAGAATTAAATATTATAAATCTTTAATGTAATTATCTTTTTATGTCACAGAAATCTACATTTAAATTTCAACTTGTTAAAAAAAGATTTTCACTCTGGATCCTTTTTAATGTGTAAAAGTCCATTAAGACTTTTTATAAAGGAACCTGCGATTATGATAGCAGATATTTAAAGAGCATTTCTTTATGACTGATTACTTTGTTACTCGTATGATCGTTTACACTTCTAAGAATTTAACTGTTGATATTAATAATTTGTTTTGACCAGTTGTACAGATTATTAGTTAGAAATGAAACTAGTTTTAGTTCATGTAGTAACTTGTTCTATTTTCAATTTTATAACATCAAAGGTGAATTTTAAATATAACTGAGTTTGAATAGAGGTCAGAGGTTAAAGTTGACCTTTAATTAAGTTACAGATATAAAAGGAACATTCCCACTATTAAGAAATTATCTGTTGATATCAATAAATCGAACATTGTCGACTTCTTTAATTACAATTTCTACTGGACAAAATAATGTGAAGAACACACACACACACACACACACACACACACACACACACGTTTCTGTTCCACACAACATGTGGCTCTGGGCAGTGGGAGGATCCACGGTGTCACTTCAGCAGGTTTCACTGTCGTCGTTTCACTTCTACCTGCTGAACTGAAGTTGTGTGTTTTGGCTCCTCAGATCTCTGAAACTCTAACTGAAGTTTCTTGTCCGCCTATTTTTGCTCCGACGGGACATTAAGGCTCACCGGTCGTTTGAGAGCATTCGACCTTTTTCTGTCCCAAACAGTCTCAATAAGAAGTTTTAACTTGTTGTAAACTGAGATTTTATTATTGTTTCTGACTAATGTAAAGAGAGAGAGCCTTTTGGGCTGCTATCAATGATCTTACCACTGAAGTATTTTTATGTGTAATTATTTGGTTTATTGATCTGAGAACACAACAGAGGAGGAGTTAGCTCTGATGTTTAGGATGTTACATACAAACTCTCCTTCATTGGCTTTGAGTTTGGCGTGTGATGTTTGGACATTTATCAGAATAATGAAGAAATGAATGAAAACATTCATTAGAATAGTCACACTGCAGATCTTCGTCTACTTGCAGCAGCTTGATCTTCGTCTTAAAGTTATCATTAAAGGCGATATATCGAGTTTACGGAGGCTTCAACATATTTGTTTCTGCATGTTTGGGGGGACAG
This sequence comes from Semicossyphus pulcher, assembly GCF_022749685.1. Classification (NCBI taxonomy): domain Eukaryota; kingdom Metazoa; phylum Chordata; class Actinopteri; order Labriformes; family Labridae; genus Semicossyphus; species Semicossyphus pulcher. The sequence goes on along the minus strand of NW_027211659.1, from coordinate 101,477 downwards.
ATCGGTCAAAGAATGCACTGTTACGCCCAAGATGAAATGTCCCTCTGAGGCTCCACTCCTGTGGTGGGAGAAGCTTTCAGATCCTTTTCCCCTTACTGAACTATTACCAGCAAATTGTGCTGTTAGAAAGTGTTTCTCATTGTGCAGAACGAGGGCCCTTTACATTTTTATTCCGTAACATAAATGTAGAATCATGTACAAATCTCAGTCTGCAAAGTATTTTTTATCTGTCCAGTAACTGTCGTGTGGAACGATGAGCCTCCTTCAGGTTGTAACGAGCTGCTGTACTCGAGTATACGTACGTACATTCCAGTGTTGTACCTCAGTCCCTGTGTGTTCGTGTGGGAGGCTTCTTTCCCACCGCAGCCTGTAAGAGAGACATCTCAATATCTTCCCTCCTTAAGCCTGGAATCACCGTCTCATAACTCCCAAAGTCCTAAAGCTCTGAAGCAGAGGGATTGTGGTATGTTAGGAGGGATTGTTTTGTGGTTCCGTGGTTTGGCTGCAGAGTATTCTGAACCCAGACTGGATCTCTCTGCAGATTCTGGCCCGTCTTAAACGATCTGCCCCTCGGCGACGCTGCTAACGCTGAAGTGGAATTTATATCATGTGATTTTCTCTATGACATGTGATATGTATTTTATGAAGCAGTAAATGCAGATGTAGAGACGGTTCTCCACACTTCATATGTGTGTAGTTACATGTAATGCATGCTGTTTGATAATTTCATCCACCTGTGGGCCTCCAGCTTCGGCTCTCTAATTAGTTTTTGAGTACCAGGAATTCCACATTGATCGCTTAATGAGGAGAAGAGAATGCTTCGGATTTTTGAGTTGTTCCGCCAAATTAGATGAAAAATCAGAGCGAGTGTACGAACTGATGACGCTCATTACCTGCGAGGCCACAAAGAGTTCATGTCTAGGTTGAATTTTTTCAGCTCGAGCGAGAAATTTGCACACCTCAAACAGCAAAGTCAATCACGCTGAGACTCTCCTGAGGCCCTGAGGCCGGATTAGAAATGGTCAAACCAAACTCCATTCAAAAAACAATCATTTTAAAGTCTTCCTGCAGACAGACCTGACAAAACATGAACTCAGCCTCTCTACAACCCTGCCTCCTGATGTAGTTCTCTCAGCATCCTCTCAGCCTGTTTATTGTCATTAAATCTCAGTAACATCTGTTTGTTGTGGCTTCATAGCGCTGTAGTGAGACAGATCTCAGCCCACCTGTGACTTGCTAGATACAGTGGAACTGCCACTCAGCGGAGACGGACAGGCGCTCCACAGCTGAAACAGGACGCCGGTATCCTCATATCTCAAGGGCGAATACGATGAAATACTAACAAGTGATGCTCTTTAACTTGTGGGAGTCATGCATGGCAAAGCTTGTCTTCGCTTTTGGTTTTAACACACCATCACACTTTGTTCACCTGCACAGATGCTCAACCAGTCGTTAGCATGTCCGGCCAACAAGCTGTTGTCTTCAGAACTAACGAGCGTTGCTTTCTAGGTCGTATAAGCAGATCGATGACCATGTTAGTCTGTGGGGTCACAGGTTACCTTCATATTGAGCACATCAGCTTCGTTGTATTTCTGCGCTGTGTGGAAACTAAGGTATCAGAGTCCAAGTAAACGTTCGCCTTATAATTAAGTTTATACAAAAGCTAAGCAGCCAACCAGACCAACCAAAAACAGGCTGAACATTATGGGCCATCATTCCACACTGATTCAGCCTGTGGGGGTAACTGCCAATGTTTCACGGCACCGTTTACAGTCTTCAGCAGTTTGAGAAGCGAGAATGGAGTTGGAGTTGAGAGACATGGTATTCCTATAAGTGATGATCTTTATATGAGTGCAGATAGATATTTTAAATGACTAAGTCATAGCTGATGAGTTCTGGGTTTGCTTTTCCCCCTGCATGAACCACGGCTTGCTCAAACTTGGAATGGTCAAAACTTCTGAGACTACAAACAAAAACCTGAATGCTTCAGATACCGAGATCTTGCCTACAGATTCTGCGTTCATATTCAGGTTGTGTTTGCCCATTTATGGATATTTCTCAACTCTCCAGCCCTCCACACATGCGAGCCTACCCTCCAAATCTTCTCCCTGGAACAGACTTTCTCTTTACCCAATCATCACTGAGCTCTGAATGTAGATGGTCGTCACTGATGTGAGGACAGAGGAACTATGACGACTGAACTGAGAACCTTGACTTGCTGTATCCAAAAGGTTTCCAAAGAACTCACTCACTTCAGACGAGGTGAACGAGGTGGCCTCGTCCAGGCACTGGATTCGCCTCTTGGCAGAATGGAAAATCTGACTTTGTTGTTGGCGTTGCGGTGGATGGAGCCGGCCTGGCAGCACTCTTTCACTAAAGTCATCAAGGAAAGTTGTTTACTTAAATTGGGCTGAAACTTCTTGGGTAATTCAGAATGATTGACTTGTACTTTGTGGAGCTCTGCTGCCAAAATAGCTCAGTCATTCTTCATTTGGTAATGAAATCAGTAATCATTCAAGGTGACATCGAGAGTTTTGATCCAACAATCCTCCCAAGCAGAACCGAAGAGGTACAACAGAGGGGTACAAATAATTGATCCGTCTCGGGAACGAAGGCCGAAGTATTGGAAGAAGAAAGATGGAGGACAGCGGGTCTGGAGAGGAGGCCAAGAAAGGACGAAGACTGGAACACAGTTTGGATTTGTTCTTCTAATGAAATCAGACGTTTGAGTGGACGATGGGATCGATTCCAATCAATAGATCCCGGAAACTCATGGACTGTAACATTTCGTCTGTCATTACACTCGGAGCAGACTGGGCTGGGGTGGTGGACGGGCAATCCAGATGCTGTTTGTGTTTACCCACAGCTGTCTGAGTCTGAGTCCAGGGCAGGTTCTGTTACCCTCCCTCAGACCTCCTCACCTTGTTTACTTTTGCTTCAACCTACAGCACAGACTCGCACAGAGGCAGCCAGGCACCACATACTCTGTTAGACACCCACAGAGCTGTAATGAACTCACTCACTCAGATGCTATCTCCATTTAATATCCCAAAAGCCCCCATTCTCTGAGCCAACTGCCAATCAAAGCGATGTATTGATACTGGCTTTCAGAGCGTAAGCATGACTCATCAAAGAGACTCTAATTAAGATGTGTAGTCACCTTGTAGCGAGGGGTGTCCTTGTTTGAAAAGCTATCTAATTAGAGCAGGACGGCCTCAGCCGGCTGCATAACAAGCAGACAACGATCGATAGAAATCATCTCTGTGCTGCTAATAAAAGACGATATTGTGGGAACGTCTGGCCAGCTCGATGAGAGGACGGAGCTGGCTGGAGACCAGAGTGACAACATTTGGCTCGTCCTGGTATTTACAAGGTGAATCATTGTCTTAATCTTGTTTGTTGTGCTTCATTGGTCGGACCAGAGTCTGTTTAACAGAAACACATGTAGGGAAGATTTCAGACTGACGAGGAACGACTGCAGCTTCCATAAGTACAGTTACGTGTTTGATCTGTTGCTCCATGCACCTACACACGTGCAGATTCGAGAAGCAGTTTTCACCCTGTCGTTGAGGTGTTTAGGGTCTACAGGTACACGGGACGTGACACCTGACCCAGGAGAACTTTATTAGTGGCAATTTGAGTCACCAGGCTCGTCTGCTCCTTAGAATAGACACAAGACTTGGGTCTCTTTTCTTTGGGACTTGCAATGGGTGGAGTCTCTACAATCTCATGCAAAAACATGTTTTTAAGAACTATTGCAGTCAGATCTGTGAATGAATTTGTTGTATCCATTCGGGCTCGGCTCCATTATTTCGGACCAGTGAAGAGCCAGACCCCGAGGAACAATATCAATTGCTCTGCATAGCCACAGCAACTTGCAAATGAAAATAAGTCTGGAGTCAGTTTTTGATTTCATGTTGTTCTCAAAGGTTGAGACCAAAGTGGAGCTAAACAATTTAAAGCAACAGACTGGTGGAGGAGCAGGAAACTGCCTGGCAGTGTAGCAACAACCAACATCCGACCAACATCCAATTTATGAGGCGTCTCGTTCGAGACAAACCTTTTACAAGATATGATGAAGAAGTCAACACCTTCCATTTTTCTAGAAATGTGAACGACCGTGTGTTTGTCGATTCTGACTGTTTCACATGTGCAGCAGCTGTCCTGGTTGTTATTAAAAGTCTTTGTGATTCTGGGATTGGCGGACATGAATCAGGTCTAATGGGGGACCTGATTCAGATCGTTAGCTTTCATTGGTCATCTTGTCTCGTTTTCTGTTAGCTCTGTTTTTGGTCTCCACCACCTCCCTCGGGAAATATCTGCCTCTTTAGTCGCTTTAGGCCAAGAGAGCCGCTCTCTCTCTGCTCTCCCAGCAGAACAATGTTGTCTTAATTACTTTAGTTTATGATGTGCTCACATGCTGCATATTCCAAAATGAAAGTGTGTACAGAAATGTGCAGGAAGCCTGGGGCCAATTAGCATCATCCCATCAAAGGAGACCAGGTTGTTCTCTGTTTAATGAAGCTGCACGTGCACTCAGCTGCATGAGCTGACAGGGCAACAGGGCAGATACACGGTACAAAGAGTGAATCCAGTCACGCCTGCATGTGGATCTTAAAGAGATGGAGGTGAGCAGCCGTGAGTCTGATCTTTATTTTGGCTTATCTGCGAGGCACGCCTCTCCTGATCCTCCGTCTTTATGTGAAACTCCTTATTGATTGGATCCGCTACATGTTCCTATAGCCTGATCTAAGACTGCTAAATGTCTCAAAGGTGCGTGATACCTGAGGCAGCGCACTAACGATGCTGATAGAGACCCAGCAGCTGAGATGGAGATACCAGTCGTGGTTGCAGCCCTTGTCCAGGTACAGCTGGCAGGGCCGGAGGTGCTGATGGGTGCTGGCTGAATGAACCTGCCGGCTGCTCTGAGAACTCGTCCGCTATGTAAACCCTGCAGCACACGCTCGACGGGCCAACAAAACATCTCCGAGTATTTATTTTAACAGGCCAAATGATACTTGTATTTCTCTCAGGAGGAATGTTAAGGTTAAATGATTCCCCTTAGAAAGAGAAACACTGGAGTTGGAATCGAGGCGCAGCGGGGGGAGGAGGTGTGTGAAGGTTTAAAACCAACCTGCTTGTTGCATTGTGTGATTCCAGCTCGAAGGAGGACTTCAGTGCAGAACGGATGTTAAAGAGATGTGTTCATGCGGCGCTGGTCCAGCTCAGTCGGTAGAGGATCGAGGATGCAGCTACTCGCCTAACTTTTAAAGTTACAGAATTGTTCCTTTTCCACACACCGGTCGTTGTTAATGGCAACGTAAGATGCAAGAAGGACGCTGGAGTCGAGAGAAGACGTCTACGCTCGGTTTGTTTTCTGCACTCGAACGCCGAAATCTGTTTACAGCCGTTAAAAGAAGCTAAATGTTTGTCAGATGAGAGCCGAAGGGTTCTGAGACTGGACGTCTGCCAGTGTGTTCCACCTCTTTGTTGGTCTGTTTTCATGCAGACAGCCACCACTGCTACTCGGCCTGGGAACACAAACCATCGCCCATCGTTGTTTCAACATGAAGATGCACATATGTGGCACCAGGAAATACAGATGCTACGTGTGTTAGCTCTGTACTTTCACAGTAAAGCACAAGAACAAATTAAGCTTTAAAACGTATTTCTTTATACACAAACTAATGAACCTGCTCAAAGTGAACGGAGCAGTCGAGCGTCTCAGGAGGAACTCCTGAATGTGTTCACAGATACCTCAACAAGGAAAGACTTTCAGTTTCTGTCAGGTTTGCACCCGACATATACTGTGTGTGTTCATACGCACAGAGCCACATGTGTGCACACAGACTAACAGTTATAATTATATAAAAACAGATCTTGAACTGTAACCCCTCGATCATTACGCTCTCGCTCCTCGAGCCCTCATGTAAACACACCTCTCTCTAATGCACAACACATTGCCTGTTAGCGAACCTGCCCCGGCCAGCTCCGCGCTCCCTCTTAACACGCAGCCCATTATCAGGAGGACAATAAAACTCTGAGGCTGGAAAAAGAGAAAAAACGACATAAATACATGTGAGCGTGTGCTGCGGGACTGGCAGAGGGAGAGACTCATGAGACGGCTTGTTCAGAGAGCGATTTGTTTTAATGAAGGAGAGGGGAGAGGGCCCGGCTGCAGGCTGTTTGTGCATGGCTTAAGTTTCTGCTCTGTAATAAAAGCACCAGGACGTGTGTGTGTGTGTGTGTGTGTGTGTGTGTGTGTGTGTGTGTGTGTGTGTGTGTGTGTGTGTGTGTGTGTGTGTGTGTGTGTGTGTGTGTGTGTGTGTGTGTGTGTGTGTGTGTGCAGGGGCGACCGAGAATAAAGGAGACAATGTAGGCAGCCAGATTCAGAGACACACACACATCAGACAGTCAATCACACAGGAGCGTCTGTGAGTGTGTGTCTGCAGGGAGTGAGCGATGAATAAATGACTAATAGACAAAACATACTGCCCACACGCACAACACTGTTTCTTTTCTCGTCTTCAGCTCTTCATTTCCCACTCATGTCTTCCTGTTTGTCCTCTCCTTGCAGACTGTGGGGGATGGAGCGTCCCGATGAAACAACCCTCGTACAACCTGTCTCCCTCCGAGACCTTGAACCTCCTCTGAACTGACGGGAACGAGAGAGACACGAAGACATCCCTCCTGTAGTCTGACAAATGAAACGTTTGTGAAGAGCTGAAAGAGAACTAAGAAGCCGAAGAGCCAACGTTACGTTCTGGAAGGTCCCCTGTGAGGATCCAGAGCCTCTGGGTGGACCCCATCATGTCGATCTCTGTGGGCCCCCCCTCCGGCCTGCTGCTGGTCCTGATGTGCTGCCCCCTGCTGGGCTTGGTTCAGTCTGCCAGCAGCAACAAGGCGAGCGATAACGCACACCCACACCTGGGGGACTCGGACCCGGAGCGCTGCATGAGGCATCACTTTGTGGAGACCATCACACACCCCATTTATAAGTGCAACTCCAAGGTGAGACACACTCGCACGGGGTCAGCAGAGTGTGTGTATCCCCCCGACATGATGTCAGTGATCCGTGTGTCTGTGCTTCCATACTGTTATTCTACACATGCTTGGTCTGGGGTCTCTGTCTCCTCTGACACATGAACCGTGCTGCCTGCATGTTCTCGCTCCTCTGATGGATTTCAGCTTTTTGCTTTCTGTGAAATTCTGCTCCAGAAAAGAGGCGGAAACAGACAAAGCCATGCATGAACCCCGAATACACAGAGCTTCAGTTCATTCATATGCAATGACAGCCTATCATCATAAGGGCCTTCAGGTGTAGCCTTACCTGGATATGATGTCAAGCTTCTGCATAACTGTATAGTTAATGTGTTGAATACGTCGTGGAGGCCATCTGATATCTCCACTGTGTTTATTGAGGCCTTTTGTTTTGCCTCTTCCCGGGTTGAGGATTATCGGGAGATTTCTTTGCACGATTCTAAAAGACATTTCTGTGTTTCTGAAGTAACGTCAGGAAGTGAGCACCATGCAGAGCCCTGACATGTACGGGGGGTAAAAAGGGTAAATGTGCGTAACAAACAGACGTGGCTTATTCCACCATGACTGCATGAAACACAGAAACTGCCTGAGGTCTCCAGGTAACGTCGGTCCAGTGGGACAGGGCCTGAGCCTGCAGACATGAGGGGCACATATTACAGACATTACAGCCAGCACTGTCACCTTGTGTGTGAAGCTCCTTCTTGTTAACGTTTGCTGAGTTTCCGCTCATTGTTCGCTTCAGTGAAACAATCATTGATAACAGGAGTTTATGAGCTTGGCAGCTTCTCTGATGATTGGAAAATGTAAGATCACCTCTCAGCTGCAGCCGGTTCCTGCTTCCCGTCGTTAACACACACACATAATCACACACCGTAAACCGATCGGCCTCGTTGTGGTCGCTCGCTCGCTTTTGGTCAAGTTGTTTAAGGTAAGGGAGCCAGTCCACCTGACAAATGAACTAAACTGTTACAAATATGAGGGAAACGATTTGTTCCAAACCAACCATCAGAGACACAAAGAAAACCTGGGAGCCGCAGCAGCCAAAGAAAACCCTCCGACACGAAGAGAGGAGTCATTTATCTCACACACTCCTTTACTCCTGTTACCCCTGAAAGCCTCGTCTGTTCAGCCAATCCAGCGTCTCCTCCTGTCGTCCCCTCGCTTTATCTCCATCTCTCAGTCATTTAGACGAGTCACGCTTGGTTTCTCTGCGAGTGTGTGTGTGTGTGTGTGTGTGTGTGTGTGTGTGTGTGCTGGACCCGGGCCACGCTGCAGACATACTCTGCACCTCAGCTGGGACTCAGATTTGGCTGAAGAGGACGCCTCGCTGTCAGCCTGCTCGCTCCTGACTCTGCCAGGGTTAAAGAGAGAGAGACGGGCTGCAGAGAGAGGAGGAGAAGTGCAGAGTCACTAAATGATTCTTTCTTCCGTTAAAGTGTCTGAGACTTTGTGCACAGACAGTTGGATCTGTTAATCACTCCGACACGTGACGGCTGCTGACGAGAGGAGCTGTCGGTGTGACTCGCTCCTCTTCTTGTGCAGCCCTGCAGTTGTTCAGCTCGCGTGTGCGACCGCTTCTCTGGTCTTTTTTAAATAATCTGCCTGAGTGCAGCGAGCAGGTGTTCAGACCACAGCTCGCTGCGGGCCCAACACACACAGCAGGAGGCGGACTTTCTGTTACAGCTCACTGAGAGCTAAAGGACGCCTGGCTGAGCTGCAGGTTCACACCTCAGATACAATCCGGCTGCACACACCTGCTCTGTGTGTGTGTGATATGTAGAGATGTGAACCTGCATTCAAAAGTTTCCTTCAGATTTAATCACATATAGTTTTATTTCACAGCCAGCATGTGTGAAGGAGGATCAGTGATGAACCCAAAGCCCCATTTCCACTGCAACAACTTGACAGGAACCTTTGGAGGACCTTCAGGGAGTCTGAATCCTGAACAGTCCCTGCTCATGTGGGAGGACTCTCCACAGTGTTTATACGTGTTTTATAACAAGACAATTTAAAGTCACATACGAACTTCAGAATGTTGACAAACAACGAAAATAATCAACGAACGAGCTAAAAATAGATCGTTAATAATAAAAACGTCTGTTTTGTTTTTGTTAACGAGACGGGACTAAAGTTTTCGCGGTCGGCTGTCAGACATTTAAAATCCATATGTTCCACCTCTGAGAGTCGGACCTGTCAGCAACGTAACCCGGGCAGAGATAACAGGAACCATGAAGGTGGCGTTCTGCTTCGGGCTCTGAGCGCGCTCACAAAGGGACGTTTACGTGTCATTTGGTGTTTGTGTATAAAATGGGGTGAAACATTTTCATCTGTAGACTCAATCTAACGTAGCTGCCAAAATGAGCCTGCTAACTGTCACGCATTGCATGATGGGACAGAAAGCAAAGACACAAAGCCGTCCTGTTCAGTCATTGTGAGCGTGCAGCACGTCTGCTGTGATCTTTGTGTTCACACAGACTGTAGATGTACTGCCTCGTCACGTCTCATTAAAGGTGAACCATCTCACTAATGACTTCAGTGTCAGGACTTTGGATGGACTTTCATACTTCAGGCTGTGAAATGTCAGAAACAGAGAGAGCACGGTGACACGCTCAGACCGTCCACAGATGGTCGCTGCAAACTGAGAATGTTATCGTCATCATTTGGCTCATTGATTGATGTTCTGATGTTACTGCTGGTGTTTCTGCAGGGAAACAGTTCCTCTGTATTACTGCTTTGTAAAGACTGGAAAAGGTGAATGTCCGTCCGTCAGTTCCTTTTTTATCTTTCTGCTCATGAATGAGAGGAGGAGCAGGAGAAGTGCCGCCAGAGAGGAGGCGCGTGGAGGAGGAGGAGGAGGCGTCACAGAGGAGGAATTGTCACCGTTTGACAGCCTGATCCTCCGCTGGGACAAAGACAAATGGTCTTAAAGTGGCGACAACACTCCTGTGTGTGTGTGTGTGTGTGTGTGTGTGTGTGTGTGTGTGTGTGTGTGTGTGTGTGTGTGTGTGTGTCTGCGGTGGCCCCAGACAGGCTTCTGTCAAAGTGGGAACACGGGTGGCGACACACAGCAGCTGACAGGAGGACATGACACAGGAGTCTGTTTAGGGAGCGACAGGAACGCGGTGACACACGGAGGAATGTCAGCCGGACGACCACGGCACTAATCAGGCCACAGCTCTGTGTGAACGTGTGTGTGTGTGTGTGTGTGTGTGTGTGTGTGTGTGTGTGTGTGTGTGTGTGTGTGTGTGTGTGTGTGTGTGTGTGTGTGTGTGTGTGTGTGAGCTGACTGGTCAGACTCAGGGAAAGCCTGACACTCTTAACAGGTCCAAAATAACCGAGCGGAACAGTCGGGGTTAAATCGTCCCTAAAAACCCTGTAACTAACATCGGTACTAAACATGCTGTCTGTGCTGAAAACGTTTCATCAATATATATGAAAGACTCGCGGTGCTGTACCCTTCAAACCACGTGTTTCCACTGCAGACAGGAGTCCTACACGTCTGCGGGGCTCTTACCAGACTGTATCTGAGTCTCTGGGATGCATGAGACGTAACGTAGTTGCATGCACTTCTTCAGAGAAGTCGAGTGGAGGGTTTAGAGTCTGCATGCAATGGGATGTTTAAAAATGTTTGTGTTTGTGCATGAAGTCTTTTGTAATGCAAGAAAAAAGTTTGCAGGTGTAAGGCCGGGAGGCAGAGGCTGAGACACTGAGCACAAACAGACGTGAACAACCTGCGGCACATTTTCATTAGAGCTTCTAAAGCATCGTACAAAAGAGGGTTTACGAGGGGCTTCGGCAAACAGAGCAGAAGCAGGATATTCCTACAACAACATGAAGCCAGGCTGAAGTTGTCGAGAGGACACAGAAGGATGAACATTAGGAAAATAAAAAAGGTGCAAATACAAGTAGTAATAAAATAAAGGTATTAAGAAAAGCAATGAATTTAAAGAGTCGCTGATTGTGCAGCCTGATCTCCTCGGCAGGTCGTTCCAAAGCCGGGGGCCCTGACGTCTCCTTAAGATTTAAACCTCAACCAGAAGGCCCACCGGAGGATCTCAGGCTGCAGCTCTGTAGCTCACAGCCTTAAAATCTACCTGAGAGCCAGAGGAGAGGATCCAGAGCTTCCCTGGAGCCTGAACAACCCGAGTGAACATCTGTACGTTAACTGTGTGTGTCTGTTTGGTTTCAGATGGTGCTGCTGGCGCGCTGCGAGGGTCACTGCAGCCACACCACCCGCTCCGACCCCCTCATCTCCTTCAGCTCGGTGCTCAAACAGCCCTTCAAAAGCACCTGCTCCTGCTGCCGGCCGCACACCTCCAAGCTGAAGGCGGTGAGGCTGCGCTGCGCCGGCGGGACTCGCATCACGGCCACGTACAGATACATCCTCGCCTGTAACTGTGAGGAGTGCAGCTGAGCGGGGAGCTGATCCCTCCTCCTGAACCTACAGACTCTACAGAACCAGGATCCTGTTGGCCTCGCGCCGGACTCTAAAGCTTTCCAGAGGTTTGAATATTGGATCAGAAAACTCAAGATGCTTGTTGTTTTCTTGGGAGAGACATTTTGGAGCGCTCGCACTCGCTTTGGGACTCAAGCAGAACTCTATCCCCTCTCCTTTGTGTGCTTTCACTCAGTACGAAGCATTTTTCTCCAGGCCAGACACCACAAACTGCTGCTCCCAGGGGCCCTGCTCGCAGCGGAGACACTCATTACAGGCCTCCGTAATTCATAACACACATGCTCACAAACCGCAGTATGAGAGGTCCTTACAAGTATCTGTGACCGCTCTCTGCCTGCAGCTCCATAAAACCCCGACAACAGAACAACACGGCTCGTTAAAAAGCAGCACGGGGACGGAGGACGTGTGGAGGAGCTGCAGCCGAGCACCTGCGCACGCTCAACCACCCAACAGCGCTTTACACGCTGCCTGCAGGCTTCGTGTAGAACACGAGCGAGGCCGACAGGAGAGCCCGACAGGTGGACGGTCAGCGAGAGGAGACGGAGAGAGACGCAGTGTGAGAGCGCAGAGGACGAGAGGAGGCGGAGGTCAGGAGGACGACAGCAGACTGTTTAAATGTAATCTGATTATTTGTGATGTCGATGTTATTGAAACTGCAGCTTCTGTCGCTTCTGTCCGTCCTGACGACGCGTTGGACGCTTCCTCACGCTGCGGTCGCTCACGCTTCACCTTCAGAGTATAACCAGCTGCAGAATATAACTCATCCAGTGTGTGTGTGTCAGGCTGCACTACAATCTGCTCACTCTGCGTCTACCAGTCACGGCTTCCTAACACCACACAAGCTTCAGAGCGTAAAGTTTGAGTGTGAACTCTTTAATGGAAGCAGAAAGAAAGGCTGTCACATTTAGATTTCATCACCAGCTTAGTTTCAGAGTTACCCACCAGCTTTAGCTTCGGTCCCACATCTGTAACCTGCAGACGCTCATGTAAAGTTCACATCTCAAACTGCAGCTGAAGTTTTCATGAAGTGATTTTCAAATTGCCCCTTTGGTTGGTCTCAGGGTTTGAAAGAGGTGAAATGAATGGTGTTGAGACGGTGGATAGTTAATGATCAAACAGATCGTTAACTTCTCCGTCACTAAAGACGAACACAAACTTTTCTGTATTCGTCAATCTCAGATTTATCTCTGAAACTTTGTTACAGCAGGAGCTTAAAAAACACTTTGGTGCCACTCATAATAATAATCGCTGAATAGACGACAGACGTAAGTGCTGCTGGTGAGATATAACGGAGGTGTCAGTCGGCTCCTCAGTCCAGCTGTGTGCTTGTTTTTAAAAAGTCATTCTCCCTCGATTGAATAAAGACTGATCTGTTGTTGTGAGTGGAGCTCTGTCACATCAGCGCACGATGGATCCCTCCCTGATCCCTCCCTGATCCCTCCCTGATCCCTCCCTGTCTGATCACACTCTGAGTGTGCGCCGCTTTAAACAGGTCGTATGTTTCAGCTGTGGGAGGCGGTGAGAATCGACCGTTTCTGTCGCTCAGGTTTGACAAGCTGCATAAACGTGTTCAACAGGCGACCTCAGATTGTGTCCGACAGTGTGGTTCAAATTCACAGTCAGGTACACAGTTGACCTCTCTTGGCTTCCATACAAAGTGTCTGCAGTTGAATTATAAAAGGAGATTATCAGTGGTGTCATGAAGCAGCGCGTTCATCAGGCCTGAAGACCATCTTCGGAGGCGTCTGTAAGAAGAGTCCACATCCTCCTGCTGTCAAACCTGTGTGGATTAAACATGTATCTCATTTACATCAGACTCTTTGTCAACAGTGTTCAGCACTTTACACACACACACACACACACACTCACAGTATATACACACCCTGTACAGATGTCTTTGTTGTGTGTGAAGCTCTGTGGACGCTTCAATCCCGACTTCGTCTGACAGCTCGGCCGCTGCTTCACACGTGAATTTAATAAAACTGCTTTTCCTCCGACTCTGGGGATTAATCCTGTCTCCTCTGACTGCGTGTCTCCTTTATCAACACACACGCGCACACACACACACACACACACACACACACACGCTGTGACACGAGCTGGAGGTGTCTTTATTGTAGGAAAGCAGAGTGACAGACGATCCTGACTGCTTCTTCTGAACATGATGTTGGAGAGTTTGCAGGTGTGAGGCAGCACGTTTTATAGCCGTCTCTACACCAGCAGACATCACACACGTTTACTCGTCTCCTTCCTCATCATCACCATTCAGGCGTCGTTCAGCTGCACAGAAAGTCACATCTGTGTGTTTCACATTTCAGTGAAGCGTGGATGGCGGCCATGTTTGTGGAGGGTCGACGGTCGCAGACTTTGTGTTCGAGCTGTTGGCACGTACTTTACTGAACATATGAACACAGTTATGAGTAACGAGCTGGAACGCTTTAAATCATCTCCGTATAACTGATGATACGATGATGTGAGAGCTAAACAGGAGAGAGCAGTTTTATAAGTGATTCTACACGAGTGTAGATGGAACATGTTCTGTCCTTTGCTTCTTTCTGATTCCATGTAATGATGGTGTTATTCCTAAATAACATTCCCGCTCCGAAGCAGACATAAAGACAGCAGGAAGTAGGACCATAAATTAAGAATCATTCGAAATCAAAAAGCTGCTCTGACGTGTTTTTAAAGCTCCTGAAACAAAAGAACATTAAACGTTCGTCACAGTCGTTTCAAAGACGTTCTTAACGCTTCATAAAAAGACGAAAAGTCTGAAGTTCTTTTTTACACGAGCCGCACAACCGTTAATCTCCAACAGCTGAACCGTGAAACCAAACACCTCTGACATCTTGTTAACTTGGCTTCAACATAAAGTTCACAATGTGGATTATTTTATGATGAATAAATCCCGAGAGGAAACAGAAGACTACGTTTCAGCAAGCTAATAAACCCTTTAAAATCTCTTCCTCTTCGGTACACCCCAACGACACCCTGTAACACAGTCACACCAACACGCATGCAAGAGGACTCATTTTAAAGGCAACATGCTCATTAATATGGAGCTAACACACAACTTCTTCTTCAGCAGGTCTTCTTTGTGCAGCACTAACAGGTGCTGAATGTTACAGCGCAGAGAACAGTGAATCCTGAATCCTGAGGGGTGAATCAGTTTCTACAACATTCACAAAGTACAGCTGAGTTTGTGCCTGGAGGATATTAATCCTGTTATTGAGCTCTACTGAAATTTGTAAAGAAATAAAAAAGTCCGTCTGGAGTTTGAGTGTTTTGGTGAAGTGAGCTGTTGCTGCCCTCTGCTGGCGAGCTGCACGTCTCACAGCTGCTCCAGTTTCTGCTGATATAAAAAGCAGGATCATTTTCTCTCTCACGCAGACGGTTCTGTTTGTCTCCTGCTGAGTCTTGGATGAAACTAAACACAGACCCGTGTACAGAGAACACAAAGAGTTCTCACGCAGCTTCTTCTACTCTGTTTCTGAACTTCACCTCCCACACGCCGTCAGAGAGACGCCTGCACCTTCTCCAGTTATTGAGCCTGTGTTTCTCATGCCCTCATCTGTGCCTCAGTCTCCCCAACACCTCTGCATTATGATCTCACCCGCTGTCAGCCCACACAGCTGCTCACCATCACCTGATCAACTCAGTATTGATTTACAGGTGTTCAAACAGCACAAGAGGCTGGATCAGGAGGACGGCCCCGGAGAGGGGAGAAAGAAATTCAGCAAGGAAAGGTGACGAACCAGAAACCGAATGATCTGAAAACAAGGGATGCACTTAGGATACGGCCCAGAGGTTACGTTCAGTGACTGAGTTAGCTGAGGTGACACCTAGCAGACAGCTAGCAGCTCCCAGCTGTCACTCAAAGAGGCCACGCCCCTAATGCTGCATCACTTTAAGCCTTACTATAATGTAAACAGGTGAGCTGTATAAAGATTCTCCCCGTACAGTTGTCATGAAGAGAGAAATGAGCTATAGAGACCCAAACTGTTTTTTGTACCAGGCTGTAAACATGTTTAATTCTGCTGTAAAGTTTAACATGGGGCTCTATGGGGACTGACTCACTGCTGGAGACAGCCTCAAGTGGACACCAGGGGAACTGCAGCTGTTGGGTCTAACGTGTTGGCTTCCTCTTTGAACACTGAGGTTGCTGCTCGAGTGCCAGGCCTTTTTCCCGATCTTTACAAAATAAAGATCTGACTTTGTCATGTTTTAAATTGGAACTAACAGGATAATACATCTTCCTTTGTGTGCTCCTTAAAGTTCATATGTTGGTCAAAGAACGGGTTATTGAGGCTTGCTTAACTCTTACTGCTTCAGGTCCAAACCATCACTGGGTTCAGTTGGTAGAAGTTACCTCAAATCCAGTCCTTGGTAGCTGAAACGTAGTCCTGCAAGGAAGCAACTTGTTGTTGTTTGAACTGAGAGAAAAGTATAGGTGTTTATTGTCTGCATAAGTGTGATAAGGAATGCCTCATTAAAGAACTAAGGGGTCAGAATTTACATGGCGAAAAGAAAAGGACCGAGGGTTGAACCCTGGGGTACACCAACTGTGAGTGAAGCAGATTAGGCATGAGGCGACTTAATGATCAATGACCTCAGCAAAAAAAGTTTCTTTTTGCGTAATGAGAACTTTTAGTATATTTTGATGCTGATACTTTTTAGCTAAAGTAACATTTGAATGCAGGACTGAATAATACTAAACTTTAGCTTCAGTTAAACAAACAGATGCAAAAACAGGAGTTAATCCAGGGCTGTTGCATTGGGTTACATCAGATTGGCCCTTTACACCTTTACCTCCCCCCTCTCTTAGGGTCTCTTCCACTCCGCCCTGTCGCCTGCATGAGGACGGGGATGTTCCAGGACTTTAGTAGCTTATTCCATAAATTAGATCAAACGAGGATTAGGATTAAGCACAACGGTGGTCAGATTAACCCGGGAGGGGTCCTTAATTTAATGCTAACCCACCTGAACATTTACATCACAGAGATGTTAGTGCATCACAGCTTGAAGAAGCACAAACAAATAAACTAAATGTGACGTCCAGAAGTTAACTAAATGTGCATGCTACAAACAGAAACTAATGTTCTGCTAAAAACGACAAAATAAAATGATTATCGTGTGAAACAGAAACTACGTGTGTTAACTGTGAAGTTAAAAGTGTGGACTACAAAGTGAACTAAGGTGAGTGCAGAGACGTTTATCTGGGCTGTGTGAGCACGTGCAGCCGTCACACATAAATATGTATGATTAAAAATATATAACTGCTTGTATACAGAAATAAACAGTTAAATGTGCAAAAAATTAAAAAGTGTTAATCATTCTTTTACATTTTATCTGTCTGTATTTTTATTTTTTATAAATATATATTTTCTACAGATTCTTTTTTTTATGGCACTCCGAGGACTCCGTAGATTGCCCCCGCAGGCCTGATGCATCCAAATGAAACAACTGTGCAAAGATCAGCTGTTAACTTCTCGTACCGACCACCAGAGGGCAACACAAACTAAAGGATACTAACGTGAAGCTCAGGAGGAGATGAAACAGCAGGACGTGCACAGAGCTCCATCTCTGACTGACTGTCTGCAGACTTTCAAAGTAAAGTACCGTGAGGTGTAGACGTGACAGTTTAACATGGCAGAGCGTTTGCTTCTTAATATTCAGCACATATTGAGGTTAAAGTACATTTCTGTCCTTCTCGTTGTTTTGGCTTCAGTCTGTAGGTTTATTAAAGTTCATCATCGCTATGACGCAGGCCCGCTGGTCCACAAGCAGCAGAGAAACGAGTTCATTTCATTAAGCTTTTGATTCGCTAGACAGAACACTCAGTTATGGCCTTGTAATGAAACGATTAAAGTCTCATGAATAAATGATTTACAGCAGCTGATCAGAGTGAAGCGCTTTGATATTACTGCCAATGAGCACATGATGCGCTGTGACTGATAAGAGCAGACCTTTGAGCAGAGAAGCGAAGTGCTGAACTGTTTAATGCTGCTCAGGAAGGAGGTAAAAAGTAATGTCTGCAGGTTTAATGCTCCCAGCGCTGCTCCTCTCCCGGTGGGCGGAGTCAGGAGGGAGGGGGCCTGCCCGGCGCTTTTAATACAGATGCGCCTCTCCGTGCGCCCAGCGTTCAGCGGCGAGACGGAGCACACTGCACCATGACTGCACCCAGCAACACCTACGATGTGATAGTGGTCGGCGGAGGAATATCAGGTAACATCACAAACTTTAAGCAGCTCTGCAGTGTTTATGAGCTGCAGAGGAAGTGTGCGGAGGTGTGAGACTCTGGCGCAGCGCCGGGCAGAGATGCGCTTTGTGTTTGAGGTGAGCGGACAACTGTTGCACGGAAGCTGCTCGTGTTGTGTTGCGGATAAGTGTTACAGCTGAGAATCAATCAGACTTTTATTTCGTAGTCTGCGTTTTTTCCCTCGGTGTGATATCCGCTTCCTCCGCATTCACGTCTCTTCCGTGAGTCTTCCTCTCCCCGCGTGCACCGCTGTATCACCGCAGCGCCGCTTAAGTAACAGCTAATCAGCCGGAGTTCGGATTACATAAGAGGGAGGCGGGGGGCATCTGTGGACTGATTTGTGGTGTCACTTAAACACGCGCGTCATGAAATCTCCCTGTGTGAGCTGTGATGAGGAACATGTTGTCTTCTGCTGTCAGCAGCTGTGTGCATGATGTAGAGGTTGCATTGCTGCATGTCTCTCTGCTAACTGTTAGATGAGTGCAGGGAGTCCTGGTCAAACAGGCACAGCTCTGGTTCCTCCTGGGAGCTCTGGTCTGTCTTGTTAACTAAGCACTGGGGCTGTTTAGTTCCTG
The DNA here is from genome assembly GCF_022749685.1 of Semicossyphus pulcher. Taxonomy (NCBI): domain Eukaryota; kingdom Metazoa; phylum Chordata; class Actinopteri; order Labriformes; family Labridae; genus Semicossyphus; species Semicossyphus pulcher. The sequence goes on along the minus strand of NW_027211659.1, from coordinate 83,149 downwards.
GAATGTGAACATCTCCAAGCACAATGTAGTGGTTGTCACTGCTGCAGCTTCACAGAGTGTCTCTGTGCTTCTCTATAATTCACAGACCTCCGTCCTCTCTGTAGACTTGGTACACAATGTTTTGCACTAATGAATCAGATTTGCGTTTGTTGTGGAGATGTAGCACAGGGCATCACACGCGTGTTCCAGGATGTTTCTGCACTTTAACTCCATTAGTGCAGAAACAGGAATTCTTCACTGTCCCCAAAGTGATCGGAAAACTTCATTAATAAGTCCCCGTCAGAAGGCGAAAAGCCAACGAGATGTTTGGGGAAGCAGGTCGGTTCAAACACACGGCGATACAGAGAGGACCGTGGCCGGCGTACGCAGACATATATGTTTGTTGAGCTGAAAAAGTTCAGTATTTAGTTTGACACACTGGTGAGAAGGAGCCGATGTATTTAACTTAGAGGACGTTAAGCTGTGATGCTGCATGAGCTGCACACTGAGAGGACTAAGTTGGAGCACGCTCTGCTGCACAGACTACAAGTCACATCACTTCTGAACCACCCCGGGCTTTGTTTTCTGCATTCAGTGTTTCAGTATAAATGTCAGACGGTGCACACAGAGAACATTTCTATCTGTGGTGGGCCACATCGACAGCAGAGGAATCAGAGTCTACATGTCATCTTGTTCTCGTGAGCGTTTCTGCAGCGACACATCGTTTGAATCCCGTCAGGTTGTTGTTGAACTTCTGTCCTTTCTGTTCCCCCGCTCGACCTCCGTCCCTCCTCTTTCACTGACAGCTCAATCCACTGCCTGTCTGCCTGTCTGCACGTCTGCCTGTCTGTCTGCCTGTCTGCACGTCCGGCTGTCTGTCAGTGGGATGTAGGTCAGTGTCAGTTCAGATAGCAGTCAAACAGGCCAACCAAAGCTGCAGAGACAACTAAATCTAATAACACAGCACATCGCCCCCCGCTGGCTGTCTCTCTCCTCTTGTGTCACATTAAGCTCTCATAATTACACCATTTGTTTACCCCGCTGCCCTTTACCGGCCTGCAATGAGCTCCACATATAACAATCAGTGTCCACTCCGAGGCTGATGAAACAGAGGGAGAGCTCTCGTCTCCTCCCTGCTCTCCTCCTGAGATGTGTTTCTCCCTCCGTCTGAAAATGTGACTGTCATTTTCCTGCCTGCCAGCCGGCCGCCCACCGGCGGCGGCGCGGCCCTCAGCCGAGCACTTTGTGAGAAAACATTAAACACTTGTGACAGCCTGTTATCAAACCAGCAGCAGAGAGGATGCTGAGGAAGAGGAGGGGGAGGAGAGACGGAGCAGAAGGAGGGAAAGCACGTCTTCCTGTTTGTCAAGCAGCTGTGAATGTGGAATCAGATGAGAGAGAGAAAGAAGGAAGGAAGGAGACGGATGTCTGAGAATTCAGGAAGAGAGAAAAGGAAGTGAGTGTTTGTAAGGAAAGGAAATAAGGAAGTGGAGAGGTGGAAAGAGGGTTGAGGCGAAAGCAAAAGGACTTTTAGCTCCTGACTGGCCTCCACATGGCCGTGCTGACTGGTGCATTTCTCCCCAATAAACAGATCTGAGGATGATTTAGAGAGCTCTGCTGTCGGCCTGTGAACGGCTGGTTTCCTCCTCTGCAGCGAAACCAGAGACGTCTGCAGTAAAGTTAAAGCAGCGTCCTCTCACAGCATGCCTGATCAGAAGCACACATTTAGTTTGTCACAAAGGAGCAAACACACGAGACCGTCTCACAGCTTCTTGTCTTTGACATACAAATGTAAGAATGTTTTAACCAGATGTATGAAATGTTAATAATTCCCAACATGAAATGAACACAACACGTCCTGACAGAGAAGAGGGAGCAGCGGCTGTTTGGCTGCATCAGTCGTGATTTCTCTGCAAATAAAAAGTCTTCACTGTGAACGACTTAGACTATCTGACGTTAGCTCGTTAGCCCGTTAGCTTGTTAGCATCACTTGTCTTTGGGCGGGCTGTGATGCTCCTGATGAGGAGGTGTGACAGCCGCCTTGCGCTGCTGCTGCTGCTGCTGCTGCTGCTCCGCCCTCTCACTGTTTGTTCAGTGCACGTGCAGAGTGAGCAGGCAGGTTGACTGAAGGGTGTGTGTGTGTGTGTGTGTGTGTGTGTGTGTGTGTGTGTGTGTTATTGTTGGTGTGTGTGTGTTGGTTTAGATGAACCTGTGAGGACATGCTGCCTGCTGACTGTAATCTGTGTGTCTCGCATTAACCCTTTGTCTCCTGAGCGGTGGACCTGCAGAGCACTTTGCACGGCCTGATCCTTCAGAGTGTCAGCTCGCTGTTTAGCCGCCCGGCACGCAGCTTTCCTGTTGTTGGTTCTCGGAGCTGCAGCAGGTCGCAGCTGTTGTTAAAGAGCGGCTGTTGAAGAGGATCCATGTGAGAAAAGGTTCCAAACGATCGATCCGTCTGAGTCTCATGTCTTGAAGTTTATCAATGATTGGAAACATTCATGCTCATCGCATGTTTACGCTGCTGCACACGTGCAACAAGGAGTCATGGAGGAGAAGAACGTTTGGCTTGTTTCACAGAGGAAGATGAGAACAGGTGATTTTAGTATCAAATGATCGTTTAAAGGAAACAGCAGCAACACGATGAAAACATCGAGTGTGAGTCAGTGAAACGTCCGAGCAGACGAGAGAGCACACTCAGGAATGATGCTTCATGAATCCTCAAAGGTTTTTAAACTGTTTCCTCTCAGAGGAATCAGTGAGTGCAGCTTTTAGATTTGGTTCGAGGTTGGAGCAGAGGTCATGTGAAGGTCAGAGTTCAGGTTCAGCAGGATGATGTCAGTATCTGTGCAACTAGAATATTAGAATCGCACGTGTCCCGTTTGCGTGTCTGTCCGTGTGCTCTCATGTTCGTACAGAACGACTGCAGGAGTTTACAGATGTGCTAAAAGTCCTCGTGCTCCGTCGTCCCTTCATCCTCACATCTCAGACGCTGCAGCTCTCTGATGCTCGTGTTTTACAACCTGTGAGGGAAACTCAGCTGCACCTGTTGCACAATTCACTGTTGGCTGTCAGAGTAAAGTTGAACCGACGTCGTATCTGCTCTTACATGAACTCTTACCTCGTCTGACAGCTGAACTGTTGATTATCAACATGGCAGCAATCCTAGAAAACGTCTCTCTGTCTCTGCAGCTGTGCAAACACGTGTGTGTGTGTGTGTGTGTGTGTGTGTGCTGCAGGTAGAGTCATGAGAAGTGTTCACCTGTGATTTCAGCTGCTGTTCGTCTATAAATGATGATATTGATTCTTATATTGTTTCCTATATGTGAGATTGATCCCACCCTTTGTGTAGAGAAGGCTGCAGAGCATCAGTGCATGGCAGATTTCAAACGGATGCTGATCACCTCTCTCCTCACTTTGTTTCTGTAAACATCCAATCAGCGTCTCCGTGCTGAGAGGAAGAGACGGGAAGATGTGATTGCTGCGTGTCTGTAAATACCCCCCCTCCTCTGGATCAATACCGAGCCTGTCGGGGCCGAGCGGAGACGCTCACTTGTCACTCAGCTGATATTGGATCTCTTGTTTGTGTCCCCGTGAAAAGAACATTTAGCTGCAGCTCAGACACACACCTGAGTGAGTTATCAAAGAGAATAAATGTCACAGAACACTCGGCATCGAGCCGGATCCTCGGAGCGACCGAGCAGCAGGTTTAAAAAGTGTTTTAATAAACATGTTCCTGTCACAGAGCGCTGCAGAGACGCTCCTGTCAGAGACGTGCAGCCCTCAGAGGGAAGAGAAGGCTGTGAAGAACATGTGAGGGAGGGACGGCTGCAACGCTGCGACTGATGATGAGCTCAGAGATGAAATAATGTCACACATTCAGATCTTTAAAAACCCACCGTAAGAAACAAAAGCTGCTGTTTGAACACTTCTTTCTAAATACTCCAGAGCATAAAGATTAAAGTCTGCTAACTGTCCTTGGTGGAGTCGTGATCTGCAGAAGGAAGTGATCATAACTGATCAGAGTTTCATTAGAGCTGCACCATTAATCGAATATCAACCCCAAACACGGTTTAGTCTTCCCACGATGAGCCGGTCCCCTGAAGCGGCTCGTCGTCGCTGGTTTGGAGGTGTTTCAGGTTCAGGGCGGGTGATGTGAAGAAGGAACAATCATCAGCAAAGAGGTCATGAAACCTGCGTCTGCGCCGCAAAGCAACACGACTAACTTGTTGAAGCAGCTGAACAAACAAAGTGCAGCATGATGAGTGTGTGAAGGCCGAGAGGAAGGACGAGCTGCTCCCCGTCCTCCAGCGTCACGTCAGACATCAGCGCGTCGTGCAGCTCGACTTTTCACTCCTTCACACCTCTGTGGATACCTGGCAGAAAAAAACAGGGTGCACAGGAAGATCACTGGACAGAACGAACGTTTTTATTAACAACCTGCAGGCCGAACTTTTGATGCTTTCACTGCTATAAAATGTACCAACCTTACATCTCATCACGGGTCATTCAGGGGCCTGATGGTGAGTTCAGTGTGGATGGGAAAAGAAGACGTTCTTTGTTTGCGGGTCTAAAAAGAGCTTGTGTAAAGTGTCGGGCAGGATGATGATGTTAATCTGCCAACGCAGCGCTGACAGAGACACTGACACACATGCACTGTTATAGATCAATATGTTTATAGATGCAGACATAAGTGTAGCTACATTATGTGTGTATACGCTGCTGTTGGAGTGTTGTGTTCAAGTGCCTCGGAGATGTGAGTGTTCATCCTAAATTATAGTGAAACATGAGACTCAATCCAGAAACAGTGGGAGATTTCTAACAAACACACACACACACACACACACACACACACACAGTTTGTTCCTGCCAAGTGGCTCCGTCTTAACAATTACTGTTGTCTAGGAAACGGTGTCTGTCCCTATCTGTTATTTCTACACAGAGGGCACAAGATGAAAAGGGGTGTGTGTGTGTGTGTGTGTGTGTGTGTGTGTGTGTGTGTGTGTGTGTGTGTTTGTGTGTGTGTGTGTACTTGCAGTGTGAATCTGCACAAAAAGCACAAGAACCAGAAACCAGAAACCAGAAACTCTCAAATATCATTAAGTTAAAGTCATAAATTAGTGTTTTTGAAGACAAATAAAAATACATTTGTTGTTATTGGTCTTTATTTCTTTATTTTATTGTTTATCTCAACGAGAGAGAGGGAGAGAGAGAGGGAGAGAAAGAGAGAGAGAGAGAGAGAGAGAGAGAATCAGGTCAAACAGAGCCTGGAGGTGCTGCAGAGCGAGAGGAGATAAAAGAAGCAGAGAAATGAAACTGACTAATATTCAGATGTTGTGTGTACATTGTTTATTCTCCAACATGTGTCTGAATCAGTTTATATGACATCATAAAAAAGGGGCGGTCCTCTGGAGTCTGTAAAACAATATGAAATAAATGTGGAGGTAATAAATAATACATAAAATATATTGAAATAAAAAGGGAGAAAAATAAAGAAATGTATTTGTTAACAATGAATTAAAGAATAAAATAAATTTCTTATATTATTTATTATTTTATTTATTTATTATTTTTATTCGTATATAAAAGGACACAAACAAGTTACAAATAAAACGAGAAATAAAAGAATCAGTAGATTTAAAATATAAAGACAGATGACTAAAAATGTAAGAATAATTATTATTGTTATTGTTACATTAATATTATTCACTTTTGCACTATAAAAACTATTTTTCAATTTATTTGTTTGAATTATTTTATTTCTCCTTATATTTTATTTTTACTCATTTATTCTTTAAACTCCATCCTGTTGATGTTCCTCATTTAAACTTTCACTTATTCTTCATCATATTTTATAGTTTTCTGATTCATTCCTTTTTGTTCTCTTTGTTTTTCCAAATATAATTTCTGCTCCGTTAACACATTTATTTCTTCATGGCACTCCTCGGCCTCCGTACAGGGACGCCCTCGACAGTCTGAGGAGGAGCAGGGCGTGTTTCTGTCGTCGGGCTCAGAGAGGAACGAAAGAAATCCTCATTAATGAAGGAACATTATTTAATGACGCCTCAGAGAAACATGTTTAAGTTATTATTATTTATGAATCTTTACTTTGTAAAACCGCTGCATTCAAACTTCACGAAACACTCGACGGAAATGAAAGAGATGAAAAAATATGGAGCGTCATTAGCAGCTCTACAGTTTAACGAGCTCAAAGCTAAGCTACATTTCTGTGTGCACTTCCTGTTTGGTGCCATAAACCGTCACATTCTGCTGCACTTCAGCTCAAATCATCACATGCTCAATATTCCTGCAGAAATATGCACCTCATTTCACAGACGGATACTCTCCTCCCATGCACCCTGCACTCACTTATCATATCTCCTCCCTCTTCTTGTCTGATCTCCGTAAACACACCAAGAAGCTGAATGCACTCCAGCTGAGCCTCGGCCGACAGGAAGGTGATAAATATCAGACATGTCTTTAGGTGCGCTAACAGGAGGAGCTGTGGCTCGCAGGGACGAGAGGAGGAGGAGAAATCTGTTGTTCTGTCTTTGATTCTGCAGGATCTCCTCCAAACACTGGCTGACCTGTTCCCTCCGTGTGTAATCCCTTTACAGGCAGGAGCAGAGTTGTTACCTCGAGTCTCTCCAGTCTGTCGGCCTCTTCGAGTTTTAAACGTTGTCGATGCTTCCAGTGCATCTGGAAAGTGTTACAGTGAAAGGCTGCGAGTGTGTGGTATGCAGCTTGGTTGCATCAGAGTGTCGCAGCCAAACAAACTCTTTGTCCCTGCAAACAGACGGAGCACGCTACAATCACACAGAGTAACAATCTGAGCCTGTCAGTGGAAACAACAAGAACTTTTAGTGGACGACCTTTGACCCATCAAAGATTATATTGCAGCCGTTACAGCCTGTTTCACTGCTGCAGGACGAACACATCGACCTGAACGATTGTTTTCTGCACGAGTCGTATTTAAATCTTCCGTTCTGTCTCTTCTGTCTTGTGATGTTGATTTTTCCAGCAGTGCAGCTGATTCTTCATCTCATGTTGGGGGAACAGAGTAAACATCAGAGGACAGCTCGGTCTGAACCCTTTGAAGGGACGATACCTTCATGCTGATCCATTAGTCAGATTTATACAGGGCTCCTTTTATAGAAATGATGTCTCAATTAAGAAAAACAAGCTCTGCGATCAGAGCAGCATCCCATCAGGACGGTACCTCCAGCAGTGATAGCTGTGGGCATAAACAGGAGATGCAGACAGACGCTCTTTGTTTCACAGGACAGACACTGACCTTTTGAGCTGAGTGCAGGTAATAACATCAATTTAACAGAGGAAGATTTGTGAGCCTCCTCTGGTCCGGGCTAATGCTTCCTCAAAGCCTGGCTGGGTGGGTGTGTTTGTTCAGGGAGTTGGGTAATGCAGGACAAACTTTGTGTAAACTTATATAAACCTCGCTAGCTTCAACGGAGCTTAGCAGGATTTGGAAGGGAAGGGGTGAAGAAGAAGAGGAGGAGGAGGAGGAGGAGTGAAGAAGGGAATCTGGGGCGAAGGCCAGAAAAACATTTGCACAGATGTGAGAACCTGCAGAGAGACTCTGAGCTCCTGCTGTCCTCTTCACATTCATCAGACCTGATTAAGCCGAATTATACGGACAGTAACATACGTCTGTTCGTCGCTCGGCTTCGTCAGAGAATCATATTCTAGAAAAACGTTTCCATCTTTGTGACAACGACAGCTTCTCCTGTTTCGACATGAGTTGGAGCACTTCTTCTGCAGCTTATTATTTCACCAAAATTACATGATAAATCTTACAGCGCTGATATTTCGTCACTCATAGAAGTTGCAGCATGTGGTTTCCTCAAGCGCCAGCTGTTGAGCAGACGACCAGATTTTCCCAGCTGGCTCCTTCCTCACTGTTTCTCACTGTCATGTCATCAACACTTTTTAGGGTTAGGGTTTAACAGGATGAAACATTTCAGTCATCAGACGTGTCAGAGATAAACTGAGCTGGCGTTAGCAGCAGCCAAAGAGCAGCAGAGAGACACTCACACGCTAAATTCAGTATTTCACAGGTTGTTTTGTTTAAGAGCTGAGGACACGTCTGAGAATAAATCAGCTCCTGGTGAAAACCTTGAGAATGATGAACACTGCAGGAATCTAAACCTAGAAACAAGCTGATAATGTGAGCGGCAGGCCGGCAAACAGCTGTAAAACAACAGACACAGACGAGCTCCACCGCCTGATGCCTGCAGTTCTCTCCATCGGTACGCTAACAGTTAGCTGCCCTGGGAGGCTTACTCCTTCCATCTTAAAGCACCCTGCAGTAAAAACACTGCACGCAGGGTGTCTGTGGTATCAAAAGGTGTCTCTGGAAGGTGTGTTAAACTCGTAATGATTTTCCCACTTCCGGATGAAAATGCCTAAGGTGCATGCAGGCGTTCATGTGCACGTGCATGAATGTGCTGCACATTAAAGGCTCCTGGTTTGAGTAATTGATAATACGGTCGCTCTTCTCCTGAGGACATGTCCGCCGGAAAGCGAAGGAGAAACAAGAAACTTTTATCTTTTCCTGGTTGGTTTTAAATCCTCTGATCGCGCACGTTGTGGAGCAGCAGCAGCAGCAGCAGACACAGGGAATAAAACAACAACATGAGCCACATCTGTTGGCGTCAACTAGTTTTTCCTGCGTGCATCTACAAGGTGTAACGTTAGGCAGCCAATCACCAGCATATGTATCTCTTGGTACGAGCCTGTTGCATGCTTTGACTCCTAAGGCAGCTACATTTGGTACCCGACGACGAGGCATTTCTGTATTTTTATGAAGCATCGATTAACGATTAATGACTTGGAAAGAGCTGCTCAACAATCACACACGAGTGAGGGTTTGTGTTTAAATGTCCACAGACTCGTGGCCTTCTGTCCACTGAGCGCTGTCCTGTAGAAAACACCTCCTATAAATCTCCCTTTGTTCTGTGCCCTGACACAGTGCAGTGCTGCTGAGCCATATGCTACACACTAATCCTCCGCACACGTTTCTTCATGCCTAAGTGCATTTACGTTATGTCTTATTGAATTACAGTTCTGAGAAGGATCGCCCGAGGTCAGTGTGTGAAAAGCTCTGCGGTTGGTCAGTCGTGCTCTTCCCGCTGCTCTGCCCTGTTTCCTCACATGATCAGCAGGTCAGCGGGGCTGTGGCTCGTTGTGGAAGTCTCCCCCTTTAGTGATGGCAAAGACTCCCCCTCCCCCCCTCTCCCCCATCTTTCCCATAGCTCTCTCTGTATGCAGCCAAGTCACATGTTAGGTTCAAGAGAGCTCTACAAGAAAACCACTATAAATACAAACATAAAGAGGTCCAGGATAAACAGACGGAACAATGGACCAGTTCTTAATTACAGACAGATTGTTCTGAATAATCCCCCTCCTCCATCTCTGTCTGAGAGAAACCAAACCCACGAGTCAAACGACCTCACAGAGCAGCTCTGTCTACGTGTGGACGGACTTATTGCTGGCCTGTGACAGCCGCAGATACCTGATGTTTGTCAGAGCACTGGGTTTACGCTTCTAAAATAAAGTTCAGCCAAAGAGCAGCAGAGAGACACTCACACGCTAAATTCAGTATTTCACAGGTTGTTTTGTTTAAGAGCTGAGGACACGTCTGAGAATAAATCAGCTCCTGGTGAAAACCTTGAGAATGATGAACACTGCAGGAATCTAAACCTAGAAACAAGCTGATACCTGATGTTTGTCAGAGCACTGGGTTTACGCTTCTAAAATAAAGTGCCCGCCCCAGCTTCAGCGGGTCGGTCACACTCTTCCCTTGAACAGATTTGCTGTTTGAAATGAGTGTGTGTCTCAGGAGAGGTGTGACCTCTGCCATTCTGTCATAAAGTCCCACACTCCTCCACTCATGAGCAGCTTTACTGTGAGAGCACTACGAAGGAACTGCAGAGAGGAGAAGACCTTCACCTACCGTCATCATTATACAAGAGCACATGACAATCATGCTGAAGCTGTATACGTGTGATCTTAGTACAGGAAGTGCATTTGATGTAACTCTGCTCCTCCGTCTGTCTGTAGGTTTGAGTGCAGCGAAGCTGCTGCAAGCCAACGGGCTGAGCCCTGTGGTGCTGGAGGCCAGGGACCGGGTCGGAGGTCGCACCTTCACTGTGCGGGTAAGACCAGGAGAGCTGACACTGCTGCAGGGACATTCTGATGTCCTCGTGTATACTCATTTATGCTCCCATTCACTTTTATAAGAACAATAAAAAGTGAATGTATGACGCACCGCTCCCTCACAAATGCAGCTCAAACTGCTTCAGACGTTTAAAAAGAATCAGAAAAAAAGACGACAGAATGTGAAAATGCAGTAATGAAGCTAACAAAGCTAACAAAGCATGCACACATGACCCCACGTGACCCTGTTCTTTATTCATGTTCTTTATTGTAGCTGTAATTTGGAGGTTTTGTTTTGATGTTTAAAGAAAAGTTGAAGGTCGACTGAAACACCAGAGTTTACCACATGTGCTGCGATGTGCTGAGAAGGGTTAGGGTTAGGGTTAGGGTTAGGGTAGGAGGACCAAGTTGTGTCATGATTCTGCTCGAGGACATTTTGGGTCATTGAAAAAAGCAGTCATGTTGTCCAAAGGGAAAGGCTATCAGAATCAACAGCTGCATGGAGCTGGGTGTCATCTGCATACAGGTTAAATCTGGTTAAGGATGATTACACTCTTTGTTACAGTAAAAGACTGAACCCCGGGACAGAGCCTTGTGGTGCTCCAGACACCCTTTTTTTGATTAACAGCCTCAAGAAGCTCACGTCTTTTCAGCATCATCGGTTTTATTATATTTATTGTGTTTCATTGTGATTTTTGGTTCTTTTTCAGAATAAGGAGACGAAGTGGGTCGATCTGGGCGGAGCCTACATCGGTCCAACTCAGAACCGCATCCTGCGACTGGCCAAAGAGTACGGCATCAAGACCTACAAAGTCAACGAGCATGAGAACCTGGTGCATTACGTCAAGGTGAGTCCCAGCTCGGCGTTTAAGATGCAGATAATATTCTACACTTGAAGCTGATTCGTCCACCCGATGACAGATCCATGCACACTCCAGATGTGTCCTCCAGTCCAGACCAGAAGATCATCCACACATCTCCAGTCTTTATCTCATAAATCTTCTGGCAGCATTAACTGAGCGCTCATAATCTGCTGACAGATAGTTCTGTGACTCACAACACGACTGTCTGCTGCTGGCTTTACATTTGATAGATTTACAATCAATCAATATTCTTATTTTACCTTCTGCAGATAAACAAAGCAGTGTGTGTGTGCGGAGTGACGGTCAGTGTGCGGCGGACGGGGAGGAAATGTGGCAGTTTTTTCTGGGTTTGTCTTTTCAGTTGACTGACATTAGTCTTTCCCGTCCGTTAAACGATTGTGATTGGTTATTCAGACGAGCAAATCATTGGACGTAAAGAGAAACAGAAGTAAAAATGCATCGTCTGCACATTAGAGTTGCTCCTCAGATTCTTCCCCATGATTCTCAGAAAATCCAATGTACTCTGCTGCAGAGGGCCAAACACTGTGCTCCTCCTGTGTCTTCCTTCATGTCTGCCGAGCAGCCAGCACTCTCCCTCTCTGCAGCATTAGCGACTGGAGATGCTAATCTTTGCCTGAGGGTTCCTGTAATGCAGTTTCTCTTCTCTGAGTGGTTGAAAGGACAGCAGAGGCAAACAAAGAAGGAAGGAAGGAGGCTGATCTTTGTTCTCGTTATTCTTTGCTTCATATCTTGTTAGTGCGGGCGCACCGCTGTCCTTAACACAGTTGTGTTCCTCTACCTGATTTGATTTGCTGTTACTGCCATGAACCCTGCTCATGCTAACCCTACTGTAAACCGCAGGACTGCCTGGTGTGGCTGGAAGCTTCCGGTGTGTGTGTGTGTGTGTGTGTGTGTGTGTGTGTGCGCGTGTGTGTAGTGCTGATGAGAGCTTATCTGAACTGTGTACAAGTCATTGAATGTTACCTTAAGATGGACTTTGGACATTTGGCCCAGGGGTGTAGACACAGGGGTGTAGACTTGATACAGAGTCCTTTCCTCGTAACTCCGCTCACACTTAATATCCAACAGGAAGTCGGCCTAATAATTCAGCACAGCGTTAAAGTCCCCCTCCGTAAACAAACTCAGCATTATAAGCTTTAAAATATTGATTTATTGCAGCTTTTATGTGAATTTGCAACTGCAGAATTAAAACGTGTATACATACATGAGGCCACTCTGTCATTATTGTAGTTAAACAGTAAACATTGACCTCTGCCTTTCAGAGATTTCCACTGTATAAGCAGATATTGATCGTGCACCTTCTGCGCCCTGACCCGCCCTTATATCTACCAAGAGATTAAATGCAATCTAACTTACTTTTATTATCTTGATGCTCATTCAGATTTGATAAAGAACACAAATAATTGAATATGGGAATTAAAATGTGAAGCTGATGTATTCTGTGTTTTTAAAAAAATACCGTTTAATTTGACTCCTGTTCGAAACCTCTGAACAATTAACACCGAACGAATCTGTGCCTTTAATCAAGCAGAGACTCGGACACAAGCTGAGCTCACATTAGGTGCAGCCCGGCTCCACGCCTGTCCCGGCTCCACGCCTGTCCCGACTCCAGGCCTGTCCCCGACCGGCGATGTCCACAGAAGAAGAGAAACACTGATGTTTATTAGGAGAGAGCTTTATTTGTGTCGCGTTACACACTCAGCGAGCACCAAACAGTTGTGGTTTGCTATCGTCACATGATACATGACATGCAAACAGTTCTTATTTGCAGCAAAGATTTGAACCGTCTCTGCATGACGACTCAGCTATCAGGGTTCTGTTGGGAGAAGCTAAGAGGAATAATTCAAGCAGTTTTTATAAATCAAATACTGTAGAAATAAGCATCGAAATAAGGTATAAAACAGTGTATTGGTCTGAATGTAAGACAACGCTCCTACAAAGACTTTTTAAAGACCAAATCTTGTTTTAATAAAGAAAACTATTTTTATTTTACCTTTTAAATAAAATCATGTTTCAGTATCTTTTAGATTGTCACATTTAAATAAAATAAAATGCCTTAAATCTTGAATAAGTATCTTGAAGTGGTCGCTTTGAGGACCACGGTATGATTTTCGCTGTTAGCATCTATTAGCTAACACTGTTAGCATTTTTAAGACTATCTCTTTGGGCTCACCGTCTTCAGACATTACGCTCTGTGACACCGCATTTCTTGGCTGCTTGATGGTTGCTTCATGACTCTGCTGCATTGATAACCATTATCTTAAAATTGGCATCGTAACGCCGCCTCAGGTGTTTCAGACGATCACCGTGTCTCTGTCTCGTCTAGTGCCGTTAACCTACAGTATACTGGCATTTAGAAGTCTAGACCCTGAATACAAGGTGATCCCACATTTTCAGATGTATGTCAAGGAAGATATGTTTTTGTACCAATACGATAATGTTAGTCTTAAAGGGAATTTACTCCGACCCATGCCCCTAATGCTGCATCACTGTAAGCCTTAATATAATGTAAACAGGTGAGCTGTATAAAGATTCTCCCCGTACAGTTGTCATGAAGAGAGAAATGAGCTATAGAGACCCAAACTGTTTTTTGTACCAGGCTGTAAACATGTTTATTTCTGCTGTAAAGTTTAACATGGGGCTCTATGGGGACTGACTCACTGCTGGAGGCAGCCCCAAGTGGACACCAGAGGAACTGCAGCTTGTTTACTTTTTATCATGTGTCCAAGTGTGCAAAAAACAGATCGTACTAGATCATATCCAGTGTTGTATCCAGCAGTTGGCCCCTAGTGTTGATGGGAAATGTAGTTGATTTAAGTGCTACATTTCTGTGTTTGCTTTATTAAGAAAGCCCAAGGTAGATGAGAAAATGGACAATAAGATTGAACCTCCTCCAGGTGACTCAGGTGACACTTTGTCCTCCTCAAAGACTGAACAGACGTGTCCTGGTTTCACTGCAAAAAAAAGGTTCCAGATGTTAGCTTAGCACAAACAAACCTCTGTACTTTGATTAGCACTAAATGTTTTTCACATAATCCTGCTCCTCCGTCTGATGATTCTTCTGTCCGTTTAAACTACTCGCTCTGGACTGTCCAGTCTTCAGTGTGCTGGCCGTCTCACCACTGTGTCCTTGGCACTGATGCACCATTGACATGACCTACTTCTGCAGCGCTGTGAAATGTTCACCAGCGTGACGTTTGGCACGAGCAGCAGTTAGAAAGTAAAGCTTCGGTTCCTGTGAAGGAATAACTGGACAGCCTGGGAGCTCATCCATACTGTGTGTGTGGGAGCTCCTGTGTCTCCTTAGCTACTATCTCTGTAAGATCCACTCCAAGACCCAGACTCACACACACACACACACACACACACACGCACACACACACACACACACACACACACACACGCACACACACACACAGCTCTCGTAGCTTCCTGGCTAGTTTCCATGGAAGCAGGCCTCATCAAAAGCTGCACGGCCCTATCAGTGTCAGACAGTGTGTGTGTGTGTGTGTGTGTGTGTGTGTGTGTGTGTGTGTGTGTGTGTGTGTGTGTGTGTGTGTGTGTGTGTGTGTGTGAGAGAGTGTGTGTGTGTGTATTAGCTGACTCTGCAAAAGAGATCAAAGTTAGGTGGTAGAAAATCCTGTGTTGTGTCTCTGTAGCCAAACCTTGACGTTAGCTTCACGTTAGCCTCACTAGCATGCCTGCAGTATGCTAGCCTGCCTTTTCGTGCAGTACGAGACTAGAGATTCTAGTTATCCATCTTTTACAAGGGTCTGAGATTACTGCTGAGCTGTCAGGGATGATAAAGTGATGCGATCGTCATCAGCTGGAGGAGAACTGACAACAGCATGAATATTACAGACAACATGAACACGCTGCAGAGCAGGAAGAGTGAGACGAGGCAGCAGCGACCTTTTAACCATGAAGAAAGAGACTAATGCCACAGGGATCAGAAAATTATTCTGCTTTAATTAACAGTAAGAAATATGGTGAATATCAACACCCTGATTAAAACCTCACAGATTAAGTGGATCAACACATTTCGACTTTACTGGGGCAGCATGACGAAGTCAAACTGGGCACGATGGTGTATCAGGAAAAGATCAGAGGCCAGGGATGGTTATAACCTAAGGAAAAACTCTATCTGAGATTAACTTCATAATATACAAGTAAAGCTGGTGCTGGTTTAGCTCAGTGGGTAGAGCAGGTGCCCCATATGCAGAGGCCACCGACCTCAACGCACAACCGCAGGTTCGAATCCCGCCCTCGGCCCTTTGCTGCGTGTCATTCCCCGCTCTCTTCCCAGTATTCTCTCTCTGCAGCTGACCGATCTAATAAAAGCAAAATGGCCAGAAAAAGAATCTTAAAAATACACACGTGAGTACAGACCGGTGTTTCCTGTAGGATGATAGTGGCCTACAATTATGAGCAAAAAATAACAGATAACAGACTTTGATATTCCCTCAGATAAGTGAGCGTTCTTTAAATTAATGACTTTAATGTAGAGACTCAAATCGGACTTATCGTACTACCTCTAAATACAACCTTTGATCCTGCACCTATCATCATCAGCAATGTAGAATAAACTAAGCTGCTGGTTCAGAGGAAATTTGGGAGTATCACTCCTCTGTAAGTAGCTTTGGATTAGCCAAGAAGCTAATCAGATGAGAAAGCTCTAAATAGCAGGAGGTAACATTTTCCTGATCGCTCCACAAGAACTGAATAAAAGCTCATTGGCATTAAATCTATATGACAGTGTCTACATAACTCCGCAGGGTAGCAGCTATAGTAAATGTAAACCAGCATGTGAGCCAAGCCTCTGTGTAATTAGAGCTAGCTTTCAAGCAAGCCGCGCAGCTAATCAGCTTTTGTTTGTCAGATTGTAATCCAGAAGGCCGGTGCTGGTTTCCCTTATCAGCAAACTACTGCCTCACAGGCAGCTGCAGCTCTCAGCACAGGATTTATTAATGAGCTATCACTATCAGAGATGGGAAAACAGACTTTGATTAAATACTGAACCGTTATCGCAGATTGAGAAGGAGCGCCCGATTGTCCCAGCGTGCCTGCGGCAGGGTGGATGTGGTTACTGTTTCTTAACAGGACAACTGAGAGACGGACTCATCGTGCGAGAGTCTTAACTACCAACTTAAAGTTTGACAGGTAGTTGATACTCCTGATAAAGAGAGAAGGGTGGAGTTATTTTGTGAAGATTAAATAGCAATGATAATTCATTTATAGCAGGCGCTCTCCATAAAGAGAAGATGAATCATTGTCCTCATTAAGGTTCAGTCATGTGAAGCAGAATGTCTTCCGTTAACATTGTTTTTCTGATATTAAACTTTCTGTTGATAACCTTTGTATTCAGTAAATTCCCAGTAAGAGTTTTTATGCTAACGTGTGTTTTATGAAAGCTGCAAAAGCTGCAGACACACATGTGGCTAACATTCACCAGATTAGGTTGCACATAATTGCCTATTTGCAGACAACTCTCCTGCTGCCTCCAGCTCCTTCAGGCTGACCAGTGCCCAGTGTGATGAGCTGTTAGCTCGGATCAGTAAAAGGATTTCTCTGATGGACACCAACTACCGGCGTTCTGTTTCAGCTGTGGAGCGCCTGTCCATCTGTCTCACTGAGTGGCAGTTTCACTGTATCTATCAAGTCACACGTGGGCTGAGATCTGTCTCACTACAGCGCTATGAAGCCACAACAAACAGATGTTACTGAGATTTAATGACAATAAACAGGCTGAGAGGATGCTGAGAGAACTACATCAGGAGGCAGGTTTGTAGAGAGGCTGAGTTCAGGCTTTGTCAGGTCGGTCTGTGAGACGACGAGAACACGACTTTAAAATGACTGTTTTTTGAATGGAGTTTGGTTTGACCGTTTCTGATGCCGCATCAGGACGTCAGGACAGTCTCAGCTCTGATCTTTGCTACTTTGCCTCAAACTATTTTCTAGCGGGTTGAAAATCGTTGCTTTGTTTTCTTTTGTGTGATTGCATCTTGTGACAAATGAGCTTTTCTTTTGCTCTGATGAAACCTGAACAGACGTGTGTACAAACACCGCACACACATATTAGACCCTGAAGGGATACCTGCTGTGTGAGAGTGTATTGGATTATAATCCCTTTTATTTTATTACCTTTGAGGTGAACACACAGTGTGATAAGTAAAGAGCATATACACAGATGATGTTTGTTCACAGCTGACAGCAGCACATATGGTGAAGACGTTTATCTTACCGACACAATCAGCTGTGTGTCTCTCCTCTGAGGGAGGCTGATTCGCTGCGCACTGATGTGGAAACAGATGCTGCTTTCTCTCTCCTTCCTCCTCCCCCCTCCTCCCCTCTTCCTCCTCTGAACTCCCCCCTTCTGTATTCACTTGGGCAGCTTCACCATGGTGACAGACCTGTTGTTTCATGGCAAAGGGGATGCTGTAGGTTATGGACACGCTCCATCATCTCTCTGCCGTTTGTGTTAGTGAGTTTTGTGTTGATGATGCTTCATAAGAAAGGTGCAGTGTGGACCTGACAGTGGCTGAATAATAGTGACAGATAATTTTCAGGTTATACCTGCAGTAAAGGTGAGTTTTGTTTCCTTCAAAGTGCTCCTTTTGTTATCAGTGTTGATGATATGTAGCTGAATGGTTCTGCAGATGACACACAGTTGTACCTCTGAGTTAAGCCAGCTCACCTCAGTGTGCTGCGCTCTCCACAGGACAGCCTGAGTGATATAAAACTGCATGTCGATACAGTCTCCACTCCTCAGCTCCAAAACAATAAAATATATAAGACTCACATTTACTGCCATCTGCTGGTGACCTGTAACAACAACCCTGATGTAAGACATCTCGGTGTCCTGTCCGGTAGTTTCTTCTTCCTTTTTTTGCACGAGTTAGCAAAGCTTGTTGACACTTAAGAATAACTTTTACAGATGCAGAAACGGTTTCTGTTTGTGGTGCTGCAGCTTTTCTCTTGTCTTCATTTAAGAACTTTAAAAGGGACAATCAAATCCCTCCTGCACCCTGTGTGTTTGACTTGATTTAAGGATTAGATTGATTACATCTCAGGCTCTTCATATCCCACCTCCAGATTATATGAGAGACCTTTTAATCCCTCATGAACCTTTGCATAGTTTGAGATCTTCAGGCAGTGGACGTCTGAAAACTAGAGCTGAAAAAACACAACAAATCTGACAGCTTCTCACATCTAAAGCCTTTTAATCAAAGAGTACACGTTTGTACAAAGCTTCAGCTAGCTTCCAGGTGAGATTATTTCCCATCATGCTCCTGGTGCAAATGTACAAGAATGAAAAGAACAAGGGAACGGAACCAGAGACAGCTTGTGACCACAGCTGCCCCTGTGTGCAGTGGTTAGTGAACAGTGAGCTGATTTCCAACACTGGACGGAATAAAGGGGACGTGATTTTCCTCATTTGATCTATTAAAGGCTTTAATATATCGATCAGTCACTCAGGATCAAGCTGTCGCACATTTTGCGTTCACTCAGTAGAATTTTAAACGTTTAAAGTTTTTCTTTTGAGAACTAATTTCTGCTGTATTCATGTGAACAAACAGTTTTTAACACTCGATCGGTTCTGTTCTAATATTTTGGGGGAATTTTGAAGACTTTGATGGACTTTTGGTTTCTTGGCAGCTTTATACTTAGAACACATACTTACAGGTAAGTTGTGAAGTTAAAGGTGACACAAAAATACATTACATGCATAAAAAAACTTAAGAATATGACCACAGATAACAGCTTATAACAGCTGTAAAGAGTTTTGTCCTCATTAAACTCCAATCATCTCAGGAGAGTCACATAAGAGAGTGATAAAGCACAGACACACCTCCCTGTACCGGGGACAAATCCTTCTTTATGAGTCATGATGACGGCTTCATGCAGTGTGTATGATCATCAAACAGTCACACTGTTAATGTGGAGCGATCACACACTCGTCTAGCTACAGGCGGCTGATGATAGAGCAGCGATTTATGGTAAACATGATGATTTTTGCTGCTTCTCTGACTCGGCTACAAACCCTGAAAGTGTGAACGGAGCTGCTGTGATGTTTCATCAGAGACGTGTCAGAGCTGACAGAAACTCTGCACACGTTTATTTTTATACCACAAAGCAGCTTCGATCAGTGGTTTCCTGAGGCCCCAAAATGTGATGTCAGATGAACAAGATGTTAAGTCACTGCAGATGTGCTGTGCTTGTGAACACATGGAGTTTTTATAATGATAATAATATTAAAACTAAGTGCTGTTTTATAACAACCCCATCAAATAAAGTGGAAACCTCCATCACAGCACAGATGAGAGCAGAGTTAAAGGGAGTTAGCATTAGCATATTGAAAACTACGAGCTAACGCTGTCACATGTTACACAAACACTTAATGTTGCAGTGGACAGTTAAATGAACACATGGTGTTTACAGAGAGAATAAAATCGTTTTTATGTGATTATGATGAAGAAAGAAGCTCCAATGAAACGGCAGTAAATCACATGACATGTCAGAAAGGAGACGAGAGGCCAGAATGTAGCTCTAACGGTGCAAACATGCGACTGCAGCCTGACTGGGATCTGAGAACGCAGCCCCATCACAACAGTGAGAGCACTCACACAAAGGCATCGCTGTATATTTAGCCGCTCTTTGTTTCTGTCGGGGACGCAGGTGTTTAATCGAGTCTGAAACTAATTTACTTGTCAAGCTAAATGTCACCAACAAACACACACACACACACACACACACACACACACACACACACACATTGTTCACCCACACAGAGAAGAGGAAGTTTCTACAAAGCAAACTTTAAGAGCTGACCTTGGGTCGTGGACACTCTTATCACATCAGATGATTCTGAATCTCATTCGTAAATGTTACATAACTGCCAATTTATCTCTTTGGATAAAGTTCACCGTCAGCATGACTAAGCTAGTTTGAAGTGGACCAGAGGTCACCTGAGGTGGATTGAAGCGATATCTTCACTTTTATCCACTTTTTACTGTCTGAAAAATTCACAGGTTAAAAACAGTTAGAGAGCGAGCTCGTCTGTGAGCTCTGATGTTGTTGCATATTAAGAATAGGATGGGGATCAAAGTGCCTCAGTTTATTCTGCACATTTTTATTTCATTTTAAAA
Source organism: Semicossyphus pulcher (assembly GCF_022749685.1). NCBI lineage: Eukaryota > Metazoa > Chordata > Actinopteri > Labriformes > Labridae > Semicossyphus > Semicossyphus pulcher. Next base: position 62,967 of record NW_027211659.1, on the reverse strand, counting down.
TTAATTTTATTCTGCACTATTTGATTTTCATTTATCGCTTATTGTTTTAACACTTTTCTTGGCCCGGTTCTGCCTGGCTTTATAAATGAAGCTGCCATGTGCTGCTTTACAAGTTCAGTTCAAATAACCTTAAAAAGTGTCTCTTACCTTTCGGCTGCTTATAATGAAAAAATACATTTGGTGTAATTCTGCAAACATCTGTGTGAGAAGGCGCGTTAGATTTATACTGACGGTTTATTTGATGCTGTGTATCCAACAGGGAAAGTCGTACCCCTTCAATGGCTCCTTCCCCCCCATGTGGAACCCCCTCGTCCTGATGGACTTCAACAACCTGTTCAGGACGATGGACGAGATGGGCAGGGAGGTAAAGAAAGCATCGCCTTCTGTTCGATTCGACTCTCCTCGCTCACGGTGAGATCTTTGCTTCATGTTGCTCGTCCTCCGGTTGTGTTTCAGATTCCCAGAGAGGCTCCCTGGAGAGCTCCGCACGCTGAGGAGTGGGACAAGATGACCATGCTGGAACTCTTTCAGAAAGTCTGCTGGACCAGGTAGGTTATATGAACGGGAATCATAAGATTGAGAGCAGCCTTTTGTATGCCTGCGTGCTGATTGTTGCCCAGCTGGATGCATTTTGTCTTGAGTTGCTGGTCCATACGTCCACCCCACACAGGAGCAACTGAAGTCAAAGTTCCTGTTATGTTTCAAAAATAAAATGTTCATTGGATCAAACTCCAGAACACAAGAGAGATTGTGTTAACTTATTAAATGCAGTTTCATTGTTTTGGTTTCTCTCTTTAAGAACAGATTGATTTGTTTGTTAGATGTCAGAGAACAGTTTTCTGACCACATCCCCCAAAATCCTTTTAAAACATATCAAATTAGACACCACGATTCTTTTCAGGCTTCATGTGATCCAATAACAACGAAGCAGATGGCTGAATTATTTCCGCCGTGTGCTGGAACCCAAAGACAAGGATCTGTGTTTAGTTTGAGTTCAGCTCAGGAACATGTCCCGACTTTACAAAGGCAGCTGCTCAGGGAACTAAAGATAGAGGCACCTAGATAAGAGTATCATCAGCATAACATGATGGAAACACCCTGTATATGAATAAATGACCAAAGGGGAAACATGTTCAGTTATAATATAAAGGACCAAACACTGATCCCTGAGGCACACCATACTTAACAGAGACAATGAAGGGATATTGTCGTTCACAGAAACACAGAACCTTTAACATTTTAACACCGTACCAGATTCCCCGACAGTTCCTTAGTGGGACTTTGTCCTCCAATTCAAGTAGTGAATCCATAAACATTTGCTTTTATGCGTTTTTTAAATCTTTCGATCTGCTCAGAGACACAAACACACCGATGAGTCTGAATCCAAAAAACCGGAGAGAGCGTGAAAGTCCTGAATTATCCCGTAAAAAGGCACAGGTGGGATACTGTACGGAGAGAGTCCGGAAGTCTGTGAGACAAAAACAGGAACATGAATGTGTCCTCTCTCGTTTCAAGCACTGTTCGTCGCTTCGCCACACTGTTCGTCAACGTGAACGTGACCTCTGAACCCCACGAGGTGTCGGCCCTGTGGTTCCTCTGGTATGTGAAACAGTGCGGAGGAACAATGAGGATCTTCTCCACCTCTAACGGAGGACAGGTACGTCTGCAGCACCTATACTTACCTGTATATTTGGACAAAGTCCTGCCACAAATGGTCACCCAGCGGTTTGGGGAGTACTGTTCTGAGGCCCAAAGTTACTGTCACCATCTTGTTTTGTGAGCCAGAAGGTGAAGCTGGTAGTTTTGTGCATATCGTGTTATTTTTGGTATTTTGATTTTAATTGCTAGCTAATTTTTTATAGCGACAAAACAGGCTCTTAGCCCTCTTCTTATAGGAAATGAACATCGCCCTTTGACTTGCCGACGACTTTTCTGACGCCTCGAGTTTGGTATTTTTTCTGTCGCCATGTTGGTTTACTTTTGGACGAGAGGCTGCTGATGAGGAACGAGGAGTTAGCAAATGTTGAGCCATCAGCTAATGATAGTACTAGCATGATTAGCAAGGTGCATCAGTGAACACAATGTGCTAACTTGGCCCAAAGCAGCCGACTGCTTTTAGTTTAACTGAACGCTGAATACCTGTCAATCTCAGGTAGCCCCGCCCTAACTCCTCCCCTCTTCCTGGTCTGTGTGACTCTCAATGGGAGCATCAGTGACTAAATGAACATCATGCTGTGTTGAAGAAGACTTGAAACTAGAGACTGAGACCATAAACCCATTAGGAACATGTTTACTGAGGGAATACATCAGGAGAGGAGGAGGAGCATTTCTCTTTGCAGCCAGGGGAGTCGCCCCCTGCTGGACGTTAGAAAGATGCAGGTTTAAGACTCTTCCTTCGATATTGGCATCACTTTTCCAACCTTAAAGCTACATACGCTCAAAGATTACTGGGACATACAGCTCTTAACGATCGGAGGACAGAATACTGATTGTTAACTTGACTGAACTTAAAGTGCAAACATAAAACCTGCGTGTCACGTTGCAGCTCTCCTCCTCTGAAGTATCAGTTGGAATCCCACAGCCTCGTAGATCAGCTCCAACACCTTTAGTCTGCTGCTGGTCAGCTCGGCATCATTATGAGCCGGACAAAAGCTGTTTTCTTGGAGAGCTGGGTGGGGAGGGGGGGCGCATTCTGCTGCTGTTCTCCAAAGCTGAGTGTTCCTGTTGCCATAGCCACAGAGGAAAGGGACTGTGTTTAGGTAAACAGACACTGTGTCCTGGAGGCTGGACCTCCTGTTTAAAGCATGCTCTCTTGTTTTCGGGTTCATGCGGGGGCATGTGCACAGGATCCTGTTTAACCCTTTGAAATGGACCTCTGGGGCCGTTTCTACAGGATCCTGTTTAAAGTGATCTAAAATAAAAAGCTTCAGCCTTCATTCCCTCTGTGCCTGAAAGCTTTGACTTCTGTCTTTTGATTGGTCGTGTTGTAAGATTGTTGATAAGGTTATGTTACATTTCTTACGATGTAAAACATCGTGCAAACACCCCCAGAAATGACATCCCGATAAGCAAATACAAACATGTGAACTTGTGTGACCTTCCTCTTCAAGGCGCTAAAGGACGGAGTAAATCCTGGAGGCACATGTGGGATTGTTTCCACTGAAAAATAAACGGGTCTTTAATCACAGCAGACAAACACAGACTCGCCCCGTTTCACTGCCAGGACTGATTTAGGTTCAGCTCGTAAGTGTCAGGCGACTGGCAGCCAGATTCGGGGAGAACAGAGAGATGTTGACACTAACCGTATGGAAAAGGTCACTGTCTATTTAATTTTGTTTATCGCAGCTTTGGCAGCACTTAATCTCTCTCCAGCCCCCCGGTCCTCGCCCTCACTCAGCAGGAGCCGGCCTGAGTTTAACAAACACATTTTTCTTTGGTTTCAGATGTTGAAATTTGTAGTAACGCAAACGGAGGTCGGATGGAGGATAACCAGTAAAACCCGGATAAATCAACAGATTCCATCGGCTCTGTAATGTGGTTTTATTAGCCTGGCGGAGTCGCACTCAGAGCAGGATCAGACCGGATTGAAACAATTCACCCAAAATAAATTGAAAACATCTTAAAGCATGAAAAGCTGGACTACGATGTGTGTGCTGAAGTTTTGGTGATGACTGACCTCTGACCTCTCTGTGCGCCCTGCAGGAGAGGAAGTTTATGGGCGGCTCGGGGCAGATCAGCGAGTGCATGGCCCAGGAGCTGGGAGAGCGGGTGAAGCTGCAGTCTCCGGTCTACAGGATCGATCAGAGCGGGGACATGGTGGTGGTGGAGACGCTGGACAAACAGACCTACACAGTAAGAACATCAAACTGCTACAGACAGGTGGAAAGTGCTTTTACTTTACCTGTGAACGTGCTTCACTTTGTGCAACTTTATACTTTCCCAAAGTATGTATTGTACTCCTCTCATTACACTACAGCCTGCACTGCAGCTTCACGTAACATGTAACATCCGTTCATAGGGTCAAACTACTTCTTCATAACATATCACTTAAACTTTAAGCTTCCTATACCGCTGCTGTTGTCCATCATAAACCTAATACCAAACCATAAACATGCCTATGTAAAACATTGTTTGGTTCAAAGGAGGCGTGTTAAGAGTTGTCAAAAATATCTATGCTGGGTTGCATACTGCAGACTTGAGATGGCTGCGGTTGGATGCATTTTACGAACATCTGGCACACTGAGTACCGTATCGGTCCGAATATAAGAAGCTGGATCGTCCTACAGTTTATTCTGGGTCTAGACTTTTAAAGGCTAATATACACAACAGTCTGTAGAGCGAGAGAGAGACACGTCCGGAACAGAGTGGCTGAAAAGTCAGCCAAGTTAACCGACACCTGAGGCGGATTCATGATGCTATTTCAAAGGTTATCTATGCTGCAGAGTCATTAAACACCTGTCAAGCAGCCAAGAAACACAGAGCTCCGAAAACGGAGAGCCCAAAAAGTCTTACAAATGCTAACAGTGTTAGCTAACAGATGCTAACAGAGAAAATCGTAGCATGGTCCTCTAAGCTTCAAGAGACTGACAGGAGAGTGTGAGTGTTACTGACACACAGAACGAAGGTGTGCACGTTACCTGAGCTGTCATCCAGCTGTTTCAGGACTGAACTTTATACATGAGAAAATATTATTTATGAAAAACATAAAATTAAGTTGATTAAGAAAAATAAAGAAAAGAATAAAAACATTCAGCACTCACTTCTAATCTGAGTTTAAACATGAATCTGATCCTTCTGTCATCTCTGCAGCCATATCTGTTAGAATAAATATCTTGTGATGATCAATATTCTTACACTTACTGTGACAAAATGTACAAAACACCACCTAAGCAGAGGAAACAGTACAACTGCTGACGTTGTTCTCTGCTGCCACCTGCTGGTTGCTTAGTGTCACTCACTCTGTCCTGTTTGCCCCCCCCCCCCCCCTTCTCTTAGGCCAAATACGTGATCCTGGCCACGCCCCCTGGACTGAACCTGAAGATACACTTTAACCCCGAGCTGCCCCCCCTGAGGAACCAGCTGATCCACCGCGTCCCCATGGGCTCCGTCATCAAGTGCATGGTGTACTACAGAGAGAACTTCTGGAGGAAAAACGGTAAACAGGAAGTAGAAACCTGCAGAGAGGGAACGTCTTCGTCTTATTTTATGTCTTACATGTTTTTACGTGTGTGTGTGTGTGTGTGTGTGTGTGTGTGTGTGTGTGTGTGTGTGTGTGTGTGTGTGGGTGCGTGTGTGGGTGCGTGTGTGGGTGCGTGTGTGGGTGCGTGTGTGGGTGCGTGTGTGGGTGCGTGCGTGCGTGCGTGCGTGTGTGTTCAGGCTACTGTGGCAGTATGGTGATCGAGGAGGAGGGAGCTCCCATCGGCCTGACGCTGGATGACACAAAGCCTGATGGGAGTGTACCCGCCAT
>NW_027211659.1:50000-52500 GCF_022749685.1 Semicossyphus pulcher | reverse complement strand
GTGCCTTAATGGACGTTTTAGTATTTTGTCATTTCTCTCAAGTGCCTGTGTGACTCTGACACTACACCCCCCCCCCCGCTGCAGCCTCAGTAACCATCAGCAAAAAAACATTAAACCTGCAAACAGACTGTTCTTGAGAAGTGGACTCTCTATAGAAGTCTATGAGAACATGCTCCTCCCCCTCTCCTGATTTATTCCCTCAGTAAACATGTTCCTAATGAGTTTATGGTCTCAGTCTCTAGTTTCATCTTCAGCACAGCATGATGCTCATTTAGTCTCTGATGCTCCCATTGAGAGTCACACAGACCAGGAAGAGGGGAGGGGTTAGGGCGGGGCTACCTGTGATTGACAGGGGACCTGAAAAATGCCTTGTTCTGTGTTCAGTTGTGCTAAATGACATTGACCAAAATGTGCATCCCGGATGAACCGAGCTAACCAAGCTAAAGCTAACTTTAGCTGATAAAGTTTGCTTCACTGCTCTGGAGTTCCATCGTGTCGTCCAAATATGGTCACTTCCGGCTCCAGAGCAAAATACAGCTCTCAACGTTTGGGTCGTCCACAAACCACCACAGGGGCAGCGCTCATGTCTTATACGCAGCCTCTGGATGAAACGAATGATTATTATTGATTTATCTGCCGATTATTTTCCCCATAAATCTTCAGGTCTATAAAAAGTGGGGTCTGTAAGGTGTAACAGGGTCTCCTGTGGAATCGATTTTCACTCTGTTTCCACCCATAAAGAACACAGTGACTAAACGTATGTTGGTCATTTGCTTCATACTTCTTCTGTCATAACAAATCTAAAACCAAAAATCCTTACCTGTACTATCACCATCACCTGGGCGACACTGGGACAAAGGTGTTTCAGTTCAGGGCTCATTTACCTGAAGAAGTCACAGTGACATCCAAAACGCTCAGCCTCGACAGTTACTGTCAGAAATGACCAAACAACAGGAAATAGTCACACTTCAGAAGTTTGACGTCTCTGCTTGGAGAATGTCCGAAAATACTTTAAATCGACTTGTTGCTGCAGCGCTAACCCACGCGTCCCTGTCTGCACGTTCATCAGGAAACATCACCTGTGTCCCCTGAGTTAACTCAGGTACAGCAGATATCGAGGTCAGACTGTTGGTTCATCAAACCGCTCTCCTCCAGTGATGTGCGTGCGTGTGTGTGCGTGCGTGCGTGCGTGCGTGCGTGTGTGTGTGTTATTCCCTCCTGACTCTCTAGCTGCTTAACTTCCCCCTGTGTGGTCTTCACCTTTGACCCGCCGGCCCTCACTCACCTGACTGACCCACACGCACACTGGTTTTAACCAACACTGACTCATAGAGGTCATAATGAGACAGAGCTGTCAATCATATTTAAGCTGTTTTTCTGACTTCAGTGAACAAACAAACCAGCACGCTCTGTCTGACCTCTGACCTGCAGTGTGACACATCAGCAGACGAAGTGTTCCACCGCTCGTTCCCTCCTCGTTGTTTTCTGAGACCTGAGACTGTTCCTCTGTCCTCTGTGTATTTGAGCCTGCGTAAAATCCTGTAACTCGTTCTTTGATGTCTCTGATTCCTCAAACAAAGCTGGTGATATTTAAAGTAAAAATGTGAAATAAATCTTTTACTCGTCTTAAAATCGTGCATTTTTGCACTTGTGCATCTTTTTCGTACATTTCTGGGGTGGGGGTGGGGGGGGGGTATATTTCTGTGGAGGAGATCGTCTATTTCTGGGGACCTCAGAATTGCATGTCTCCTTTTTGCAGATGATGTGATTCTGTTGGCTTCAACCAGCTCTGATCTCCAGCAAGGACTGGAGCCGTTTGCAGTTTGGCATGAGAGTTAGAATCAACAACTCTGTTAGAAAACAATGGCTTGCTCCCTCCGTGTGGGGAGTGGCTTATCAAGTATCTCAGGGTCTTGTTCACGGCAGACAGGCTGAATTACAGGCGTTGTACCAAACCGTAGTGGGGAAGAGGGAGTAGTTTTCCCTTTACCAGTTGGTCTATGTTCCAACCCTCACCTGCGGTCTTTCGGTCATGACTGGAAGAATGAGATCACAGTTAGAAGCGACCAAAATGAGTTTCCTCCACAGGATGTTCACGTAAGGTGAAGAGCTCAGATGTCCGGAGGGAGCTCGGAGTAGAGCTGAAGTGGTTCAGGCATCTGATCAGGTGTCTTAGTTGGGGGTTGTCTTTTGTGAGGCAGTGCCTCATATTCATTCAGTGGTGGACTGACATCCCGAGGACCCTGCTGCTATCCTGTCTGAAAACACAGATTTACATAAGCATTGTTATCCGCTTTAAAGTGCTGTGAACAAAAAGCTAACAGCCGATAAATTAGCAGAAGTGGGCAGCAGCTAAAGGTGATTAATACAGGCGGTGAAGTGATTTACATTAAACTCACATGGAGCGTAATTTTCACAGCAGCCCTGCAGCGCTCTCTCAGTGTGTGTGCATATGTGCATTAACTGAAGCACATAAAGATCTCTGGATAAAGACCAGAAG
>NW_027211659.1:0-47500 GCF_022749685.1 Semicossyphus pulcher | reverse complement strand
TTTTAAGATCTTCAGACATTACCCTCTGTGACACCGTATTTCTCGTAGTTGTTTAATACACGATGCTTTATTAGTAAGTTGTACCTGTGCTTGTTTTAGTGGCTGTCATCGTCCTCTGAGGATTCCTCTGTCACACGCAGTATATTGCAGCTAATACCGACATCCCTGTTTCTCATCCCAGCTGAGTTTACCAGCAGGCCCTCGATGAATCAGCGCACCAGGACGGAGCGATCCGAGCCGGCACTGCGCCCGAGGTGTTCAGAGCTTCCCTATCTCACGCTGCTTTCTAACTTATTGTTCTGGGCTGGAGGGACCTCTGCAAGATTTACTGCCAGATCCTCGATAGATTACAGAATCTTCTCCTGTTAGACATTTCACTTTGCTGGGATGAGGGGAAATAAGCTCCGGTCGTCCACCGTCATGATTTATGGAACGTGTTTGATGAGATGCTGCGATGCAGAGAAAACAACATCCAGGCGAGGTCAGAGAGCCAACTCTCCAAACGTTTCTGAGAGTTACAAGTTATCCTTACAAAGCACAGGTGGATTGTTCTGACCCTCGAGTGCATCCAAAGGCCTCATGCCTACTTGCTGTACTGGACAACCACTCTGCTCGAAGCTCGAACCCATCCATGACCCCCAACGAGCAGCACGAACAGCTGTCATATCAGCTCATATCAACGTGGAGTGCTACTCTGTCTGCGTTTACCATCAAACTCCATGTTAATCAGCTGTTGAACAGACGAGCTACACGGTTCTATTTTTAGATGAGGACATTTTGGTCTTTTGTAGTTACCTTAGCATAGCTTAGCTTAGGCTGAAGCAAACACAACAAATATTCTTTTAAAAAGTTAGCTTTGGTTGTGCTAGTAGCCAGGCTAGCTGTTTCCTCCTGTTTCCAGTCTTTATGCTATGCTAAGCTAACTGCCTCCTGGCAAGTGGCCGATAGTCTTGTTTATTTCTGTTGTAACTTTTTCCAGCTTCAACACGCTGATGAGTCCGATCTGAGGTTCTTACTTTATCTGCTGTGTTTCTTTGCTAACGTCTTTGAAACACAAAGTCTATCAGCAGCAGCATCTCCGCGGGTCGGACTGCCTGAAACACGACCTCCTGCTCTGACACACGACCATCATCAACTCGGCAGACTCACTGACCTGCTGAGACGTTTACACCTCACGCACTGATGAAAACACAAAGTGTCTTTGTGACATTAATGTTACTTTCAAAGCAGAGCATTAGTTAGCTAGCTAGCCTCGATGCTCGACAGGCGAAGACCCTGAAGCTGTTTTGTCTCTGAGATGGAAATCCAGAAACACCTGACCTCTGACCTCTGACCTGTCATCCTACAGCCCCGATAAACAACATTTTCTCTTTCCCCCCATTTACCCCGCACCGCTACACTGAATGTTTGTTCTTTAGTTTCATCTGAACCAAACAGACACGAGAGCGTGTCCAATGTTGAAGCTGTCGAAGCTCAAACAGCTTCAGGCTCGGTAACATGTATTCATAGTTTCTACCACAACGCAGTCGATCGGTTATTTTTAGTTCAAAGTTTTACAAAGACGCGGGTGCTGGAGCTGGACCATTAGCCTCAGAATGGCTGCTTGGTGACACTGACAGAGCGCTGAGGAGGATTTCATCTGATAGGGAACCATCAGAGCCCGGTAATGATCAACATCAGTCACTCTGTCAGAGCAAAGAGACAAAAGAAAGAGAGCTGCAGGAAAAGTTAGACGGAGGTTAGATCGTATGAGGGGAGAGGGCAGAGGAGGTGATGGTGCAGAAACATCAAGAGGAAGTGGAGAGGGAGGCGAGAGGACAGAAGTAAGGGGATGAGACGGTTTGCTCAGGTGCTCTGATAACAAAGACTCTTCTGTCCGACCTGATCCTTGGGATTTACTTCCTCAGAGTGCAGAGAGGCGCTGGAGGAGAGAGGCTTCGACTTTGGAGTGAAAGTAAACGACCCCGCGTCTTAAGTGTCTCTGAAATGGACAAGATACACGACTAAAACACAGGCAGCAAACTTCAGTGAAACACTGAAGATCCAAAAACTACAGTTCCTCGAGTGTCCTCCTGAGGCTGGTTCAAAAGTGAGTCCGTCCCACGGTCGCTTCTGGCTCCAGAAAAGAAGACAACAAACCAATGAGAGAGCTTCGTCCACAGTGACACAGTCTGTGGTGAAACTGTGACCTACGACATGGAAGGCTCCCCGGCCCCCTGCAGGACATCCTTGAACCAGCAGGGATGACCCAGAGACAGAGAGGCTTCCTCTGATGTTGGATCACAGAGTAATCAAATCAAATTACACAAGGCTGAGAGTTTTAATTCCCTCCCTGGCCGTGTGTCACTCTCTCCCCCCACAGGCCTCTCCATCACAGCTTCAAAGTGATAAATAACCGGGGTAAACAGTAAATCCACCCGCGGCTGCAGAGGGAAGGAGGAGAGGAGGGAGGGGGAGTCGAGGGAGTCTTAATCCCTCCAGTGAAATGACTGCAGTACAAGTCGAGCCCTGCACCCAAAAATAGTCCTTTCCTCCTCTCTCATTTCCTCTCCGCCGCTGTCTTCTGCTGTGTAGGTAAATGGTCCATTACAGTGAAAGCAGGGAAATAAACACTCGAGTGCAGCACTTAAGGGAATCAGCCGGCACTGTCATATTCCCAGCTGGTTTAAATGTGTTCCATTTAAATGCATAATGCCTCAGAGGGTGGAAACAGCTAATCACAACTCATTCTAAATTAGTCTCCGCAAACGGCAACCTGGCTTAATCATATTGGAAAGCTAACTGCGTGGAGTGTTATTTGATTATTCCGCCTCAGCGAAGAGTCGGCATGAGAACTAAGTCTGCAGGAGAATACATACGAAGGCTTCATACTGCAAAGATGCAAGGAAGTCATCACATCCCTCCTGCTCACCTGTAGGTCCAGCTGCATGTCTAACGTCACTGAGGGGGAACAACAAGTAGTGATTTCATTGACTGATGAAAGCGCCCTGTGCAGTCAGAGTGAGCAGAAAGACGCAGAGGGCCTCTGTGTCTGCTCCAACTTTCTCCACAAGAGAAGCATCTAAAGGAATCAATTCTGGTCACAGTCGGCTTGGCAGGAAGTTGCTCTTAATTCAGACTCAGTAAACCGTACGAGGAGAGGGAGTTCACTGCAGCGCGCGTCCATCCTACCAGGTCAGTTAAGGCCACGTTCACATTTAAAGGGAACCACAGAAATGTAATCAGGAAGCTCGTGCAGGAACATTCAATCCAACGTGTCCTCTTAACGTCGACATGAATCATCACGTCTTTGTGTCATCATTGCTTTGACGTGTGTCAATAATTCATTCAGTTTTCGATCTGAACGCACTGAAAGTTAAACACAGTCACTTCCAGACTTTAAGATTGAATGCTGCATTAAAAACCTTGTTAGATTACATCTCTATGTGCATGTGAGTGTTTTTGCTCCATCAGCTCCACTGAGGCACATTCATCTCCATCTGACTGCAGATAAATAACCACTTTAAACCCTGAGCAGCCACCATGTGGGGTTAGGGTTAGGGTTAGGGTTAGTTACTAACAGTAAAGAGAGAGCTGCAGCTCTGGACTCCCTGAGCTTACCTGGATATTGAAACGTTTCCTGCACCTGGAGGAGCGAGAGGGAAACAGGATGACAGTACAGAGGTACATTCAGCTTTACTGTTTCAGTGTAAAAAACAAAACTGAAATATATCGATGAAGTGCACGTGTGAAGCTGACGCACAGCTAACAGTGCAAAGCAAAGATGTACAGCATATTTAACATCCTGTCCTGGAAGCAGCCGTCTCATGATGAAAACATCGGATGCAAGAAAGTGAATAAAATATAAAATCAATACACAGATCAAAGGTTTCTTATGCTGCAAAAGAGACTGGTGTGTTTCCTTGTGCACATCTTGACGCACACATGCAGACACACACGCAGACCCCCTGCAGGCCCAACCTCCCCCGAGGCCGACACATTCATTTTCAATTATAAACCCAATTGAAAATTTTAATTCAAAACCTGTGAGCGGAGGGTGAATGCATCCATTACCCCGCTAATTGAATTCAAGTGGTGGAAAAGCATCAGAGTGAATATGAAATTCTTCCCCTCTCTTTCATGGCGTCCTCCACCTGAGACGCCGATAAGAGACAAATATTTACATAGAAACAGAAGCGGAGCAGCACTGATGGTGAATCTGCAGCTCACTGAGTCATGCTGCAAACGGGAGGATCATTAAGACAAACAGAAATATCCGGAACAGGCCGTCGTGTCTCCGGCTGCTGGTGTGTAGGAAACAGAAAGCAGCAGAGAAACAGAGTTTATTCAGAGCACACACAGCAGCAGAGAGGAACAGTGCAGCCTTCATCAGAGCATTAATCCTCTGTTTGGCCCTTAAAGCCTCTGAAGGAGGGACAAACAATGGAGGCAGATTACATTACAGGCCCTCAGATATGGTTAATGCAGAGCAGACAGCCTCAGGAGCTGTTATCCCGCTCCTCCTGTTCACGGATGGCAGCTTCCCTCTCCGGCTTCCATCTCCCAGCCGTGACCCCGTTCACACGCTCCGCTGACCACCTGCAGTGTGGGCAGCATGGCTGATAGCCGGGCAGGGGGAGGCCGATCTCTCCTGTATCTCTGACACACAGGTGGGCTGGGTCTACGTAAAGAGAAGGAGACAGAGAGGAAAAGCTGGAACATCTGAGGCTGGTTTGTGTGTCAGTGTTTAACCAGTTCTCAGTGAACCACAGGACGAAGCTGAAACAACGTGTGTCTGCCAAGGTAACAGGTGGAAGGGAATTGGATACCTCGCTGTAAATATACTTTGTTAGCGCCGGAAAACATCCCTGCTGCCATGTTAGGAGTGTTCACACTCTATTACAAAGTGGTTAGCCCTCATGCTAAGCTCGTTGTCACACCAGATAAACAGACTACATTAGCTTTATTCAGATCAGCAGGTCACACAATACATGTGAAACCTTTTTTAGTCTTGCTCGCTAACATTTGTGGTTAAAGTAGCAATATACTATTTACTATACTTTACTGTCTTAAAGAGGTAGCGACAGACTCCTGTCTGTTAGCTTGCTGTTTGCAAATCACTGTTTGAGGTAGCGTTAGGAAGCAAGCAACACCAGATCCATGCAGTAAAGCTAAGCTAGAGCTAGCTGTGTAAACACAAGTTGCTTGCTTGCTAACACTTACAGTAACTAAACACTGTCTGAGTTTACATGTGTCATATGTGCCTCATAACTTAACCAACTAACCTGATCACTGACAAACAGCTGGTTTGACACAGTAAATGATCCGGTCATCATGAGGGGTCAGATATTTGTAGAAGTTACAAGTGAAACCAGAGGTTACGTTCAGTGACTGAGTTAGCTGAGGGGACACCTAGCAGACAGCTAGCAGCTCCCAGCTGTCACTCAAAGAGGCCACGCCCCTAATGCTGCATCACTGTAAGCCTTAATATAATGTAAACAGGTGAGCTGTATAAAGATTCTCCCCGTACAGTTGTCATGAAGAGAGAAATGAGCTATAGAGACCCAAACTGTTTTTTGTACCAGGCTGTAAACATGTTTATTTCTGCTGTAAAGTTTAACATGGGGCTCTATGGGGACTGACTCACTGCTGGAGACAGCCTCAAGTGGACACCAGAGGAACTGCAGGGTTTTGGTGCTTCTGCTTTTGTTTCCTTTCTCAGCCGTGGAGGTTCCTGCTAAAAAAAACTTTAGCAACAATATCATCCAGCAGGAGTCTCAGTGGCTGAGCAAACACGAGTACACGTTCCTGAGATTATTACAAAAGATCAAAACATGACACGTTCCTGAAGGTGTTCGATCCTCTCTTATAGTATTTAAACGCACTCTGTGTCTAATGACACTTGGACTCATTTCTCTGTTACACGAGCTGGACTCCAGGAGGACCTGAGTCTTTGTCATGGCCTGCATGCATCCTCATAACAAGCATGTCAACCAGGCTTCACTTACTGTGTCTCATCTGAAATAACTCGTACAAGCTTCACAATGAGGCACGCCTTTGGCTTTAAGAAGAGTGTTTGCAGTTATGCTCATCTTCACACCTGCTTGTGTCTCGTCTTTGAACATTTAAAAGAGACTTTAGGATTAAAACACTTTAACATCGGTGTTTTTCACACTGTGTGGGTGTGCTGTATTCGCCTTCATGCCGTGTCAGCCTGGCTATAAGATCAAAGTTCCTCTCTGTGTCATGATGTGTCACCCTCTTTATCACACACACTTTCATCACAGAGATAAGGTACGATTTACTTTACTGTCATGGCAGCAGTGTTAACAATCGTTAAATGATATGCAAGTGACCCCATTTCTAACCCCCTGAAGACTTCCCCACTGCTCACCCTTTTCTTCCATCCTCTTCTTTTAGTTTCATGTCGCTAGCTGCTAAGCTGAGAGGGAAACCTGCTCCTCAGAGGTCGTTCACACGGTCGCTTTTCTTCTCACCAAACACCAGTTTTACTTTCCTAAAGTCGACCGAGCAGCGTTCCACAGGACAAAGTCTGCGCCTTCGCCCCCGCCTCTCTCTCTATGTCTGCTCCTCCATCCTCCCTTACGATTCCTCCCGGTGCAGCTCAGACCTGACATTTGGTTTCACGCTGCAGGACAGATACCGAGTCAGATAGAGGGAGCAACATGGGGAGGAAGAGGAAAGGAAGAGTGGGGCTACTGTAAAAGTCTCTGCAGAGGAGAGAGGGGCTAAGACGAGGGGGACAGGTGTTAATGAGGAGATAACGAAGTGATGGATGAACGGAGGTGAAGAGACGACGATGCAGGAGTCAGACCAGGAGGAAGAGAGAGGAAGCAGGAGGGGAGGGGGGAAGTAGTTTCTATAGTAACCTGTAGTTGTGTGAGTCAGGGAGGAGAGAGAAGGAGACAGAGATGAAGAGTCATGTCGTGGTTTAATTGCTGCTCTCCAGCCTAATCTCCTCTTGGTCCCTTACAGCCTCCTCTGTCCAGGAAAAAGGGAGCACATCACCTGAAGAAGTCGCTCCGAGGAAGAGCTCACACCTGACTGAAGCTCCGCCTCCAGATCACCGAGCTGTTACACATTTGACAAATGAAAGGTTGTTTAAAGGGAGTCCTGTGTGTGCAGGTGTGCAGTGGAGACATCCTCTGTCTGTCTGTGAAGTCGTCTCTGTTACAGTTGTGATTATGCACTGACCACTTGTTAGGGGTTCTGAGGTGGATTTCATCACCGCTGGCTAGCTGCTTCCCCCTGTTTCCAGTCTTAGTGCTAAGCTAAGCTAACAGGTTTACTGCACTGATAAAGAGTGGACTCTCGGATGTTTGGCTCCATGGCTTTAACTTTAAACTCCCCGTCCTCGCCCCGCCCTCCCCGACGTACTGCTCACATTATAAACACTCTCTGCACGTACTGTACGTTGGATGCTGTTTGCTCTGGACTGTAATCAGTGAGAATAATGAGTCGCTGCAGTGTGTTTGGCCTCCTGCCTCCACACGCAGTGAGGGTCGTTTGTGTTGGATGGGAGTTAATGGTGAGGGGCCCCTGTGGATTTCACCCTGAGTGCGTGTTAGAACCAGTGAGCAGCTCTCTGCACAGTTTGGCCGGGGTTTACAGTGAATGTGTGTGTGTGTGTTTGTTTGCAGAGAGTGTGAGAGTGGAGGAGGCAGGGCAGTGTGTGCATGCATGCATGTGTGTGGATTTTAATTCCCTTCGGAGGAGGCAGAGGAGGAGATAAACTCTGAGATGGTTTCACTGCAGGACCAGAATCTGATCCTCTGTGACTGCAGGGAGAAAATTCCTGAGCGGGAATCTCCTGAGCTGTTTTCACTGCTGACCTCAATCCCCTGTTGTTTATAGTTTCAGCTCTGTGATTGACAGGTGTGCTGAATGACAACCGTGCATCTGGGAATGCGGTGTCTGTCCTGAGCGTTGGAGTCACACACGAGGAACAACTTAACATTTTCATTTTCACTCTCTTAAAACAAACGTCTGTCTTATGAGGCCGGGAGATGTTAGCTTAGTTTTTTTCAGAACTCTTTAATTTATGAGGAAAAGAAGCAGATATCGAAGCTGCAGACAGAAACAGACACGTTCAGATCTGCTGACAGGCTGACAAACACTCAAAATGCTTCATTACTTCCCGTCTGATGGTGTGATGATCCCAGAGGCTCATTAACATTTCACAGACTGAGAAACATGAAACACGTCTCAGTGTGTCGCCGTCCTCGACTCTGCAAACTTTCATCCTCATACAGAACTCTGTCTCCTCCTGCATGAAGGGAAGGTCACCTCCTCTATTGTTTGTTTACCTGCTGTTTGAAACACTCGGTTCAAAAGTCCACGTCTGTCTGTCTATCTGTCTGCCTGTCTATCTGTCTGTCTGCCTGTCTGCCTGTCTGCCTGTCTGTGTGTCTGTCTGTCTCACTCTCTGTGTGTCTGTCTCCTTCCTGGTTCTTGTTGTCTTCTAATCGTTGTAGCCATTAAGTTTTCTGCATGAATCATTAAACATGCATGCGTCTAAAAATAAAGTATTCAAGTGCTAATGAAATTCAACATTAGCTGTGACTCTGTGCATTAGGACAAATCAAGTGTTTGTGTACTTGTGTCTTTGTGTGTTTTCACTTGTTTTCCTTTAGACTTTGAAGACTTCATTTAGACCCGAGTCTCTCCAAAGGTTCCTGGTCCCTGCAGTGGAGACATACCGAGTCTCTCCAAAGGTTCCCGGTCCCTGCAGTGGAGACACACCGCGTCTCTCCAAAGGTTCCCGGTCCCTGCAGTGGAGACACACCGCGTCTCTCCAAAGGTTCCTGGTCCCTGCAGTGGAAACACTCGAGTCTCTCCAAAGGTTCCCGGTCCCTGCAGTGGAGACACACCGAGTCTCTCCAAAGGTTCCTGGTCCCTGCAGTGGAAACACTCGAGTCTCTCCAAAGGTTCCTGGTCCCTGCAGTGGAGACACACCGAGTCTCTCCAAAGGTTCCTGGTCCCTGCAGTGGAGACACACCGCGTCTCTCCAAAGGTTCCTGGTCCCTGCAGTGGAGACACACCGCGTCTCTCCAAAGGTTCCTGGTCCCTGCAGTGTAGACACATCGAGTCTCTCCAAAGGTTCCTGGTCCCTGGGAAAGTTCCTGCAGTGGAAATGCAGTGTAAACAATGTGGTGGAACAACCTCACCAAAGCAGCTCTAGATATTTTAGTTTTCTTCCGCAGCACAGCTCTCTGTTCCGTTCGTGTTTTTTTACCTGATTCCATAAAACATTTCTGTGATTGTGTTTTCTTGTTGCCAGGAAACACAATAATTGTCCTGTGTACAGAAGCCTTTCAGCACAAAGTACACCTTAATAATAGTTCAGCACGGCCGAGAACGAGCAGGAAAACAGCTCCTGCACAGAGCCATGTTTGTGTGACTGAACTGATGCACTGAGAGGAATCATTGGAAGGATGCGCTTCATGTCTCGGTATGATCTCCTTAACATGTTAGTCTTGTTATGACTTCATGTTGACCTCTCTCTGAGAAGAGGCCGAGTCATGATAATCCACTTGAACTAAGCCTGTTTATGTTGCAGATTTGACACTAAGAAGCTGCTCGACATCAACAGTAGTAAACATGTGAAGTAATATTTCAGCAGTCACACAAACTCTCACACTCTCAACAGAGCTTTCTAATAGTCCTATGAAGGTTATTGCTCCACTCAGATGAAATAAAGGTTTACAGGTGCATTGCCTGATTTCTTCTAAAGGGACATTCAGTGGAATTCAGATGTTCTCTCCACCTTCCCAGCCCACCCCACTCCCGGGAAAAACTACAGACTATTTCAGCTTTTCGTCTCCGCCTTCACTTGTGTTGAAAACTGGCTACAAAAACGTGTGTGCTCAGAAAAAATGACTTTCCAAAAAAAGTGCAGAGCTTGTTATGGATAAAGAGACGTATTCAGACGTACTACATATACTGTATGTTTCATACTGTGTGCGTAATAGTTTTCCTCTCATAAACAGGACAGAGACACTCAGTATGTCCGACTCTCTCGTTCCCCAGACTCATGTCTGCATGGACGAACAGACAGAGTGAGTTATTGTGTTTTCTCCTCCCTCCTCTCCTCTGCGGAGCAACAATCCATTAAAAATGTGTCCATTACACTCCTCCATCGTGCCTTTCAGCTCACCTGTCTGGGGACGGAGTACCGCGGGGCAGATGAAATTGAGCAAACACCAAAAGGGCTATTTTTCACGGCAGCATATTCATTAAGAGAGAGCTGCGCTGCACACCAACGCTTATTACACGCACAGGAACACACACAAGATTTAATAGAGCAGTGTGAGCATGCAGAGGAGGCAGAACATACACGCAAAGACATGAGCTGTGCCAAAACCCTGCAGTTCCTCTGGTGTCCACTTGAGGCTGTCTCCAGCAGTGAGTCAGTCCCCATAGAGCCCCATGTTAAACTTTACAGCAGAAATAAACATGTTTACAGCCTGGTACAAAAAACAGTTTGGGTCTCTATAGCTCATTTCTCTCTTCATGCGACTGTACGGGGAGAATCTTTATACAGCTCACCTGTTTACATTATATTAAGGCTTAAAGTGATGCAGCATTAGGGGCGTGGCCTCTTTGAGTGACAGGTGGGAGCTGCTAGCTGTCTGCTAGGTGTCCCCTCTGCTAACTCAGTCACTGAACGTAACCTCTGGGCCGTGTTTGTGCTGTTGGAGCCTTTTGGAGATTTGTTCATGTAAATATCAGACAGATAATCTGTGTGTGCGCTTTATTGGACGAACAGACCGTCCAACACGTCTCACACACTGTTTCTACTCATTATTGTATTTATATGTTAGCACTGATTAGCAGCTACCTGTGTCTGTGCTCACCTTTGTTCAGCCCCAGGCTCCAGGGATACATTAAGGACCCCGGCGTGAAAAGATGGATGACATTAAGCAGGAAAATACCACATGTGGTTCCTCCGGCCTTCCACATGTCCTGCCCTCTGCATCATCAGACGTGCATCGTCTCTGGGCAGCAGGAGAGAAAAAACCTTTTTTTTGTGGACTTTGTGTCTCTGTATCCAAAACAAGCAGCTTTTCAGACGCAACATTTGACATTCATCTCATACCTCCTCCTCCTCCTCCTCCTCCTCCTCCTCGTCTTCTCACCCTGTCTCCTCCTCTCCTCCTCCTCCTCCTCCTCCTCGTCTCTGCTGCTCACCGTGTCCTGATAAACTCTCTGCAGACAGCACCCTGCTGCAGTCAGAAAGAGGGATGAGCTGCATCTTCTTCTGTCCAACACACACGGATAAACACACACACAAGATTAATTCCTTTGGAAAACTTAACTTCAAGTCCATCTGCAGTTTATGTATTCATTTATTAAATGCATTGACCCTAATGTATTCTTAGATATAAGGGAGGTTAACAAATACTAACTAGGAGGACTTGAAGCTAAGTGGTCTTTCATTGTGTCAGCCCCTTCAGTAACCAAATCATTCCTCCCCCTGTGGGCTGTGATGTGCATTGACTGAGCTCTTGTTAACCAGCATTGATTATTGCTTTGTTAATAACATCAGAGGAGCCACTCGTCAGTGTGAGGACGGGTTATGTTCTGTGCTGGAGCAGGAGGATTGTAATGATCCTCGTCTGTGAGTTTTTATTTGCCCCCGGGACAAAACAGACGTTAGTGTCGAGGAAAATTGACCTGCTGATAACCAGAGACAGGATTTGGATCAGTGCGAGAATAACACCTGTTGACATTTGTCTGAGCCAAGAGACAAATAGCAAAGACTTCTCTTTTCCCTTCTTGCAGGATGTGAATAATCAGCAGGGCAAACAAACACAATCTGCACCCACAAATAAAAGCATTGCTGTTTTCCAGACTGTGGGGCAGAAGAAACAAACGTCTCCTAAATGGATCCTGCAGCAGAAGGATGATGCATTCTGCAGGCTGTACTTTTCCCAGAACCTCCTCGCAGGAAGCTCAGTTTACTCTGCTCCTGAAAAATGGAACAAGCTCTGCTTTAGACTCAGCCGGGGGCGAGACTTAATACTCCAAAACCAAAAACCAGCCGAGGAGATCATGAAGCTCCGGCGTCATGATCTGCCTCTGTGATGTGCAGCGGAGTGCTTCTTAGTCACACATCAGATCGAGTACAGAGTAAATACAGATGTTTCTAAAGCAAGTACACCAAACATGCAGCGCTGATGTGTTACAAGCACTTAAACTCTGTTTATGTAATTTTGTGCAGTGCATTCAAAATGTACTCAAAACTGCAATCATTTTTAATATATAGATAACGTTTCAAGTCAAGTGCAAGAGGCTGAAAAACATCAGCCACAGACAGAAACCTGTGTGACGCTGGTCAGCACCGAGTTCCTGACAAGGAGAGCGTCTGCGCACCGTTCACAGTTTAAAGATATTACCCACAATATGAAGCTAAGTGTGTTTGTGTGTGTGCGTACAGGCAATCTATTGTATCAGATTTTATTTTCAAATGGGGACAGGGGGCTAAGAACATCTGGTAAACACACACACACACACACACACACACACACACACACACACACACACACACAGGTCTGCCCCACCAGCTGAGTCTAGAAGGGTGTGTTGCTTCGAGATAAGATTTCCTCTGATGTCCTGATTTCTCTTCTCTCTAAGCCCCCTGATCGTCCCCTCACAACAGCCCACCTCTTCACGTGTACACGAACACAACCTGACACGATCAGAGCCGCAGATTTTAGTTAAATAAAATATTTTTGTGCTGCAAGTATCAGGGGAGAGAATAATACCTACAATAGCTGCTGTGGGGCTCATTTAATTACACCAAATCCTTTTTGTAGAAAAACCATAAATAAAAGAACAAGCTCATCATCCCGGGTTTACTAACTCTGCTTAATTATTCACTCGGCATTAATTAGGCAATCAGCGCTCAATGTATTTAGCCCACAAGAGCCCATAAAATATGAATCGGCAGCACTTATATTTATGCTGTGCTCACATGTCTACGGAAGCTCCGTGTTGGGCTGTGTTTTGTGGGGTAGTAGCACAATGTGTGAAGCACCGGTCTCCGGGAACAGAACACTACATTCTCAAACAAAACCTACAGTCTGACAGTGCAACCTGTTATTGCCCTTTACAGCTGCATTATTTTCTGCAACCAGTCAGATTGAGCATTTTCTAGGTTGGAGAAAATATTAATGCAGTGGTGTAAATGATTCCCTGCAGGCTACCACACGTCTCTGTCTGAAAGAGAGGTTTTTATTCTTTTACAAGGAACAGTTGAAGCAATTGGAACCAGTGACACTAAGAATGTACCCCAGCATCACTGATGATGAAGCTGCATGACATTTTTAGATGATATTTTTCTATACATTATGCATAAACATTAATCTATTTTTTTACTTTATATTTGTACTTAAAAATATTTCACTTATTCTTTTTGTATAATGTCATTAAAAACCTGGGCAAAAAGACCTGCCCAATGCCAGTCAGCTGGCCCTTTGAAGAACAGCAAAAGCAATGGTGTAAAGATGAAAGAAATGAAGGGATAAAAATAAATTAATTACATAAATTAAAAAAGAACAGATAAAAAAAAAGGAAGATACATAGACTAATTATAACGTACGTATAGGAATAGGTATAAAATAAAAAGATTTACATTTAAAAAAAAAATGAAAAGAAAATGTGTGAACAACATGATTTTATTTGTTATTTGTCTTTATATTTCCATATTTTTATTATTTTATCAAAGTCTTTATATGTCCATTTTTTAAATATACTTATTTATTCGTTTATTTATTTTCGTTTTAAATTTTGGTTTTACTTATTTATTATTTAACGGTCATTTTCTTTTTTCCCCACTGTTATTCTTTTTATGCTTTTACAAATGTTTTATTAATTACGGCACTCCTGTGACATTTAATTCTAAATGTATTCAGACTTTTGGCACTGAAAGAAACTTAAATATGTCAACATTTATGCACATTCTTCATTCATACTCCTCTCGCTTCCGGGTTGAACTCGACTTCATTTCTATCCATTGAAAAAGTCTGAAGGAAACTGCGGTTTCAGAGGAGCCTCCATGGCGCCACCACGCCGCCATATTGGCTCAAAGCCTATTGACTTCAATAGGGAATCCTGGGTCACGTCTTGGCGCCGAAATGGAGGAGAGCGGAGCAGTTTCATAACCCCCGTGTGGGCGGAGCTTGGTGGTTTTCTGGAAGCTCCGTGGAGCTGAACGTCCAGGCAGGCAGTCGGGCGACAGTGTTCGAGGAAAAAGATTCAAACCAACGGCTGGAAAAGTGTTCCAGAGCCGGGGAGTGGAGCTTCTTAACGCCGCGTTGTGGACTTAAACCCGGCCGTTAGTTACACCGCGGGAGGATTGTGTGTGCTCCCCCCAAAAAGTGTGGCTGCTCGGGAAGTGAGGATCACCGTAACCCACCTGGATCGGTGCTGTTATCGGAGCCTGATGTACACCGTCCACCGGGTCTCTGCTCGGGTGTGAGCACAGCACTAGCACCGGTGTCGGAGGAGTCGTTAACGGGAGCGCACACATAGACACACACACACACACACACACACACTTATACAAAAACATACATACACACACACACACACACACACACACATACACGCACACACACACCGGCGGAGGAGTTAGTGAAATGTTTGACAACCACGTATGGTTTGCTTTTTGACACGGGTTACCGGGAAGCTGCGGGAAAGGCGGGGCCGAACCGGTGGACACCCCAACTGGATTACTGAGCTACCCGCGTGCCGATTCACCCACCGCGACGCAGCGTTTTTTTTGGGGGGCGGGGGGTCGACGAAGGAGCCAACAACTGGAATTTAACAACCTTTCTTTGGAACTCTTCACCGACTATTCTTCCGCTGACGGTACAGGCGGTGTTTGTCAGTTATTTCTCCTCAGCTGCCGCCTCCTGTAGGAGCACAGCCGGGTTTGGGACGCATATTTTGGGGATAATTTTCCCCAGCCGGGGTCGGTTGGACTATGGCGGACGACGACATTCTCTTTGAAGATGTGTACGAGCTCTGCGAGGTCATTGGCAAGTAAGTGAAGCACTACTGATTTATTTACTGTTTTTAACGGTTATGTTGGTCACTTGGGCTTTCCAATTAGCTCTTCATAATATCCCGAGGGTATGGCACGCGCAGATGCACGCACGCCCTCAAAACGTTGTGATATCTGTGAGGAACTATAATTGAAGGTGTAGTGACCTTAATGCTAGTTTGTGCTATCGTATGATACTATGTAATTCAAACAGACGCAGGTCTATCCCATAATAATTTAACACAGGGGAATTACTGTGTTTTATGACTGCGTGTGGACGTGAGAGCAGTTGTTGCTTCTACTTTTACTGCTGGATTCCATCATTGAGATAAGAGCCTTTATTGCTGTTGCTGTATGTGTCATCCTCCTGCAGGTGTGTGTGTGTGTTAAGTTGCAGAGACGCACAATTCTTGGCATGCAGCCGTGTTCTTTGACCTGGTGGCAGTTGGCAACTTGCTGCAGAGATTAAAGGGCAGGGCACCAGAGCGTCATGAGTCATGCACGCTGCACATCTGTTCGCAGTTAGGGGACTGGAGGTCTCATCCAGACTGGTTGGAGTAATATTCACTACAAAGGGAATGTTTTCTGCACAGGGGAGGAACCAGGATGTCATCTGAGGTTGTGGAGTAAGTCATTTACCCCAGAATAAAGTTAGGGTGCAAATATCGAGTGTGCATGACATCCTTTTTAGCAGCAACATAAACAGAAAAAGCTATTATGCAATAAGCAGGGGCGTGCACAGGGGGGGGGCAGGGGCATGTTGCCAGACATTGTATTTAGTTAGAGACACATTTTACATGTGTTCATGAAACGCGTCTTTTCTTAGTTCAGACCAGTTCAGTCACATAATCAATGGAAAATTAGGAAGGATCAAATCAGAGCAATGACTAGCATTCATTTTTGTTAGCGATGCTTTTTCCCTACTATTTCTCAGTTAGTCCATAAAATATCATAAATGTTGATGTTTCACAGAGCTCACACTGACGTCTCCAAATGGTTTTTTTTTTAAACCAAAGAGTCTTTATTTATTCATTTCAAAACTCGAGGTCCAGATACAAAACAGGATGATCCACAGAATACATCCATCTTTGTATATGTTGCATTTCAAAGTCTTATTGTGCTCTCCTTTTATCATTTATTCTGTGTGTCGCCTGTTGTCTGGACCTTGAGCCGATACAAATGTTTTAAATTGGATTTATTTATTTAGAAAGCAGCAAATCCGTACCGTGACAAAGATGGAACCAGAAAATATTAAACATCTTAAAAAACAATCACAGAAACGATGCAGTGATTATCAGACTGTTAACAAGACACACAAAACAAGGTCAAGTTCAGTTCAGCCACAAAAACGAGAAGCGTCCCAAATCTCTTATAACACACGTAGACGGATATGACATGTTTGGGACGGATACCGACGCTGATTTTAGAGCGGAGAAAACCAGTGTGAATGTTTGAGCTTCAAAGGAGGGCTGTAACTTACTCACATATCTGAGACCATAAGACTATTAATACATCTGTGATAGGCCGATATCGGTCCGATAATATCAACTGACAGATATATCGGTCATGCTCTACTTTTAATGACAAGCAGGAATTGCAAGAAGTGCAGGGTCTCTACCTGTGCACATGCCAGGCAGTAACACCAGGTCTATAGTTGTTGTTGCAGAGTATGACAGGTGTGTTATACTCCTGGACGCTACACTTACCTTCCTTTTGTAATCCCTGTTTTTCATATAATTGCAGTGTGCTGCAGCCAGGGGGAATATTGTGACAGCCTCCGCTTGTGTGTGAATGTTCCCATGCTGCTGCTGCTGGGATGACTAACAACCAGAACCGGTTAAAAATGGCACACGGCTCGAATGTGATGACCCACCCTCTGCGATTATTTGCTCTCAGCGTTCGGCTTTGTTCTGCCGTACCTGCAGCACACACACCTGGGACTTTCCCACCTGAAATCACAGTGTTTCATAAGAAGAGAGGCGGTAAACGCTGAGGGAGAGAGTCACTTTGTTTTCACACACAGAAGAGACAGCTGAGCGAGCGCGGAGGATCTGTTTCTGCTTTGAACGATGCATGAATAACCGACTGTGTCATCCAAACTGTTGGCCTTGAATGAAGCACTTCATCGGGCGCACAAACAGAAGCTCCGTGTGAATCAGCAGCCTGTCAGTCAGGCGGAGCAGGCGGACTGGTTACTGCGGTGTCACAGAGATGGTTGACTGTTTGACGGGGTGATAAGACCTGCCGCTGCACGCTGCATGTTTAGGCAGGCCTGAAGACTGTGTGTCAACTCTTTTTATCACAGGCAGTTTCTCCTTCTCTCAATCAAAATCACACAAGCACCAGATCCTCCGTCTGTCGGCCCTGCCCCCCTGGTTACAGCACAAACACACAATAATCACAACTTTAACTGTTTTTCTGCAGCAGCCTTCACATTTCTAAAATCTATGCAGCCTCAGATCTGTTAAAGGTTGCTGCTCCGCCCTGCAGCCGCCGTGATGTCACCACATTTCACACCACGTCATTTGAAATAATGACATTGTTATCAATGCATAAACAGTGTGATGATCAAAGATGGAAGCCTTATCCGTCCCTGGCAAAAAGAGTGAATCTAATAATGTAGTTACCGCCTCTATGAATGCACAACATGATGCCGTGAAAGGCATCCCGTTGCTCTGGCGATATATGTTTTAGATCCATTTAAGCAGCATCCTGTAAAATCCTTGTGCAGCTGCTGAGCATTTTTACACCAAGTAACGTGATGTGGACATGGACAACGTGCTGACGCTACAACATGGAGTGTATGCGTTCAGCTGCAGAAACAATGAAGGCTCGAGCTGTAGTTTTTATTTGAGATTGATTTTAAACAGGTAAAAAAAAAAACGCCCCTCTTGTTAGTTTTTGAATCACAGCCTCCCTCGTCGTCTTTGCCTCAGACTGTCTGTGATTTACGGGTTGCAGAAGGAGAGAGAGCGGCCTGTTATCAGCCGACCTGCTGTTCTCTGTAGAGAGCTGCTGCAGCCGAACACGGCTTCTTTTTTAAGACTCCACTGAAGCACCAATTGTGGGTTTTTGATCCTGACAGGGACCGGATTAACAGAAGGGAATCCCGACCAAATGACAACACCGCAGTCTATTTAAAATCCCCGACACCCTGCATGTTGCATCGGCGTGGGTGTCCTGCAGGGTTAGACCCGGGTAGACACAGACACAGGCCTGCTATAATCCTTGGAAAGCGCACTGCTCTCTGCCTGGAGAGTTATATTTATGTAGGTGTGCAGCGTATGGAAAACAGGATCCACCCTGTAATTGTGTCCATATTTCTGCGTTTGTGACCAGCACGAGCGAGACCGAGCCCTGTGCTTTTATTTTTAGAGCACTGACCTCGCACAAAAGCCCGTCTGTCACCCACGTGTGCCTGTACATCTGTCCTGCTGTCAGATTGATCCGCCTGTTATTCTTCTGTGTCCTGAGGCTCAAAAACAAGAGGATGAGAGTAAATGGAGATGCTGGCACTAAGAGGAGGATATGTAGGATGGAAGATGGGGGAGGAGGAGAGGGAGGGTGTAGGGGGTCTGGGATGAGTGAGGCAGCAGGAGAGGTCAGGGGCGCAGTAGAAGGAAGCAGTCCATTAGTTTGACTCACACATTAAGAGACGTCCTGCGCCCTCGGGCCGCGCTCTTTTCTAGTTCATCCTCAGAAAAAAAGTTGTGCGTGTGTGTGTCTGTGTTCCTCACAGCGGGGGACGTTACACAGCGCTGCGCACGGAGAGCCATGCTGCTTGCCTTTTGTTTTTCAGTCCTCGCAGCTCTAAACTGTGCTGCAGATAATACTCAGTGACAACAGCCGATGCTAATTTCACTGCATCGGGCACAAACTGCACAGCGTCACATGTTTGGGTTCAAGTCGTGATGTTATGAATGCAGGCAACACAATGCTGACAACACTGAGTGTGTTTACATGCACAAGATATTCTGTCCTCTTCTGAAAACACAGTGTTCCTGCTGAGCTGCAGGGCTGACCCCCCTCCAGGTCACGACTCCAGTCATTAGTCAAGAAGACCCTGAATTGAACCTCTTTTTGAGCTGCATCACTGTAATCAGGCTGATGTGGCAGCGACAGCATGACGAGTCTCACAATGACCCTTCAGTGTTCGTCGCTCTCCAGGTTTTTCTTAGCAGGACCGAAGTCGTTCTCCTCTCCTCCAACTCAAACCGACCCCGCCATTAACCAGGAAAAGCTCTGAATAAAGCAGCTGCCAATGCTCTTCAGCTGCTGCTAACTTTAGCTTAGCTTGTTTCTCTGATAAACAAACTTGTTTAAATTCCTTCATTTATTATTAGCTTAGTTCAAAGTGAATCTTCAGGTGAAACATGGGACTCATGTGAGCTGCTGTAGGAGTTTGGTGTGCAGACGAGTTGTGTTGAGCTCCACGGAGCCGCTCACATGGCTGATAACGTGTTTACATGCAGCCATACATACTGTGATGAACCCAGCCTGCAAACTGTTGGTTAGCTGGTTTGTTTACAACACACTTAGCTTAATGTAGCTACATTAACATGCATATGTAAATGCACTTTGTGTGCAGTTTGCATGTCCAAAGAATGTTTCTAATATCTGAAAGGCATCAATGCATCTCACATGTCTTAAACTGACGTGCAGCTTTAAGCTCGGGGTACGCAGCTGTTTTTGTATCTGCTTACATGCCTGTTCAGAACAGTTCACATGACTAGTTTAAAGAGCGTACATGTTCACATTAATGCCACAGTCACCGGCCATGGACTCTGCAGTGACCCTCAGAGTCATCTTCTGCTAATGGAGCCAGAAATGGGAGTTAATTTCACCCGGCTGAACGGATCAATGGCCTCCCTGTCCGGAGTGTTTGGACCCAGTGTGGATTTAACAAAGAGTATTGTCCTGAAACAAACGTCTCTGCAGAGCTGAATAAAATGAGTTAGCCTCCGTTTGCACACCTCCCGGCCGGGGAGGATGCTCGGAGGGGGGCCGAACGTCATTACACCTCTCAGCTCGAGAGGTGTGTGAATGTGTGTGTGCCTTTCTGAGAGGTGACAGTGAATGTCGGCCCGAGGCCCAGCTCTGACTCCTGTGCATGTTTCCCATTCAGCTCCTGGAGTGAACTGACGTCAGGCTGAACTCCACAGGGAGGGAAGTACCTGCTGGTTCACCTGCTGCTTTGTGTGGAGCAATGATGGTAATAATGAGGCAGGTTTCTCCTTCATTCGTCTCTTTTCCCTCAGGAAGAGTGGAGTGTTTAGTTTCTGCGAGATGCAGCTCAGATCGTTGTGTATTTACTGCAAAGGTCTGAATATCCATATGAATACTCGTATCGTAAAAGGCTCTAATACAGGCTGTAACACAGGACCATCTGCACCTCTGATCACAACTCAGCAGTGTTCATGTGACATTGAAACAACAGCAGTGCAGTGCTAGCAGAGACTGTGACGTCTCTATCTACAGTGATGAGAGACAGTGACATGTTTCAGTGTTTCATTGACTCTGTGGTGGACAGAACACAGGACAGGCTGCCAGCTGCTGCTAACGTTAGCTTAGCTTGTTTCTTTGGTTGTTTTAAGCTGAGGATTTATTTTGTCCTTCCTGAGCGTTTAAACAGGAGCTGAATCAGAACAAACCAGAACCAGAACAAACGGGCCAGTGATTCAACCAGTACAAACACTGAATACAGCCGCTTCAGGATAAAATCAGTGTTTCTGAGATGCTCTTTGGTGGACACGAGAGAGATGTGTCTAAAACAATGTTCTCCATACAGAACTCTTTCTTGTCCTGTCTTTAGCATCAGATCTGGACCTGTGCAAGTCGAGGTAATCGGTATCTGGCAGGAAAAGTGTTGGAACTTCTCTTGTATTTGCACCTCTTCGCCAGCCGATCAAACGTGTGAAACACTGATATATATATATATATGAGTATATATATATATATATATGTGTATATATATATATATATATATATCTATACATACGTCTCTGACAGAAAGCGACGCGCCTCACATGGTTAATGCTGCGTAAAGACCAGCCACACTGTGCACAAAGGCATTCTAATAACAAGTGCCCCCCGCAGCAGGTGTGACATGCATGTGTGTGATTCAACCTGGTTTTAAACTCCTGCAGTCTGAGTCCGACCCGTTAATGTGGCTCCTTGTCGCCCCCTCGGGCCCCTGCAGACCCCCGGGCTGTGGGTCACTGGGTTAAGCGCTGCTGTGTTTACAGACATGGGTGTGTTTCAGACTCATACTGGGGCTCCATTTGAATGCTAGCATCTTCATGTGTGTTCATATTTCCTGCTCTGTTCTCCCTCTTCACTGTGTTTGGCAGAGATGTCCAGGCTGCAGCCACGCGGACGTTCCTTCTTCCTCTAACGAGCTCTCTGTAGCTGCAGCCTAATAAATCCACTTTAATTGGGAGTCAGCTGCACAACATCCAATTAAAATGTCTGTTCGGTCATAATGCTGCAACAATGTGGAGCTGCTTCTGACTGAATGAGGCCCAGGCCTCAGGGGAACACACACACATGCTGTTGTCTCCAGGGACTCTGTGTGTGTGTGTGTGTGTGTGTGGATGTGTGTAACCTCTCTGCGGGGGTTTGGAGGAGAAAATCTGCTGAAAGGCTGGTTCCGGCACGCACAATTACACATAGATGATATAGCAGAGAGATCTCACACTCACCACTAAAATATTTATCCATCCTCATCAAGCTGGAGGAAAAACCCCCCCGAGCGGCCCCTGACAGCTCTGTGTGAGCGGGGAGAGAGCCGCGCTCAGCCTGTTAGAGCCCCTTAAAAGAACAAGCTCTGTTAGAGCCGCACACCAGCTGCAGGCTGCTTGTTTATGGTCAGATTCTTCTACAAAATACAACATGCTGTCTTTCCAGTGTCTGTAAGAATCTGGATTTTAAAACAAGAGCGTTTGGCGCATTTAAAGGTGCATTTAAAGGTGCATTTAAAGGTGCATTTAAAGGTGCATTATGTGATTGTTTTCAGCTTCCTGGCAGCAGTTGAAAAAAACATGCTACCTAAAAATGAAATGTCACAAAGGAACCTTATCGTTGACGTGTCGTGTTTGAGTCCACCTGATGAATCCAAGCACGAGATGTTCTCTCTCTTTTAGCTCGGTCTTTGGTCTCCACCTACATGTTCACGCAGGCTGCCGTCACGGTTTCAGTTTAAAGTTCTCATGAAGGCTGATGTGTGTGCGCCGCAGCATCTCAGCATAATCAGAGCTGCAGTCCAGGGAGCTCTTCCTTTAGTCATCTGCTCCTCATGTTCGCACAGAGGAGGAAGGAGCACATGTGACACCTGACCTTTATACTGATGGACTAATCGGTCATGTCCTCAGGATGAGGAGGAGGCGTGTGTGTGGGTTTATTAGCAGCTTCTTCTTCATCATCCTCGTCGCTCTGCTGCGGCTGGAGTCAGTTTCCTCCAGATCTGGGCAGAACAAGTGACGGCGCTCTTCAGGGATTGTCTGGAAACGCTCTCTCTCAGGAACCTGGACTTCCTGTCTGCAGGTTCTTCATTTGCTCGGCTGAGAGAGAGAGACCCGGAGGAAGTGTGTGTCCGAGTGTCTCGTGTGAGACGGGCTGTAGATGCAATCTGTGCTGTTTCTGTAGTTTTGTAGCACTTTACTAGTTTTTCTTTGAGAGCTGCAGCGATGAGACAAAAGATAAAACACACTGAAATGGCAGCTGATTCCTGCTTCAGGTTTTGGACTGATGAACAGTGAAAGCTAAAATACTTCTTGTTTCTGTATTCTGCGGTCATATGGTCAGAGAGCCATCTATGCATTTACATGTTGCATGATCTGTAGAAACTCAGCCGCTCTTTAATTGTGTGGAACACTCGGGTGAAGCCCTGCATCGTCCAGCAGCTCCACACATCGATCACACAGCTCGACATGGCAGATAAGGTTATCTTTGATCTCACGCTGTAATAAACTCTTCACAAGACCCGGCCTGCATCTAACTTTCATTTTCATTATGAGTCATCTTCCTGATGTTCTGGTCGTCGTTTAGTTTCTGTAATGTTTTCAGTCTACTGTCGTAGAACGTGAGAAGAGTTAGTGACATGTTTAAAATGATCTGCAGTACAAACTTATTAGCAACAATCTGGAAAGCGTCCGCTCAGCCTGTTTGCGAACTCTCAGTAACAGCTGATGTTTCTGCTTCACAGTGATGAGACAGATTTCAGCCACAGCTCCAAAAGGCTTCTTCATTACTGTTTTATATGTGAGAGCGTCCGTCTCCGAGTGTGTGCTCACAGCAGGGTTCTGTTAGTTAACAAGGCCGTACAGTACGTTCATTACTGCATTATTTATGTGTGAATTCCCTCCTGACCCTGCGTGTGTTCAACTGCTCTCCCACAGAGGTGTCAGGTGTGTGTTACCAGGAGGTTCTTCACACACAAACACATGTTCGGTCTCTGTGAAGAAAGAGAGGTTCATATGCTTGTTGCTTTAAAGATAACTATGACATCACCATCGACCAAAATCACTGCGTTTTTATTTAGCGCCTGGTGGTTTTTGGCTGGTACGAGGGGCAGATTAGGTTTCCAGAAGCTGCTGATGCAGCCAATAAAACTTCAGGGCTACATTTTACTCCGTCCTCGTGTTTCCAGTTTGTTTTCTTTGTCCTTCTGTCGTTCGTTTGGGGCCTTTTTAATCTTAACCCATTTCCACGTTGCATGCCAAAGCACACACGGTCACCTGGGCTGCAGCCGGGGCCTCCTGGAAACACAGCAGCCAGCACGCAGCACACGGGGAAAAGACATCTCCGTCTAAAAGCCTGAAGGTTGCTTTTGAGTTTTACAGCAGGAGAAGTCAGGAGGACGTTGTTCGGCCTGCACATGGAGCTGTTTGCATCAGTGTAATGAAAGGTGAATGCTTAGCTTGGGCTTGATGTTGAGCATGAGCCTCCTGTGAGATGTGAAGAGGAAGCTCTGAGCGTCCTGTGCTGACCATGGTTTGCAGATGTGGAGTCTTTGCAGTGATTTCATCGCTTTTTACTTTACATCTTTTTTCGTATCTTGCATGAAAGCTAATCCTGCTCCAGCTTGTTAGCATCATCCCGTTCAAGTTACAGTTCATTTGAAGTGCATTATCACCAAAGGATGTTCGGCAGGGCAGAGGAAGGTGATCTGTTGCAGCAGAGTCAGAAAAGGTCTTGGCTGTGGAGTGGATGTAACCAGAATCACAGGGACGTGTGTGTGATGTGATGAGATGTGAGAGCTGCTCAGGAGCCGTCTCGGTGCCAGACTCTGTGCTGCCTGTCACTGTGAGGACCTTCAGCTCTTCTTGTATAATGAGGGATATCAGAGTCATCGTGATGTGCTTAGATGTAATCGTCCTGGTGAAGATGAAACTACTTTCTGTGGATGAGTGAGAAAGATGATGGCCCAGAAAATTACAGTCGTGGTTGAAGTCTGGATGCAATGATTGTGTCGAGTTTAAGGATAGAAGAAGGGCGAGACGGCGGCGTTCTGGTCATACTGCTGCTTTATGCTGAGTGCTGAGCCATTAAATGACCTGACTGTGGCATCATTGGAAAGTTTATGTTTAAAGATGGTGAGCTTAACATGTTTTACTGGATGGATCTAACAGCGTGTTACACTGGGGAAATAAACCCCATTAAAGTCGCCTGTTTTAGCTTGCATGACGAAAAACACGCTCCGTTCTTCCCCGTAAAGTCGAGTTGAAAAAATAAGTGAAACCGACGGGTACGATTGATATGAGGTCTGTTAGCTCCAACCAAGACGGGAAACACAGCATTCATTCCATCACCAGAAAATGGACCATCGCTCAGAGATAAAAAAAAAAACAGAGAAACTCTGAAACACATATTTGACTTATTCTAACGGCTCTGTCAGTGTTTCGAGCAGTTTTAATCACCAGGTGTGTTTTTAAGAGGAGGACACCTCTGTGAATAATTCCCCTCCCGGTAAAAACCTCATTAACGCTGAAGGAAGCCCCACCAAACGCCCGAGATAAACCATCAGATTTAAGGAAGTATTTTGTATAAACTCCTCGTTTTATCAGGTTTAAGTAAAAAGAGTTTCTTCAATCATAGATTCGAGATGCTGGAGGAATGAGCACAAACACTCTCTGCACATCTAGGTTACCACCGGAAAATAAAGGGATCTAGGACTCTTCCTTGAGGCACACCGGGCCTAACTGCAGTAAATTATTGAGAACACATTTTCACATGGAGTTCTTAAAGATGAATAGAAGTGGAACTGTTTCCTGCCTCCAGGCCTCGTCTCACATCGGCAGGCTCATTGTTAGCGGCATGAAGGCTGCAGGTTTACTGCTGGAGCAGATGATGATATTTTTATCACTCCATTCAGCCGGTTTTCTAAAGACGTTTCTATGGAGCTCCGTCCCGGCACACACAGAGTTCTCGTTATCTGTGCCAGGAAAGGATCAGTCCATCCTGCTGGTGGCACTGATGGCTGTCTTATTAACCTTTATTCAATGAGGCAGGGCAGTTAAGAGGAAATGCATATTTACTACACAAGTGTGGGTTGACAGCTGGAGGTAAAACAAACTCTCCTGTGATCTTCTGTTCGTCTCAAACCTCAGCTTTTGTTATAGTTTGCCTTCAGTCCGAGCTGACGTGCTGCTGCGCTCATTAGAGAAGCAAAATGATGACTTAATAAATCAAAGGAATAAAGATGGTCTCAGTATGCTACTTAAACTCATACATCCTGGCCTATATAAACGAGTGCTATGAAGTACTTTACATAAAGAAAGTGTCTTAATGACTCACACGGGGATCACAGCACGGCTCCTACAGTACGGATGTCCCGAGGCGATCTGTGGGATTGGGATCAGCGCCGATACGGGCGATTTAGGATTGATCTGTGTTGGCTAAACACGGCCAGATCTGTTTATCATCCTGTGTTTGATCTGCTCCGGGTTTAACGTAAGCTCATTAGGCAGCAAAATACAGACAAATATTACAGAGTCAAGCAGAGTCGGGCTGTGACTCCGCTCTCTGTGTCTGACAGGACTTTGGGTGATTTGAACACTTATAATCAGCTCACACAGTAACAAGCATCAGTCTGTCGTCACTCACAGACATGCAGCCATTAGAGCTGTTTAATATCTCAGGTACGGTTAGCTGTGTCAGCGCTCGGAGGCTGTTCTTCACACAGTTATTTATTCACCTACTAAAACTTCCAGCCTCTAACACGCTGGGAGCCCGTTACACCGTGTGTGTGCGTGTGTGCGTGTGTGCGCGCGTGCGCGCGCGCGCATGTGTGTGTGTGTGCGCGCGCGCGCGTGGAACCTGAATGATTCAGGTAATGTTCGAGCAGGTGGGCTGTTCTTGTGTGTTCTATTGGGCTGCACAAAAGAGCTCTTCACGTGTCCAACAGAACCCGAGGACCCGGGCTGGTTCGTGTTCATGTCCTTGTTTTATGTCGACAACCGGTTCTGGGTCGGGACTCGTTCTGTAAAGTTCCATGTCTGTTCAACATTATGTGTACGACCCGAGTGGATCCAGGAAGACCGAGTCATGGTCAGAACGCGCTGGTCATGATGTAGCTGCAGGGCATGCTCATACTCTATATGCAACATGTCAACATCTGCCTGTACTGTGTGTGGCTGTGTGTGCACTCAGGT
Source organism: Semicossyphus pulcher (assembly GCF_022749685.1). Lineage (NCBI taxonomy): Eukaryota > Metazoa > Chordata > Actinopteri > Labriformes > Labridae > Semicossyphus > Semicossyphus pulcher. Next base: position 20,800 of record NW_027211659.1, on the reverse strand, counting down.
GTGTCTGCTGCACTCAGGTGTGTCTGCTGCACTCAGGTGTGTCTGCTGCACTCAGGTGTGTCTGCTGCATGTGTGTAAGAAAACTGAAGAATTACCTTCATGTATTTAATTGAAGCTCTTGTTCTTGTTTCTGTGTGAACATGTCTTTCTGGATGGTTATAATGGCTTCTATAGAGACGGTGATAAACACTGATCACACTGCGGCCACATGCACACACACACACGTCTACACACTGACACACACACACACACACACATTCAGCCGTCAGACTGAGAGCCGGTGCCGTCCGTCCGTCTGCCCTTGAGCCCGATTTGTGATCATCTCACGGTTGATGGTTGAATAACCACACGACCTGTGCTGACCACCGTCACACAAACATGTGACTCACAGTCGTACACAGCACATACACGGCGATGCGTGTCAGCGGCATGCAGGTGGGTCCATCAGTGCGTGTGCCGTGTAATACAGACTTATAGCAGGTGAAAGCCACGCAGACTCAGGCGCAGGTGTTCATTGACTCTTTGACTGCAGGGACTCTGTCACCTTTACAAACAGTGATTGTAATGTGTCACACTTCAGCCTGATGCAGGTGTGTTTGAAGGTGTGTACCGGTCCTGCCTCTGTGTGTACATCAGGGCCCATGGTGCAGAGCTCAGCTAAGGCAGCGCTGAGTGTTTGTTGGGGCATCGATGCGAGGCTTTAACGGGCTGCAGCCACATCGAGCGGGGTGTTGCGGCTGTGTTGACATATTGTGTGACAGATGGGCGACACATGCTCGGTGTCGCGGCTCCATTGTAAGAGCTGCCGGGGCTCTCAGCGACAAGAGGCAGCGAGCGAGAGTCTCTTCATCTGCTCCTCTGCTCCCTCTGTGTCTCTGCTCGCTCTGCAAATATCAGTCTTATTTACGAGGCTGTTAAGTTCAGTGTAAATACTTTACTGCTGCTGCTCTTTATTATTTCACTAAATCTGCACGCTCACTAACTGTGGAGGATCCTCTGTTCTCCTCTCATCCTCAGTGATCGGGTCTGTTAAAGGTTCTGTTTGATTTATACAAGAGGAAGAACGACGCTGAGCATCTTCATTTATCTTCTCGTTCACCTTTAACCAGGTGAGGAGCTCCACGGCCGGAGACCTGCAAACCTCTGACGGGTCACACGTCCTGAAAACATCACAGTCCTTCCAAATCCAACGTTTACGCATATTTCAGGTTAATGAGCCGTGATATCGTGTGTCGGTATCAGCCCATAAGGTCCAGTATCACCTGCACCAGGTGCAGAACCTCAGAGGTGCTGCTTTGCTTGTAGAAAGGACGAAGAAGCTGAGCTGGTGACTCCAGGCTTCAGGTTCCTCTGACGCTGCAGCCTGTCCAGAAATCACTGAAAAGTTTCGCTCCAAGACACTTTTCAGATCTCCTGAGGCGGCATGAACCCTGCACGGCTCCAAACTATATCTGATGTCCACATGAAGACATGAAGACATTTCATATAGCAAACATGTAGTGTTTCATGTCCCGACCCCTGCACACACACAAACTCCTCGGCCCCAGTGACTCCTCTGTGTGTCACTCCCACTCGTGTCCTTGTGCAGCGTCTCTGCTCACATGTTCCTCTTTCAGCCTGTCAGCTGCTAAATGAAGCTGTCCGTACTCAGCGCGTCATCCAGTCTGATCCGAAGAATGGAGCCGTGCGGCAGCAGGAAGGAGAGGGAAAGAGAGAGCGCTTCTCTCAGGCCGTCTCCGCCCTGCATATGTGTGAGAAAACTCCGCTCTAACATCTCGTCCTCACTCTCTCCCAGCCTGGTGTGCAGCTGGTGCAGAGCCAGGAGTGTTAAATCACTTCCTGTTAGTCCATTCTGTCGGCCGTGGACGTGTTTGTGCTGACACAGCGAATGCTCTGCAGAGATATGATGCAGTGTGTGACCGGCTGGCTGCTTCCACACACTCTTCCTCTCACATACTTACCTTCCTCTCCTCCAGTCTGTGGATGCACCTGCTCGCTGAGTGCTGTCAGGGCTGAGGGAGTGACAACAGGAGGAGCTGACATCTTAAAGAATGACTCATTAATGAAGGAGGAGGAAGAGGAGGTGCTTTTACATCACCTGCCAGCGTGTGTGGGAATAAACGGTTTAAAGAACATGTAGCAAAGAATCATGAAATCATCTGCTGTAAATAATGAAACTGTACACGGGAGCAGCAGCAGGACGACGCTCTGCTGCGTCTGCAGGAAACACTCGTAGTAGGTGTGTCGGTGCGTTTAAGGACACCCGTGAGATCTGGGTTGAGGCGAGGTGACGAGGAGGGAGAGCCAGAGTCGTGTTGGCTTTTCACTCTGGTATTAACTACACACACACACACACACACACAGAGCCAGTGATATCCGCAGAGCTCAGCAGTTTTCCCACGCCTGTGTTCACCTCTGCAGAAACTCGCCGTGCGTCCCTCTGCAGGTTGGATCCTTCTGTAAATCCTCATTATTGAGCTTATTGGTTTATTTTCACATGACATATAAAAGACAAGATCACCTGTATTTATATAGTTTGATTTACTTATATATGATAAACTTAAATACATAACCGTCACTCTGCCTTTGCACAAACCAGGACGCCCAACACACTCACAGGTCGTCCTGCAGGCTTGATTTAAAGCAGTCCTGCCCCCTAAAGGTCGACGGTTGTCATCGTCAGTGGCGCTGACTCTGAGTGGACGTTCTGTCGGTCAAATCTTCAGACTTAGTGTTTCAGCTGCTTCCCTGCACACAGACAGGAACACTGAGTCTGTAAATGACCCCTAAAGGTTTCTCCAGGAGCTGAGCGACCTGCGGGCGGCTCCTCCTCTCTAAAACAAACACACCTGTTTCGACCTGCACGCATGAAACCTGTAACACTGAAGAGAGCTGCTTGTTTCTCAGATGCACTTCTGCAGGGCGTCGGGGGCCGAGCAGCTGCTTTAAAGACAGTGACGTGTGTCTCTCTGGAGTGTTTTGTAAAAAAGGTTTGATGGATCTTCGTGTTGACCAACCAGGTGTGGAAGGGAGGAGACCTCTGCTGATCACCTGTCTGTGAAGTTCAGATGAAAACTGAAAGAATGATTTGATGTAACGTGAGCGCTCATCGAGCAGCAGTCTGTTGACCTCAGCCCGAGAGCGTGTGAAGCGGCCCGTCTCGTCCTCTCAGCGGAGGTCAGGTAAACCCAGCGTGTGGTGTTTGGACGAGAGGAAGCAGGTCATTCACACACTTTCTCCTCTGTTTGGTAAACACACACACACACACACACACACACACACACACACACTCCATATGTCCACCCACAGCGCTGCGCTCAGCTCTCAGAGTCCTCCTGCCGTGTGTGTGTGTGTGTGTGTGTGTGTGTGTGTGTGTGCTAAAGCCCTCGATGATAGCGTGTGTGTGTGTGTGTGTGTGCTAAAGCCCTCGATGATAGCATGTGTGTGTGTGTGTGTGTGTTTGTGCAGCAGTTTAAACACGAGCACGAGTGAGTGTGTGTGAACATCGTGGCTTTTCTTCTCACCGCTGCTTAAAGAGGCTGACACGCTGTGAGGCCCTTCTGCTCGTGTGCAGACTGTGACCTTCAGCTCTGCGTGGTTCTGCTCATTTAAACACTGTTAACACATTAATGCAGCAGCAGCTCTGACCGCAGCCTACATGTACACCTGCAGAGGAGCACAGTTAGCACACTGTAGTAAGTGATGTAATGATGATGCACGCCCTGAGATGAGAGAGAAACTGTAACGCTGTCGATGAACCGGCCGTGACAGCAGCCAGAGATCAAAGTGTGTCGTCTTTAAGTGACAGGCTGCAGAAAGGAAACAGCCGGGATGAGGACGAGCTGGAGACGCTGCAGTGTGTCAGACAGTCTCACACCTGAGTTACTATCAAACCCAAGACTCAGCAGCTGCAGAGATCAGGTGTAAACACTTTTACAATCAGTCATCCTGACATTGAAGGAGAAATCTAATGATCTTTACTTACAGCCTGAATCTTCTCCATCGTCTGTATTAAGATATGATCATAAACATTTGAGCCTCAGGCTTCTTGTGTCCCGTCTGAGTCGTCGTGTTCGAGCAGCAGCCGTCACGTCGCTCTGCAGCTTCACTCTGACGACCTGTAAAAAGAGACGTGATCGGCCGTCGCGTCCCGTCAGAGTTCAGCGTGCGACGCCCCGCAGCAGAGGAGCTGACACCTGTCTGTCTCCATCATCATCAGACACACACACACGCACACACCTCTGCAGGTGGAACATTAACAGTGTCACGGTTTGATTCCCGCACACAGACAGGAAATGAAGCTCCAACTTCCTGTCGGTGAACTTGTGCATCATAGTGGGACTGAAACAGGACACAGTCTGATACGGCGAGTAACTTACATCAGTGTCAGATTAAAACGGCTCATTAATGCTTATTGAATCACGATCACGTCCTCGTGAGTCTGAACATGCTGCTCGTGTTTCTCTTGGTCGTGTGGTCGTGAGCGTAGCAGGCGAAGCTTCCTGCTCACACCTCCATCCTGTCCCCTCCTGCTCTCCAGCACCAGCTGCTTTAACTAGTCCAGTCACAGTCAGAGCTGCAGCTCGTGATTATAGTGGGGCTGATCCAGGCAGCAGCCTCCTCGTCCCTGTGTTTACGTTCAGCACCGCACGCCACACCAGACTCCCTCATCAGCCTGCGCAGGTCTGATGTCTGACGTGTGTGTGTGTGTGTGTATATGCTCCACAGGACTCAGGCTGATAGTTGAGATGGAAACACACCTGTGCGTCGCCCTGTTTGCTGACTTTGCTGAGAGAAGGTGCAGAGTTTCCGCGGCGTCTGAGGTCTTCTTGTCAGATGTTTTTGTCACAGACGACCGAGGCTTCGTTCTGTTGGTCAAACGTCTGCAGAGAAACGAACAGAACAACATGAACTCTGTGCTGATCAGTGACTCTTACACTATCAGCTAATACTGTAAATTGTTGCACATGTTTTGGTCAGTTAGCTAACCGCTACGTTTCTGCTTTCGCCAAAGTGACTTGATTTCTGATCTCACGAGCATTAAACAGTGAACGTCATCAGGGTGCGAATGCTTCCTCTTCAGCTGATCATTGTGTTATTATCACACAGTCATGTGACACACAAGCACGTGTTCATGACTACAGAGTGCACAGGAGCACTCGGCTGTGTTCTGCTGTAAACACAGGCGACGTTAATTCATCACTTCGTTCCTCACAGACTAAAAACAGAGTGACCGTCCTCTGGTGTGAGCTCGCCTGCAGACGTCGCCTGTGTGAGCGGCATGAGAGCGCGGCAGCTAAACGTCGCAGTGACACCTGCGAGGAGGTGCTCCTCTCTGTGCGTAATCATGTGTGTGTGTGTGATCCCGTAGTTTATAACTGTGTGTGTGACCCCGTGGTGTGTGTGTGTGACCCCGTGGTGTAAGTGTGTGTATGTGGGCTAATCTTAGCTTTAGCGCAGGCTTCAGCCAAAGATGAGGATTAGGAGACATAAGCACGTGACAGAGCTGCTGGACGGAGCTCTGTAGTAACAACGGAGTAAACACCAGGAAGTAGACGGCACCGGGAAGTAGACCGCACCGCGAAGGAGATCTTAAAGTGACACGTTTAACCCTTTGGTCTCTGGCTCACAGTCATGGAGTCTGTGCGTTTGTGTTTGTGCTGGTCGTGACGTCTCCTCCTGCAGATACTTCTGGAAGGTTTCCTCCAGAGGCAGAGCGCGCTCGCAGGCAGCGATCAGCGAGGCTCTAACCTTCATCCTGCGGTCTCATCCTCCCCTCTCACTGCACACTGAGCGCATCATCCTGTCATTACCACCTCGACCTCTGACCCCCGCTGCAGCCTGAGATGGGGAGCGGGCTCAGGGTCGCAGTGGAGCTCCACCCGCCCACAGAGGCTGACGTGAAAAAGGCAGCAGACGAGGAAAAGGGCAAAGCTTTCTCCTGCAGAGACGGTCACAGGCTGCAGCTGTCACAGATGTCTGTGTGTGCGGAGGCTGTGACCGGGCGCTCTCAGGATCACAGACGGCCTTTACGAGCACACACGGGCTGATTGTGGGCCGGAGAAAGCTTTCTGCAGAGTATTGAGCCTCTCTCAGGCGGAGCTCTCAGACAATCGACTGCAGCATAGATTTAGTGTTTCTGTGCAGCTCAGAGGAGCTTCAGCGGCGTGTAGATCAATGCAGGAATCAGATACAGGCCTCGGCTCTGACAATGACTGTGGAAGTGAGCATGTTGAGGTTAGGCCGCTGTGTGTGTGTGTGTGTGTGTGTGTGTGTGTGTGTGTGTGTGTGTGTGTGTGTGTGTGTGTGTGTGTGTGTGTGTGTGTGTGTGTGTGTGTGTGTGTGTGTGTGTGTGTGTGTGTGTCAGGATGCAGATTCTCCGGCGAGCTGACAGTCTAAGCGCAGCAGGACAAGTGAGCTCGACAGGCCAGCGAGGAGGGAGGTGTGTAACAGCCGAGGTGAGGATGGTAAACAAGGCGTGCGTGCGTGTCGGTCTGATCTGATTGGATGCAGAAACAAGAAAGCCTGAGTTCGGTTGGTGTTAAAAATGTCTGACGAAAGTCTGAGCATGATGATTTCTTAAAAGTCAACAGTGACGTGTTTTTACGACTGCTGACAGTTGTCTGTCTGTCTGTCTGTCTGTCTGTGTCTGTCTGTCTGTCTGTCTGTCTGTCTGTCTGTCTGTCTGTCTGTCTGTCTGTCTGTCTGTGTGTGTGTGTGTGTGTGTGTGTGTGTGTGTGTCTGTCTGTGTGTGTGTGTATGTGTGTGTGAAGACATATCAAATACAGCTCGTCCCCTTTGCAGCGCTGCAGCGTTTAGGAAGAGGTGACCTGACCTGCTGCACGTCGCTCCTGCTACTGTAATGTAAATATTAGTAACAAGCTGCTTGCTCAGATGATCTGTGTTCTTAGTTTGTGTGCTTTGAGTTGTGATCAAACAGAGAAGACGATCCTTCTTTTAAACTCGTCCGTTGCTGTAACTCGCTCCCTCGTTCGTCTCAACGTTTGTTTTCCTCTCTGTCGTCGTGATCGACGTCTCGTCTCTTCTTTAGAGCAAAACAGTTTATGACATATAAAGACATGCAAAATGGTTTGATAGGCGAGCAGTAGTTCTCCTTCTGTTGGGGACTACATGTGGTCACAGAGATGTCTGCACATGCGTGCGTGTTGTAAAACCGTGTTGATGATGTGTGTGACATACTCGTGTGTGTGCGCTGCCTCTCGTTCTCGTCCCGTCCTCTCGTGTCTCCTCGTTTTGTCTCTGCGGCGCTGCAGAGAACAAGACCATCAGAACATCGGCTAACACTGAGGACAGTGATTACTGACCAGAGAGAGGATCCTCATGGCCCCATGAAACACACATACACACACACACACACACACACAGTTTGGGAGCAGTGTTATGTAAGAAGGCTTACGACTGAAGTGTGTGTGTGAAATCTGAGGAGACGGGGAGGAAACCTTGTCCTCGACTCATCGGAGCCTAAAACACACCACTGTGAGGCATCGTGTGTGTGTGTGTGTGTGTGTGTGTGTGTGTGTGTGTGTGTGTGTGTGTGTGTGTGTGTGTGTGTGTGTGTGTGTGTGTGTGTGTGTGTGTGTGTGTGTGTGTGTGTGTGTGTGTGTGTGTGTGTGGGAGGATTAATGGCACACATGTGCTCATTTACACATCTCTGCTTTCATATAAACATGCTGCTGTGTGTCTGTGTGTAGGTGTGTGTGCATGTGCGTGTATCCGTCTCTGTGTGCCAAATGTGTCCGCTCAGTGGGCTCATTAACTTTTATAGACTGCAGCCTGAGCGGGGAGGAAACGGCCGAGCCAATATGCTGACCACTGTGCACATCCACTCTGCAGAGGACACACACACACACACACACACACACACACACACTGTTCGTCCTGATGGTGATTAATCGCTGTGAGGAGAGGTCGGACTCTTCATCAGTGAAAGACCTGCTTGTTAAGAATCCAGCAGCAGCTCGTCTGTCGCACGTTGATTATTTAAATGTTCTGCAGTGAGAATCAACTTTGATTTCATCGACTCGTGAGCAGCTCTGAGTCTCTGCAGCTCTGAGTCTGTGCAGCTCTGAGTCTGTGCAGCTCTGAGTCTGTGCAGCTCTAAGTCTCTGAGTCTCTGCAGCTCTGAGTCTGTGCAGCTCTGAGTCTCTGAGTCTCTGCAGCTCTGAGTCTGTGCAGCTCTGAGTCTGTGCAGCTCTGAGTCTGTGCAGCTCTAAGTCTCTGAGTCTCTGCAGCTCTGAGTCTGTGCAGCTCTGAGTCTCTGAGTCTCTGCAGCTCTGAGTCTGTGCAGCTCTGAGTCTCTGCAGCTCTGCAGCTCTGAGTCTCTGCAGCTCTGCAGCTCTGAGTCTGTGCAGCTCTAAGTCTCTGAGTCTCTGCGGCTCTGAGTCTGTGCAGCTCTGAGTCTGTGCAGCTCTGAGTCTCTGCAGCTCTGAGTCTGTGCAGCTCTGAGTCTCTGCAGCTCTGAGTCTCTGCAGCTCTGAGTCTGTGCAGCTCTGAGTCTCTGCAGCTCTGAGTCTGTGCAGCTCTGAGTCTCTGCAGCTCTGAGTCTGTGCAGCTCTGAGTCTGTGCAGCTCTGCGTCTGTGCAGCTCTGCAGCTCTGAGTCTCTGCAGCTCTGAGTCTGTGCAGCTCTAAGTCTCTGAGTCTCTGCAGCTCTGAGTCTGTGCAGCTCTGAGTCTCTGCAGCTCTGCAGCTCTGAGTCTCTGCAGCTCTGAGTCTGTGCAGCTCTAAGTCTCTGAGTCTCTGCAGCTCTGAGTCTGTGCAGCTCTGAGTCTCTGCAGCTCTGCAGCTCTGAGTCTGTGCAGCTCTGAGTCTCTGCAGCTCTGAGTCTCTGCAGCTCTGAGTCTGTGCAGCTCTGCAGCTCTGAGTCTGTGCAGTGACTTTTCTTTTGGAGTTCAGAACAGAAAGCATGTTTCAGAGGTTCTGCTCCTGCTGTCGCAGGATGTTGGTGTCTGTGGTAGGCTGATGTCGTGGTTAGCTTCCCGGCAGAGAAGCTTCATGTTGCTGTAATATCCATTTATAAAGTCGTATTTTTGCTGTGAGTGTGGCTCTGACCGCTGTTCTGGGACTGAATACAACACAGGACACAGTGTTCAGCCTCGGCCTCAGTCTGAACCCGACAGACGCAGACCTCCCACTGCAGCAGACTTGACAGGATCCTGTTTAAACTGATCTGAAATAAAAAGTCTAATGATCCGAACCTTCGTTCTTCTTGCAGCTGAAAGCTAAGACGTCCTTTGTGTTTGTAGATAACGTCACAATCAGCACAGACATCGTGTTCACGCTGGTACACACTTCACAGTGTTCACCTGATGACCTCCTGCACCTCATTTTAAACTGTGTGTTTGTGTTACAGCCAACATGGCTGCTGTGGGATTATTGTGCGCTGTGACGGAGAGCCGTGATGACGGCTTCATCGGCCTCTTCGGCTGCTTGTTGTTGGCATCAGTTATTCTTTCCCTCCTCCTGCGCGCTGGTGCTAAACTCTGCTGCTCTGGGAATCGAGCCTGCGAGCTCTGAGACGAGCCTGAATATAAAAAGACGGAGCAGGCGGGTGGTGCTTTCACACTCTTTATTAACGAGACAAGCAGGAGCTCACGGAGAACAGCTGATTAAAGGCAGCAGAATGAGATCGCTTGAATTCTCTGCTCTTAAAGGCGATGTGTAATAATTTGAAGCTCCGTTATACACGACTGATAAATGTGATTATTTTTAATGAGTGTGATTAAACCTCGTCTTCACTGTCTGTTTGTTTGTGCTGCTCTCATGAAGATTAGAAACACGGCTGTGATGAAGACGCTTCCTCTGCAGTGTTTGAGCCTCTGAACGCTCGGCCTCTGTTCATACAACCAGGTGAAGCTCCGCCCAGAGAGTCTCTGCTGCACCGTGAACACCTGAGGAGGAGGCGGCCGCGCTCTTTGTAACGACCGCATTCAGACGAGTATTTAAGTACGGTGGCTGACGAGGGCCAGCGCGCTGCAACGGCCCAAAACGTTTCCACGAGAAGAAACAGAATGATGTCGGAGCTCGGTTTCTGCTGTGTTGTTTATCTTAGCTCCTGACCTTTCACCTCTCACCTGTTCACTGTAGCAGAAAGCATTTGACCCTGCAGCGCTCTAATTCTGAGTGTGGGGGATTAAAACCTGCTGCAGAGGTCACATCAGGTCACTTCAGGTCACATCAGGTCACATCAGGTAACTGTGTGCTGTACACCTGAGCTCTCTCTCTCTCTCTCTCTCTCTCTCTCTCTCTCTCTCTCTCTCTCTCTCTCTCTCTCTCTCTCTCTCTCTCTCTCTCTCTCTCTACCTGAAGGCATCACATGTTCATGAACTTCTGGAAGCTTCTGGATGTGAGCTGATGAGTGGGGGTGGGGGGGCTGCAGGCTCTGACAGTAAACATGTTGTCTGTCCTGGGGGGGGCCGGTCCTTAAATGCTTCTTAATGGGCCCCTCTGCTCAGGCAGCGGCCCCGCAGCTGATCAATGATTTATCAGAGGGATGATGGCATCAAGCTAATGGTCCATCCGCTATATATCACACACACACACGCACGCACACACACGCACGCACGCACACACACGCACGCACGCAAGCGCACACACGCACACACGCACACACGCACACGCACACACAGCCCAGCATTAAGAGATGCTGCTTGTTTACAGACGAGCTGCAGCAGCGAGAGGCGGTGTTGATATTCTCTGCTGCATGCAGAACGCACACCTGACCGTCGGTGTCAACATGTCTGCGTGCTTGTGAGGCAGTGTTTGTGTTTGAGGTGTGAGCTCTGAGGATGACGATGGAGGTGGTGATGACTGCGAGCGGCCTGTCGGACTCTGACGTTCTCTTTGTCTGTTTGTTAAATGAATGAAGCAGCACACGTTCATCCAGTGATGTTTCAGTTTCTGATGAAGGCGACGTTTCAGAACATCACACCCGGTTGGATCTCGTTCATCGGAGCGGGCCGAGCCCGACACGGAGCGACCTCCGGGCTGCAGATTCTGTGAGCAGAGTGAATTTAAAGCAGAGATCAATAATCATCGATAAATCAGGACTGCAGAGTTCACTGTGGCTCTGCGTCTCTTCCTGCTTCTCTGTTTTCTGTCTCGTTGCTTCGATTTGAGGGAATCCATCATTAATTACTTCCCTTACACTGGAAAGAGCGAGCTTTTCTCTGCGCTCTGATTGGGCACTTAGTCAAAGTAAGGCAACAAATCAGCCGGTTAATCCACAGAGTGCCTCCTCTCAGCCTCACACAGCATCAGCAGCAAATCTCACAGCTTGGCTCCCGACCTGAAACACTCAGGGGATTGGACCCGAGGATTTTCTTTCCTCTGCTTCTTTTATTCTCCATTTCTCTTCCTCCCACGCCCTCGCCAGCGTCTCTCCGTTCACGTCTTTGCTTTTCTTTGGCTCACTTTTTGACCTCGCTGTTAGATCTCCTGCGTCCTGTAAAGGAAGAGCTGAGCTGAGTCAGGCTCGAGCTGAAACAAGTTTGAACTGAGACACGTTCGTCTCTTTAGTTTTAATAAAAAGATAAAGTACTTTGATACCTTTATCCAGGTCGATGAGGGGATTCCCTCCAGACGGCTCATGGCTCCGCCCCCTCTCACCTGAGACCTGCTCTCTGAGCAGAGGGGAGGCCGGGGAGGTTGAGAAGGACGGTAAACAAGAGCGAGACTTCCTGTCACCATCCTCAGCCTCTCTCTCCCTCTCTCCGTCCTCCCCTCCTCCTTGTTGTCTCTGTACCTTCTCCTCCGGGGCAGACGGCAGCTCATGTGAGCACGTTTGATGTGACTTTGGCATCATTGTTTAGTCTGCTGAATCAGTGAACTCCAGACAGATAGACAGGGCCGTTGTTGGTTTGTGAGCTCCCTGCAGACACTGAGCACATTTTCAGCAGCTGCACAAACAGAAAGCTGCAGTCGATCGAGGGCTTGTTCATGTTCACCGTTTCTTTAAGTTATTTCACGGCCTTTTGTTCGGTGCCTTTTAAGCGTCTTTATTCCTAAAATGCTTCCTCATCTGAGCTTCCTTTCCTGCTCCGGCTCCTCGCTTCCTCCACGCACAGAAATCGAACACTCACAGCTGATCCTGCAGGATTGTAGAAGTGAAATGAAGCTAATGATCAGGAGTGGGGCACAGCTTAATGAAATGGCTGCTTGGCCTGTCAGAGTTAAAAGGAAAGTGATGAGTTGTCTGTTTTGATAAATGCAGGCGGCAGTGAAGAGGAGCGACGCGGCGTCTGTACATCAGAGTCCATTTTAACTTCCCCTGCATTTCGTTTGTTTTTATTGAACGTGTGCGCCTCCTCCGTCCTCTGACAGCTCCACGTGACATGAGGCCCTGATCGTTTGGAGGCAGAGCTGGGTGATGAGCATGAGAGGGAGAGAGCTGTGGTCGAGCGACAGCGACAGGAAGTGAAGAGAGCGAATGGCATTAATGTAAATAACGCAGTGAAACAGAGAATTAAGACGTACGACCCCGCAGGAAGGGACAGGGTTTAGTTTTCATTGGCCGAAGTCGACCGTGTCTGTCGGCTCCGCCCTCCGTCACACCTGGAGCTCTTTACAGCAGCGACGCAGCGGACTGTTCTCATTCACAGAGGGACGTGCAGACGTTTTCTCTGCAGCATGACATGTCAACATGTGAGCCTGAGTTGTGGTCCCTTTAAACGCTGACCCCCTTTAGCTCAGAGAGCAGGCTTGTGTATTAAAGTGTGAAACGTGATGAGCTCGTTGTCTCTGCTGTCGTGCAGCGTAACTCTTCTTCTGCAGCCGACGTGCACAGAATGATGACTGAAGTGATGCTGAGTGATGAGGGGATCCACGCGAGCACTGCAGAGTCTGAGCCTGTTCAGTGTGTTTCTATTAGCTCTGCCACGCACATGCCCAGTGTGAACAGAACATTTCTAAGCTGTTGGCCTACTGCTGCTTTCACTGCACTCGTACATCAAAGTGCAGCTCCTAACCCCCCCCCCCCCCCCCCCCCCCCCCCCCCACTGTGGGTGAGGTGTGTGTGTTCGGGGGAAGCCTCTCTGCTGCAGAGCCTTCTGTGTGTCTGCAGACTGTCGGGGAGGATTGCAGGTGCCTGCGTGTCCGAGCTTCTGCCTGATCCCCACAGGAGCGTAAATAAGCCGCCTCGCTGTGCCTCCTTACATAACCGCCCTGCGAGAGAGGGGAGAGATGACGGCATGGATACAGAGAGGGGGGGCAGAGGAGGCCAGTGAGGAGGAAGGATGGAGGGGATGAGGAGGTGGAAGCAAAGGTGTCTCTCTGTGTGTCTCCTGCTCAGCTTGTGTCCGTGCGTCGAGGCCTCGACTGTTCGCTGGTTGACTTTCACACATTGAATTGAAGTCGTGTCTCTGATGGGTCTGAAGTGATGTACAGCTCTACTCAGACGTCCTCACACACGGAGACCTCACTCTGAAACACTTCCTGTGTGTGTGACTCGTTCTGCGGTTGGATGAAGTGAAATACTGTTTTATACTTTTCAGTGTTTAAAGGGAAAATAACTGATGTTTGTTTTACCAGCTCGTAAAAGCAGCTGCTTTCTGTCGTTAACGAAGCAGATCTGTGAACACGAGGAGTTTATTAGAAACTATAAAAGGAGTAACGCTCTGACGTGTTTCACCTTCATGCACAGACACACACTGACTCAGCTGCTGACAGCTTCAGTCACACTCCTCTCGCCCGCTGTGGAGCTTTCTCCGTCTCTGATACAATAACTTCCTGTAGAGGAGAGAACGCTCTAAATGCAGAGAGGTACGTCAGGAACACAGACTGCTGAGTCTGCACTTCATAATGTGAACAAAGCAAACACTGAAATACAACTGAAAGGGAGTGACACACGGAGAGAGGGGGGAGAGAGAGGGGAGAGGGGGGAGAGGGGAGAGAGAGGGGAGAGGGGAGAGAGAGAGGGGAGAGAGAAGAGGGAGAGGGGGGAGAGGGGGGGGAGAGGGGAGAGGGGGGAGAGAGGAGAGAGAGAAGAGGGACAGGGGGGAGAGGGAGAGGGGGGAGAGAGGAGAGAGAGGGGAGAGAGAGGGGGGGAGGGAGAGGAGAGGAGAGGGAGAGGAGAGGAGAAGGAGAGGGAGGGAGAGGAGAGGGAGGGAGAGGAGAAGGAGAGGAGAGGAGAGGGAGAGGAGAGGGAGAGAGAGGAGAGAGGGAGAGGAGAGGGAGAGGAGAGGAGAGGGAGAGGAGAGGAGAGGGAGAGGAGAGGGAGAGAGAGGAGAGAGAGAGGAGAGAGGGAGAGGGGAGAGGGGAGAGAGAGAGGGGAGAGAGAAGAGGGAGAGGGGGGAGAGGGGGGGGAGAGGGGAGAGGGGGGAGAGAGGAGAGAGAGAAGAGGGACAGGGGGGAGAGAGGAGAGGGAGAGGGGGGAGAGAGGAGAGAGAGGGGAGAGAGAGGGGGGGAGGGAGAGGAGAGGAGAAGGAGAGGAGAGGGAGAGGAGAGGAGAGAGAGGAGAAGGAGAGGGAGGGAGAGGAGAGGGAGAGGAGAGGGAGAGAGAGGAGAGAGAGAGGAGAGAGAGAGGAGAGGGAGAGAGAGGAGAGAGAGAGGAGGGAGAGGAGAGGAGAGGGAGGGAGAGGAGAGGGAGAGGAGAGGAGAGGGAGAGGAGAGGGAGAGAGAGGAGAGAGAGAGGAGAGAGGGAGAGAAGAGGAGAGGGAGAGGAGAGGGAGGGAGAGGAGAGGGAGAGGAGAGGGAGAGGAGAGGAGAGGGAGAGGAGAGGGAGAGAGAGGAGAGAGAGAGAGGGCCTGAGGGCGGACACAATAGATGGTGTGTTTAATTCAGGCTAACTGAGCAGTGAGAATGATAATGATTCATAATGAGGTGTTGGGGGGAGGGGTGTGTGTGTGTGGGTGTGTGTGCGTGCGTGCGTGTGTTGTGTTCCTGCTGTGCAGTTTAAAGTTATTCTTTCCTCTCATTTGATAATCAGCGAATCAGAGACAGTTCTTGCGACCCTGCGACCCTGCGACCCTGCGCCCCCCTCACTGCTTCTTTATTTCAGACGGATGAACGTCTCAGCCGGCTCAAAACGAGCAGAAGTTAGATGAGCTTTGGTTCAGCAGTTTAAGCTCTTTACGTGACACCCGCAGTGATAACCCCGATTATAAAAGTATTCAGCTTTTACTTTCAGCACTTCTGATCAGCTGCTTGGTGCATAAAAGTTATAAATCCTGTAAAGTGTTCTCACCTCCTGATATCAGTCTGTTCATTCATGTTGATAATAAAGTTTGAAATACCTTTGAAAACGTTAAAGAGGTCTCAGGCCAAGAAGCAGACACTCAGAGGTAACGCTGGGGCAGTCGGTGACGAATAAGGAGCGACTGTGGACACAGGAGTTTAGGGGTGCAGACCTCCTCTGCACCAGCAGGTCGATGACCAGCGACGTTCTGCTGCCTTCCACTTCCATCTCTCTGTTTAGCGTTTCCAGTGTGTGTGAGTCTTTGCATGTGATGCTGAAGATACTTTGAAGTCCTTTTTAATCTGGACTCAGATGAGAAACTGAAATCTCATTACATTTCAAACTGTCTCAGAATGTGTCTTTGAAGTGATTTGCAGAAATAGCATTTGATGAGTTTTTTTTGGGCGTCCAGACTTTAAATGAAGCTGGACACCATCTGAATATTTCATGGTGTGTATAAGAGGACAGGACGTGGCCTCTGGGTCTACAAGGTGAAGTTTGTTCAGTTCAGCTGAGCTCAAGGCACACTGAGGAGCTAGCTGTTAGCTCTTTGTGGTTTTCACAAAATTAGCATCCCGATTAATAAAACCAGCCAGTGCTAGCATTAGCTAATATCAGTTGCTCGTCTCTCCATTTCCAAATATGGTCTCTTCTGGATAAAAAAAAAAGGTGGCAGCAGTGAAACAGAAGTCCACAAAGCAAAGGATGATTGTTGGCCACGCCCCCTTCTTGTGTGGAGAACGACCAATCAGATGGTTAGTAAACCCTCCAGGTGTGAACCAGGTTAGCTTAACTGCCCCTCTCCGTGTTTCTGATGACCCGGCGAGCACATGTTGGCGCGGGCGGAGCCGTCGTCTCCACAGGTCGGACCGTCGCCTCTCTCTGATGTGAGTGATGCTGCCGACGTGTTGTGTCGTAAAGCTGCTGACATTTACGGAATGAGACGCCGTGTGATGGATGCTCTCTGAAGTCAGGACGGAGTTCAGCCTGCAAATCAGCTTTTTACTGCAGCACGCACGCACACACACGCACGCACACGCACGCACGCACGCACGCACACGCACACGCACACGCACACAGATAGACAGCCTGCAGTGGGGGGCCGCCTATCTTTTTGATGCTGCTGTAAATTCCCCTCTGTTACCCTGACGGGGACGCAGCAGAGTTAGTTATAGTAGCAGCAGCTTAAAGTGCCGGGGCACAGAGGCTCCTCCCACCTGTGAGGTCATCAACAGGGCGCAGAGGAAAGGTCAGGAGCTGCTGTGTGTCATTAGGTGCTTATTGCTGTGAACTCTGCGACTAAAGGCCTCACATGTTGACCTCTAACCCCGGTCAGCAGCGTGTGTACTCCCCCCTCTGAAGCATAGACATAGATTTGGATGCTGGAACGAGCAGCCGTGGATACAAAGTGTTGTAAAGCATGTAACTCGCGTGTGGCTCCAGGCTGCATGCTCGGTCCCTCACAGGATGATTAAACCCTCAAACACTGGAGCAAATGTGTGTAAAAAAGAGCAGGCGTGTTTGCACAAATGGGACTCACCCTCTTCTCTCCTGCCACTTCCTGTCCCTGTTCCTCCTCCTCTCCCCCGTCTCCCCCTCTCTCCCCCTCTCTCCCCCTCTTCCTGTTATTTGAGGGCGGCTGAAGTGCAGGAATCATCAGAACAGCTCGTGTGCAGCTGAATCTATTCACAGCCATAATAACTGAAGCAGCTGAGCCTCATTCAAAGACAGAGCGGCTCCTCCATGTACAGTCGACTTCTGCCAACACGCCCAGTTCCTCCTCTCCAGCCGTCTGCGCTTCAAAAGCACCGTTTCACTCCTCCGTCTGCTTTCACATTTCTAACGTTCATCTGTCTTACTTTGGAGTGTGTGATGCCGATGTGTGCGGGGAGATCGATTAGAAACCTTTTCTTCAAGTGTGAATAATCCTCTCATGTGAGCACCTCAGTCCTCCGTCTCACTCGTGTTTACTGAACACACACACTTCTATTTTCATCGATTCAGCTGTCTGCTCTCCACGCATGTAACAGATCATATTTCACATGTGGCCTAAAGCGTATTTTTTTACATTTCACGCTCTGAGCACCAAAACCTGCGTGCTCCCTGCGTCTCCCTCTTCTGCCTCTCCTCAGCTCCTTCAGTTGGAATAATTCAGGCTGCCCGTCTCTCTCGTCTGTCCTCCTGTCCGTCCATCCCGGCTCCTTCAGGGCCTCCTGTCGGTCTTTGTGAAGCGCTCAGCCTGCAGCTCATCCTGACATGTCCTGCTCTGTGAGGGGGGGGCAGAGGTGAAGTGAGTGGACTGTATCGAGGGGGGAGATAACTCAGCAGCAGAGAACTCGCCTGCGTTACTAATGAGCGCCCTCTGACCCGACGTACCTGCTGCTGCAGAGTGTGTGTTCAAGCAGAGTCCTGCAGGAGCTCAGGTGTAGTCCCTCACAGGCTCCGACTTCCTCAGACTGACGGGTTCACTGTCTGTGAGCTGCGACAGCATCTGAAGGAGCCTGTTCACAGAAACAACCATCAATTATTCAACTTATTTTTGATTGATTCGGTTTTCAGTTCACACCTCAGTGAAAATGTTTGAGTGTCTGTAAAGAAACTGTTTGGGTGCTAACAGATCGTAGCATGCTAACAGAGGTTAGCTTCCTCTGCTGTCAGGACTTGTGCATTAAACTAGCCTGCTTAAGTTTGACAACACGGGCATGGCACGTTAATGTACTGTGTGTGTGTGTGTGTGTGTGTGTGTGTGTGTGTGTGTGTGTGTGTGTGTGTGTGTGTGTGTGTGTGTGTGTGTGTGTGTGTGTGTGTGTGTGTGTGTGTGTGTGTGTGTGAGAAAGCTGGTGTGAAAACATTGCACAACACTACCCCTGGTGTTTATTTCAGTCACAGTTTGATCTATGTTTATACCGTGTTTGTGTGTCTCCTGCATGCGTGTGTGTGTGTCTACTGTGCGCGTGTGTGCGTGTCTGTGTGTGTGTGTGTGTGTGTGTGTGTGTGTGTGTGTGTGTCTCCATGCATGCGTGTGTGTGGGCACCGTGCCGTCCTACCTCACCCTTGTGACGTTAAGCAGCTTTAGCTTGATCACCATCTGTTCAACCAGCCTGTGTTTGTGCACAAAGACATCTACACACTCCTCACCCATTCAGACACACACACACACACACACACACACAGTCACACAGTCACACAGTCACACACACACACTTGAGCTCACTGCTGGTGTTCAGACTGGGCTGGTTTGGCCGTCTGCTGCAGACTGCGACGCTGTGAAATTGTTGCTGGTGGTGCTGAGTGTAATTTGCAGAGGGAGGGGTAAATCACAGAGAGGCTGCAGGGAGTGTGTGTGTGTGTGTGTGTGTGTGTGTGTGTGTGTGTGTGTGTGTGTGTGTGTGTGTCCACTTGTTAAAAGCTGCTCCACTGCTGACCCCGGCTAACTGCTGAGTTTACCAGTTCACCCACAGGACAGGGACCGGAGTGTGACAGGGAGGTCAAAGGTCAATTAACTTGTGTGTGTGATCTGCGTCGTCTTGACATTTGCATCCTCAGAGCTGGAGTCGGTCCCATTGTAACCACGGTAACAGACAGCACATGCTTTTTGTCTTTCTGTGGAGGGGATCAGACATTTTGGGCGCTGATTAAAAAACTGATCTTCAGGTGGTCTTCAGGTGGTCTTCAGGTCGTGTGTGTGTTATCGCTGCCTAACTTTGCTTCCATTAAAGGAAGAGATCAGAATGATATCAACACTGTGTGATTATCTGACGTCCTAATAATCCACTGATTGTAAATAGCTTCCTGTCAGCTGAGCGGTACAGCGTGCTTTCCTCACATATTAATCTGTCACATCACAGTGTGCCTGCTGACCTGTTCAGGGTTTCCCTGCCTCTCACCCAGTGCATGCTGGGAAATGTTCCAGGAATAAACAGGTACAGAAAATAGATGGGATTATGTGCCTGGCTTGGCTGTGTGTCCGTTGTGACTCAGCAGAGACCTGACGAGGACGTTTTCACAGAGTGATGGTGAATGTCACATTTGTGTGATAGTCTTATGTTACAGTGAGAGTTATAACTGATTCCTGCTGCGTCATGTCCCCACAGGAAACATGAACAAACATCTTCTTGTTTTTTAGCACAATAAATGTGTCTTGTCCTTGTGTGCTTCATGTGTCCCCCTCTCTCGTCTTCATGTATGTAAACTGGAAGCCCGACTTCCTGCTTTAAGAAAGGTTACATTAAAAAGATCAGAGAAAGTCCAGCAGCGTCTGAGCACCTGGAAAGATTCTAATGTTCTCGTGTCACAAAGTTTAATTTGACGGTGAAATAATAAAAGACAGATACATGTCAGCAACACAGTAAGCCACTCATAGTCTCCTGATCCCCCAACTTACAATGCTGCATCACACTCAGACACACGGTACTCCACAGGTGTGCAGAGGTCAGGTAAAGCCCGTTACCCGGTGCTGTGTGTGTGTGTGTGTGTGTGTGTGTGTGTGTGTGTGTGTGTGTGTGTGTGTGTTGCCTCCTGGGTTTGAATTTTAACATCACTTTGATGCTTCTAGTCGTACGAGGAGCAGCTGTAGTAAAGGAGGGAGGGAAGGGTGGTACTATTATAATACTGTTTATTTACCTCAACAAGGCTTAAACTAGAAATGTATATATATATTTATATATATATATATTTATATATATATATATATATTTTATATATATATATATATATATATATATATATATATATATATAAAAATAATTATATCAACAGTGTTTTGACTTCTGCTGTTAATTATTTGATGGTTATGAGTAAAACTGATGGTCTTTCATCTTCACCTCTTACTGGTATGATTTCAGTACCAAAGACAACCAGATGTACTTGGTCAGATAAACGTCCAGTTTTATACCACACCTCTCAGAACCCTTTGGATCAGCTGACTCTGCAGCTCCCTGCAGCAGTGTTCTGTCCGGTCGTGTTTCAGCTCGTTGTTCTGGTTGGTTAGCTGTTTCACTCTTCAGCTCTGTGTTGTGTCTGTGCCTCAGCTGACCAGCAGGTGAACACAGCGGAGCGTTTAGAAGCTCAGAGGGTGGTGGAGACCGAAAACAGAGCTGCTCCAGGACTGCTGTCTCTTTGCTCACACGTTTACCATGTCATTCTGTCAGCTACTGTATAAAGGTCACTTGGTCCTTGGCGAGGATATGCACACTGTTAAATATGTCTGTTTTTCCTCTGTGTCGTTCAGGGGTCCGTTCAGCGTGGTGAGGAGATGCATCAACAGAGAGACGGGGCAGCAGTTTGCTGTCAAAATCGTGGATGTGGCTCAGTTCACGTCCAGCCCGGGACTCAGCACGGAGGGTAAGACGTCTCTGTTATCACTCTGCTGTGTTTAATTAAACTGGAGATGATTACTGCTCCCGCTCCGCTTCACTCTGACAGTCTGTGAAGTGTTGCAGAGGTCGGACGCTCGTCCTTGTTTGTGTGTGAACGTCCACAGCGACCTGCTTCTCATTCTCTCTGTGGCTCGCTGACACACCTGGGAGTTTACCTGTTCAGTCACAGTCTGATGGTGTGTTTGGGCTGTTCTGATGGAGCAGGTAATTAAACAGACACACAGAGGGCAC
>NW_027211656.1:5000-25000 GCF_022749685.1 Semicossyphus pulcher | reverse complement strand
GATTATAAACAGGACTGCTGAGCGTGTCCAGCAGCAGCAGGATGATGTTTCTGTGCCTCCTTCATCTGGAGCTCAAACTGTTTGTCTGCTCGTGTGTGAACACGATAAATATTCTGTGACCTTGAAACCAGAGCAGATTGGACTAAACACAGAAACCTTCAGAGCAGCAGCTGTCCAGGAACACAAACATCACCTGCTCTTCTGCTTTTAGTTTCAGGTAACGGTCAAAGAGCCACGTGACCTCTGACCTTTAGCTCTAAGTGAAACCCTCGCGGTTCTCGTCCTGTGCAGCGCTCTGATCCTCCCTCAGACTGAATCATGTTTAATCTCACTTCAATATTTCGCTCACGTTTCTCTGTGTTGTTTATTTCACGGACTGTTAAGCTGCATTTTGTTTGACATCAAATTTAATTCGCCGCTTGTCTCGGCCCGCCGCGTCTCGTCCTCCTCCCTCTCATCTCCTCTGTTTGTCCTCTTAATTGTTTCCTCTCTGTGACCCGTTAAATCCTCCTCTTCCTCCTCTCTCTCCTTCCCTCGTCAGCTTGACTCCTTCCTCCTTCCGTGTACCCCATTAGTGTTTTCTCCTCTGCTCCTGTCTCCTTTGATCGTGTCCTCATGTCCTCGTCACCTCCTCTCAGCAGATATTCTTCAGCCTCTTTAAATCTTCAGGTGTGGATGGTAGAGATGCAAAGACTCCTAAGAGGAGCTGTCCCCTGACCCTCTAACTCTGTATACATTAACTCTGGGGGTGTATGTATATCTATGTTCTAGTGTAAGCAGCAGGAACACGACCCGTGCTCTCTACAGGTCCTGCTCGTTTTAACGCCTGCTCTCTGTGTGTTTGTTTTTTCTTTCATGTATCGTATGACGCCTTTGTGAGGCCTTGGCCAGGAGTAACCCTTTCCCTTCTCTCAAACAAACTTTGCTAAATGCACTCAGAGCTTCTGAAAAGAACAAGACCGACCAACGTCTGCGTCTCTGGTCTGTAACAACGGTGACGCGCTGCAAAAGAAAAACACCTGCAGCAAAAAGCCAAACAAGTGCATTAACATCAAACACACTGCAAATACAGAAACACACTTTGCTGCACTAAAGGTACCTGTCGTACCTGTCGTACCTGTCGTACCTGTTTGAGTTCTATTGTTTTTGTTTAGATTAAATACGTCGGTGTCTCTCATGGACCCTCCGTAAGACAGACAGGACGTCAGGAGGGGCTGCTAGCTGAGCTGATGCTAACACGTTAGCTGAACTTGTTTGTGTGCTCCTGGCCCTGCAGAGCGTTGGTGTGAGCGTTATGGAGACCTGCAGGGGGAGCTGCTGTGCGTGGAGCTGGAGAAGGAGCGGCAGGGCCTGGGTCTCAGCCTGGCGGGAAACAGGGATCGATCCCGCCTCAGCATCTTCGTGGTGGGACTCCATCCGGGCGGGCCGGCCGCTCGAGACGGACGCATCCGAGTGGGAGACGAGCTGCTGGAGGTGAGCGGCTCATCATCACTGTGACTGTGACATCATCAGTAGATGATCATAAAAGCTTCATATTTAAAACGATGGCTGACCTGACAGACTTCAGCTCTCACTAACACCACGCCTCCTGTGTGTGTGTTTCTCCACCGAGCTGTGATAATGATCCAAATCATATTTAACAGCTGCTGATGAGAGCAACGACATTACACCACCACCAGTGTGTGTGTGTGTGTGTGTGTGTGTGTGTGTGTGTGTGTGTGTGTGTGCGTGTGCGTGTGCGTGTGCGTGTGCGTGTGCGTGTGCGTGTGCGTGCGCGTGCGCGTGCGTGTGCGGGTGCGGGTGTTTCCAATTCCGTCACATAAATATTGAAGAGCGAAACGCTGAGATCCTCTCGCTGCTCGCCTCCTCTTCATTACAGACGTGTCAGCCGCTCCGTGAAAAATAGATGGTCAGCCGAGGAAAGCCTGGACCAACACACACACACACACACACACACAATAAAACAGAGACATATTAACACACACACACGGACACAGAGCCATTTGCATTGCTGACAGATACAAACAGAGACATTAGTGAAAAATCCATAAAATTTAAATGAGGAAACACACGCGCGCACACACACAGTTTGCATGCTTGTGTGTTTAACATCAGGTTCATGCATTATAGAGATGTACTCTAACCTCTAACACGGTGTAACAGACGCGTCCTGATGGACAAACGCACAACGCTCGGGGCTCTGTCGTGTGTGTTGTTTTTACAACAGGAAACAGGTGAAACTAAAGACCACAAATCTGAACGTTTCAAACTCTCTTCATGTCCACCTGTGAAGCAGCTGCTGCTGAAAACCCAGCAGGTGAATATGTCACTAAGTCAGCAGCATGCACGCTGAGACGTGCTGCACTCTTTTCTTTCTTACTGTGCAGACATCAGGATGGAAGGCTGAGGAGCTCAGACATCTGAGGAGGGCTCGGAGTAGAGCCGCTACTCCTGCACACTGAAAGGAGCCAGTTGAGGTTGTCCAGGCGTCTGATTAGGATGCCTCCTGGGCGCCTCCCTGTGGAGGTATTTCAGTCACGTCCAGAGACCCCGGGGCAGACCCAGAGCTCGCTGGAGGGATTATATGTCCCGTCTGGCCTGGGAACGCCTCGGGGTCCCCAGGAGGAGCTGGAAAATGTTGCTGGGGAGAGGGACGCCTGGGCTAACTTCCTTAGCCTGCTGCCACCTCGACCCGGCCCTGGATAAGAGGAAGAAGATGGATGTGCAAACAAGGAGATAAAAGGACAGGAAAGACTGGACTCATTATACAATGTAAAATATAAACACTATGAAACTGCAGGTATACATTAGTTTACTGTATCAGGACAATAGTCAGGCTACAAGCTGAGACTCTTACATGAAGGACCAAATATACACCGTTTACTCCTCACAGGAGGAGGATCTAAACCCCCAGGACAAAAACATTCTTATTTATTGAATATGGAGAGACCCTCTGGAAACCCCTCAAGGATCAATAGATGGTCCTGGACCCGAGCTGAGAAGCAGATCTCATCCTCCTGAGAGGAAGTGCAGCTGAACATCTGGAGAATGTGTTGAATAAAATCCTCATTAAATATAAACCATGACTCTGCTCTGTCAGTGATGACGCAGGACCGGCTGGATCCAGATCCTCTGCAGCGCTCCGAGATACGGCTCATTAATGAGATGTGATGAGCAGGAGGAACACACGCACACGCACACACGCGCACGCACGCACGCACGCACACACACACACACACGCACACACACACACACGTGCGTTTGCATGCTTGAGGAATACGTGATGCGTAGTTATTGAGAGCTAGCAGCATGTTGGAGGTGTGAGAGCAGCGGGATGTTTCATCATCGGTTTAAGGTCACATGGTCTCGTCAGTGAGGCCACGATCATTTTTAATCTTTCACCAGATCTCTCCAGACGCACACACACTCGCCTCCATGTTCCTTGTGAGGGTAACAGCCCGACACTCAGGGAGTGTGAGGATGTATAACACTGCTGACATGTGCCTGTCTTTCTCTCTGTCTGCTAGATTAACAACCAGGTCCTTTATGGGCGGAGTCACCAGAACGCCTCGGCGATCATTAAGACGGCCGCCTCCAAGGTGAAACTCATCCTGCTCAGGTAGGACTGCAAGGCATGCTGGGAGACTTTTACAAAGGACCAATCAGACGGCAGTAGGGATGCACAATATTGGATATTTTCCAACCCTTTTTGCCGATTTTGATCCCGATATATTAGGCTCCTCCTCTCCTCCTCTCCGCCTCTCCTCCTCTCCTCCTCTCCTCCTCTCCGCCTCACTGCAGAGAACATCGGGTCTCTCCTGCAGTGGAGCTGATATCCTGCCTGCTCTTCTCGTCGTGGCCCGCTGAAGCAGAAATAACATCAAACAGAGCTTTTTAAAATGTGCACATTCACTGGGCAACATAAGAAAAGTACTTAAACTTTACTTCTGTACCAAATGATATTTATTTGTTTGTAACATTTTCTTTCTAATAAAACTGTGACAGTCAAACAGCTTAGACAGGCTGTGTGACGCTCTGCCTGAGACACCCCTGACAAGAGACACAACCAGGGCACATTTTACTTATCGCACAGAACAGAAGATGGAATCAACCTCGCTGTCCGTTTCAGAAACTTTGAAAAACTGCCGCAGACATCGTGCAGCCTTCTTCACGCTTGACGGAAGAGGAGTGGTGCAGGCGTGGTGCAGGCCAGGTGCAGGCGTGGTGCAGGCGTGGTGCAGGCCAGGTGCAGGCGTGGTGCAGACGTGGTGCAGGCGTGGTGCAGGTGTGGTGCAGGCCAGGTGCAGGCGTGGTGCAGGTGTGGTGCAGGTGTGGTGCAGGTGTGGTGCAGGCGTGGTGCAGGCCAGGTGCAGGCGTGGTGCAGGCGTGGTGCAGGCGTGGTGCAGGCGTGGTGCAGGTGTGGTGCAGGTGTGGTGCAGGCCAGGTGCAGGCATGGTGCAGGCGTGGTGCAGGCGTGGTGCAGGTGTGGTGCAGGTGTGGTGCAGGCGAGGTGCAGGCGTGGTGCAGGCAGTGCGCGTGCACGATAGCGCCAAGTTAACGTTGTTTTACGGAGTCATCGAGCTTTTAGGCAGAATTAAAACGTTTTATCAGCAGAAAATATCGGCAGAAAAATGACACATGACCGATGTGTCATTTACAGCCACAATCTGCAGATGCTGATAACTTGCCGATGATATGGTGCATCCCTAAACGAATCTGAAGTCTGCTCCTCCTGACTCTTTAAACAAGTAGAACTGTCTTCTAAAACATTTCTCACACAAAATATATGTTCTATAAAACCGATCAACTTTCTGTTTCTTGTTCCCGTTAGAAGCTTCAGAAACTGAACGCTGACAGAAACCTTCAGTTTGTGTGGAGGTGGCGCTTGTTGGCTGCTGCTGATTCTCCGCCTCTCTTCCACCTGATTGGGGAAACAAGAACTTACATCTCAGGACGAGCTGTGCCAGCGTCCTGCAGCTTGATTCAGTAAACCAGTTAAACACAATCTAACACATGATGATGTACTCAAACTAACACAGGGTCAGGTTCAGGGGTTTTAAACGAGTGTGGATGTGAGGCGTAAACTAGCAACAGTTCCAGCATTTCAAAATGCAAGCGTTAGTGTGGACGTTGGCCTTTGCTCATGCTAAATAGAAAGCTGACCACAGCCTCGTGTTGCCCTGACTGCTCCTCGTGTAGATTCCTCTGCAGTTAGAAAACAAAGTTTGTTTGTCTGACGGCCTTCTGGCTTCACTGTGGTCGCGCTCAGACGCTCAGAAGTGTTTGAAGTGATGCATGTAAAAATCAAGATGTTTTGGGAAAGCAGCTGGAGGCTCCTGCAGCTCACCTGCATACACACACCTAGCCACATCTCATCAGCGTGGAGACAGAGAGTGAAAAGTCGGCGCTGGGTAATCAGGTCAAAATAAATGTGTTTCCCTCCATGGGCGTCTTGTGACGACAGTTTGACTCTTTAATGGCCTCAAAGAAACACAGACAGCGTCAGAGTCCATCACATTAAAACGTGTTCCTGTCTGAAGGCTGTGAGGATCCCTGAGAGCTGCAGACCTGCTGATGTTACAGGACAGGAGTGTTTTTCTGAGCAGGTAGACTCAGGCAGAGAGGGGGCGATGCGTTCAGGGAGCGCAGGACGTGAAGTGTTTCCTAAACACCGAATCTCTTTGCAATTAAAATGCTGCCGTCACCAGAAATCCTTGAGCCGGTGGAGCCGAGCTTAGCTGTGCTTTTCCTCCACCTCTGATGTGACTCTTTTTGGCTGTGAAGCTTCTTTTCTCTGAGCACAAAGGAAGTGTTCAGCTTTTTACACGCTGCTGACGGAGGGACTCAAGTGTTTACATCTCTGCAGCAGCTGCCAGACGCTCCTCCACCTCCTCTGTCTTCTTTCTCTCTGTGACTCCTCTGCCTTCATTTCACTCCTCCTGTCGATCGGATCAAATGAAGCTGTATTGATCCTCGCACTGAAATTGGGTCACCCAGCAGCAGCGGGGGGGGGGGGGGGAGCGGATGAGAGGAAGCTGGAAACTAGGTGACAGGTGAAATTTTTTACTTCATTAATCGTCAGTCTTGTCTGTGGAAAAGGTTCTTTCTTGATTTCTTATCGTTTACAGACATAATGCCTCAAATTTGAGCTACTACTCATGGTTTGTTACGTGTTTGTTACATGTTTGTTACATGTTTGTTAAGTGTTTGTTACATGTTTGTTAGGTGTTTGTTAGGTGTTTGTTACATGTTTGTTAAGTGTTTGTTACATGTTTGTTACATGTTTGTTAGGTGTTTGTTACATGTTTGTTAAGTGTATGTTACATGTTTGTTACATGTTTGTTAAGTGTTTGTTACATGTTTGTTACGTGTTTGTTAGGTGTTTGTTACATGTTTGTTAAGTGTTTGTTACATGTTTGTTACATGTTTGTTAAGTGTTTGTTACATGTTTGTTACGTGTTTGTTAGGTGTTTGTTACATGTTTGTTAAGTGTTTGTTACATGTTTGTTACATGTTTGTTACGTGTTTGTTACATGTTTGTTAAGTGTTTGTTACATGTTTGTTACGTGTTTGTCACATGCTTGTTACGTGTTTGTTACATGTTTGTTACGTGTTTGTTACATGTTGGATGTGAGCACAGCGTTAGATATCGCTCGCTAACGGCGCTCACTCATCGCGACACCTGCCCAGGTCTCCGCTGGTTCTCGTCACACTGCAGCTCCATGTCTCTCCTGTGGCCGTTCGTCCTCCTCCTCCTGCCTGTTCCTGCTCTCTCTGACGCCTAACAGGCTCATCATTATCAGCCTGTGGTCCGTCGGATGCATATGAAGGAACAACTTCTTCATCTTCACTGACAAGGCTGGCATTTAGATCCATATTTATTAATGTTCCACCCGTCATCAATCAGCGGGACTCCCTTCTGTTACATCGTCTGTTTTGAAGCCGTGATAAAAGAAAACAGATGACTGCATAAGTCACTGTAGTTTATTCATTCATGATTCAGTTGGAAATATAATTTCAAAATCATTTTCCTACACCTTGATTCACTGGGGTCTCCAACACGCTCTGTAAATGTTTCACAAGGTGGTCCTGATGCTGCAGAGCCAACATGTCTGCCGGCTCTCACATGAAGGCTTTTTATGTCACGTCCAACTTGAAGGAGACTCAGAACAAGGATTATAAATCTCACCTGGTCTGTTAGCACCTCGAGGGCCACATGAAGGAGCTGGACAACTTAACGCTCCCACCACGACCCAAACTGAAACTGGAGAGATGGAAGGACAAGAAAACGAGCCACATATTGTGTCTTTGATGAATCTGAGAGCTGCTCAGTATAGCAGAAGTCAAGTGTAGATGCATCCATGAAATATTGGACTAAAATGAGATGTATGAAAACCACCTGAGGAAACAGACTTCATCACATCTCTCGCTCTGTCAGGGATGTTGTGGGGCGATCAGAAGCTGAAATAAGATGTCATTCTCCCTGCACTGCTGCGGGCATTTCAACATGTACAATCATTCCCACTGAGCTGTTACATCCAGTCACTTTTAATTATACAACCCCGACTCACAGATCTGCCTCAGAGGGCTGTAAGATCTGTGCAGCACGACACCCTTCATCCTCAGACCCTCCAGTCACAGAAGAAAACCCTGTTATATAAGAGGGAGAAGAAACCTCAGGAGGAGCAGCAGAGGAGCGGTCTCTCTTTCAGAACAGGAAGCCCGAGTGATCAGCAGAGAGAAACAAACAGTCATGACACATGTGCATGTAGGAGGATGTCGGGCAAACTGACATTAATTATTGGAACTATATATCTATGTGACAATGTTCAACCTGCTTTGATCAGCCTTAGGTCAGCAGATCCAGAGTCTGTTTCAGACGCACCGATCATAGTTTGTTTCAAGGTGTCCTTTGGCGTCTTTAGCATCTGTTCTCAGGAGCCCTTAAGAGTCTGTGTCAAGGTATACTTTAGCATCTGTTAAAGGTAAATGTTAGCGTCTGTAAGTAAGAACCTGTTGGTTTAGTCAGCTGTTCTGAGGAAGCTTTTAGAGTCTGTTTCAGGGCGTCTTTAAGCATCTGTTTGAAGGTGTAAAGGTTCCTCGAGCGTCTAAGGACCTTCAACAAGTTGAGGCAACTTTCAGCATCGGTGTCAAGGCACCTTTTATGCATTCTTTCGAGGTACCCTTTAGTGTCTGTTTTATCATATCCTTTTAGCATTTAGCATCCGTTTCATTGTACTCTTTAATGTCTTTATCAAGCTAGACTTTAGAATCTGTTTTAAGGTGCAGTTTAGCATCTGTTCGTAAGCACCTGTTAGCGACTGTTTCAGGGCACCTTTAAGAGTCTGTGTCAAGGCACGGTGATGGTTTGTTACGAAGCATCCTTTAGGGTCTCTTTCAGCCATTGCAAGGTACGTTACAGCGTTTGTTTGAGGTATACTTTAGGATCTGTTTTAAGGTATATGTTACCGTCTATCAGTAAGAACCAATGACTGTATATAAAGATGGACGACGCGTCTCCATCTGCTCCCATTGTACCAAAGTGATGCCAAAATAGCCCCTGTGATAGGCGCTGCCATCTTGCGATGGTGACGTCATTTAGAGCCAGAGTCTGCGCAGTAGAGATCGACGGGTGGCGCCGCCGTAGCCACTTCCGCTAACCCAAACACACACTTAACTTACTGAAAACACAGCAAGGATCCCGCACGCCGGCGTGTTTAACAGCAGAACAGCTTCTTGTGTCGGTCTGAGGTTAAAGTTCACAGGTATGGAAACTTCAATGACTGTAGTGATTGTTTTAGTTACGTCTCCGCTCTGCTCACCCGGAACTGATCAGCTGCAGGAGCCGTATTTGTCAACAGAGCTGTCAATCATCATTTTGTCAGCATCAAATAACTGATTAAAAATAAACTTGTCAGAAGAATGAACACTGTGACATAAATCAGCAGATAAGATCTAACTATAATGACAGAAACATGTTGGAGAAAAATGTATTTGACGTGTATTTTGATTTTACAGTTTGACTCATGTCCCATCTGTTAACATGGAGGAGGCGGGCTTTATGAGCTATACTGCAGCCAGTCAGCAGGGGGCGATAGAGAGGGTTTGAGCTGTCATGTCGGCCATCTTTTTGTTCAGTCTGTGGTAAGAACCGGTTAGCTTCTGTTTCAGGTTTGAAGGAACCCTCTAGCATCTTAGCATCCTCAGCAAATGTGGGCAACGTGCAGCATTGGTTTCAAAGCACCTTTTATTGCTGTCCTAAGGTTTCCTTGAGCGTCTGTTGAAAGGTCGAGTTTATCTGATTATTTTTTAACGTGTCCTGTAGGTTCTGTTTCAAGGTGCACTTTAGAATCGGTTTGTACAGTTTGGTGTCTGTTACCTGTTGGCGTCTGTTTCAAAGCACATTATGAATTCTGTACGTATTTAGCACCTTTAAGCTCCTGTCGCCAGGTTCTCTTCAGTGTCTGTTTCAAAGCGCCCTCTGAAGCTGTTAAACTGTAAAGGCCAGATATGTCACTGAAGAGCCAATCAGGAAAAGTAATCCAGTCCAGAGTGTCGACCAGTGTCAGTGTCTGAACGGGACTCGATGCTCTCACAGGGTTTAGTTTGAGTCTGATCTGACAGGGACTCTCCGAAAACACTGGTCCTCAGACTTCTGAGTCCAAATTAAAACCTGCTGTCTGATCCGAGGGCCCAATCAGAAGCAGCAGAATTTCAAGTTGATGAAATCCAAGAGGAGGAGACAGGCCTTCACTTTGAACACGAGTCCTTTGAGAGGGGAGCGCAGCTGAGCACAGGGAGATTAAACTCTCCTCCTCTTCTCCTGCAGGATGAGCTCTCTGCTGCACGGATTGATTTGCAGCTTTGGAGCGAGCAGGTGTGGTGTATATCACCGCGGTCTCATTAGGAGCAGAGCCTCTCGCGTCAGGCCGGGTTAGCCTCACTGTCAGACGGGATTTAGACTGCAGGCCGGCCCGGACTCCGCTGCCGGGCTCCGGTCTGAGAGGATAATCTCACTGCATCTTTTTACCTGCAGAGTTTATCCATGTTTTCCTTCAGTGGAGAAAAAGCTGCCGTCTCACCTGCTGCATTATGTAACACACAGATTACCAGGACAAAGACTGAGAAGATAAAACAGCCAGCATGAAAGGGGCGAGAGAGGTCCAGGTGTGTGTTCTCACTTTAATCAGCGCGGCCTGTGAAGCTGTTTGTTCATGTTCATGTTTTAAAGCAGGTTTCAGCCCTGATACGAACAAACCTCATTTTAAGTGTTTGTTTCAAACCTCACACCATGAGGACGAGTGTCACCGGAGGAGGAGGGGAGCGAAGCCCGCTCTGAGCTCGTCAGTGATTAGACGTATCGCTCACTAACAGCTCTGCAGAGGAAGGTTTAAAAAGGCCTGTATCAGGACGGTCAGAGGCGCAGAGAGAAGTAGCATCTGAAGTGTTTAGCAGCATGCTGTCCCTGATGTCTGCACGAGTTTTGTTGGCCGTGTTTGACAAAAGCTGAATCACTGATTTTCGTTGGGCTGTTGCTGAGATCGTCCAGAAACCAGCATCAGATTAAATCTGTGTTCTTGAAAAATAATCTGTTAACAAGTTAGCATGTAGCTTTGTCATAACGCTGTGCAGACAGAGAGCACAGACACGGCCGAGCGTCCATCCGTCTACCATGCAAAGCTGCAAAGCTGCAAACCAAACCAGCATACACGTCTGGACGTCGCTCCGAAGTCTTCATGTAGACAACATGGTTGTTTCCATCTGAAGCATTATGAACTCATCTGTGCAGTTATGCTTCTACACTGGAAACAGTTCACTACAAAGCAGAACATCAAATCCTTTATGAGACTTTATGTTGACGAGGAAGACGTCTTCACGTGCTCCTGCTGGGATCTCACTCGGGCCCTGCGTCGCTCTGCCACCAAGTGTCATGAACATCAGGCCTGTAGGCGTCTGTGACACCGAAAACATGGCCGCCTTGAGAAGGAGCAGCAGAAAGCTGTGACTTATTGACATCTGATCACTTTTTAAGTTGTTATGATGAACTCTTTAGCAAACAGACGTCACACCCAGCAGAGGAATGTGCTCCATTACAGACCAGAACAGAGATGAGGAATCCCGGCCTCCCCCTGAAATGTTAATCCTTTATAAATGGCTCTTTAGTCTGAGACTGACATGAATATTTAAAGCTCTGCTGTAAAGACTTACTGTTAATTCAATTAGAGACGGCCTGAGAGGCAGACTTTAGACAGTCAGGAGGGAGGTTCATGCACGGAGACGTCTCAGAGTCATGAACCCACAGATCATCAGCAGCATGCAGCAGCATCCTCGTGTGATAACGTGTGTGCAGGTTGTTTTGTACGCAGGGAGGTGATGATGCTGATGGAGGCTGATTTATGGGACAAACACTGAGTCTGAGAGGAGTCACAGAGTGTTATTAATCAGCACACAAGACTGACAGTGTTTAATAGAGCCAGTCTTTCCCGCGCAGCGAGCAGGGGCGCTGATTCGTTTTGAGTGATTCTAGAAAAGTGCTGCAGCTCTTCACAAGAGAATCATCGTTATAGAAGACGGTGACTTCGTGCAACGTTCAGGAACAGCCTGTGAGGTTGGGATGGAAATAATGTGTGCAGATGGTGTGCTGGCAGAACGACACAGTGCTGATGCTAAATAAAAGGTCAATGACCTGTGTCTCGAACAGGTCACGACCTTCTGAAACAGTCTCTGTTCAGGTACCAAAACTACTCAAAGGTATCATAAGGAGGATTTATCTTGCTTTTTGTCAACAACACATTCAAACTGGGCCCCTCCTCCTCCTCCTCCTCCTCTTCGTCACCAGAAGCTCACTCTCACTCTCTCGTGCGAACACGAGAATCGAATAATCTTTGAAACTGTTTAAATCCGCACACAGTCTGATTTGATTTGTTTACTGATGACAGCTGATTCTTCCGTTCTCGCTGACCTGTAGCTCAGAGGTCTCCTCGTCTTGTGCAGAGTTTTGTCTTTCCCCGACCTAAACGCATCAGAGACAGATCTCACTGTAGAATCAAGCAAACAAATGATCACCTGTGTCTTGCTCTCCAGAGGATGAGCCCTTCACATTTAAAGGACCCTGTGTTCTCTCCTCTAGCGTCTCCTCCAGGACAAACATTTCCTTCTGTCGAGACTTGAACAGCAGATAAATCATCCTGCTGTTCTCTGTAATGAACATCTGCAGCCTCTGTTAGCTGAATATTTAAAGCTCCTCTGTGACACACAGACGGATGAGTGTGTCAGTCAGAACTGAGTCTCTGCTAAAGACCTCCATCACTCTGACTGACGGGCTGTTGCGTTCGGGCCTCGTGAGTCAACACACGACATAAATCACCTCCACAAGCAGTCATTACATCTGTTACTGAGCGCTGAGCGTCGCTCTGGTGTCAAATCAAGAGTCTGTTTGTATTCAGGGCTGCAGGAGGATCTCTTTTAATGTCTCATCACCTGCACGTTAATCTGAACAGACCTTTGAGTTACCTTGAAGACGCTCCTGTGGGCTGAGCAGCTGTACAGACTGAATATAGTCATGTGATGTGTGTCTGAGAGCTGCTGTGTTGGACAGTGATGTAACCGTGTGCTGGCTCACAGACCTGACAAACACATCTGACCTGAAAAACTTCACACGAGCCGTTGACATCTGGAGTCCTGCAGCAGGTTAACAGGGTCACGGCACCGCAGCGCTCCAGATGTGTGAGACTCGACTTGCGTCTCAACACAGGTAGATATTAATGTCTCCTAGTTTGTATCTTTATAGTCGAGTCCAACAAACGTCTGAC
The DNA here is from genome assembly GCF_022749685.1 of Semicossyphus pulcher. Lineage (NCBI taxonomy): Eukaryota > Metazoa > Chordata > Actinopteri > Labriformes > Labridae > Semicossyphus > Semicossyphus pulcher. The sequence continues at coordinate 12,188 of NW_027211656.1, read as the reverse complement.
AGCATCCTCAAACCCTCCCTGTGCTTTGTTTCAGCCGAGCCTCCATCTTCATTTAAATCTGGATGTAAAACATGGAAGTGACGTGTTCTCATGGTCCAGAGTCGGGGACACGTTTTATGTTTCAGCGTTGTTGCTAAATGCAGTCACTTTTTCCTTAGTGCTGCCATCCTGACGGAGAGTTATCCTGCTCGTGGAGCTGTGCAGGCAGTGCCTACATGTCCCAGGATGCACTGCCAGAGATCAGCCAAAGCCCTCCACCTTATACCTCCTCGTCCATGAAAGCTTCTGCTCTCATGTTTTCTGTTAGTTATTGACCAGAAGGGTCAAAGGTCGTTCAGGAACACCAACTGTGTCCGGGGGGGGCATCAAACATTTCCTGTCCCTGAGACGGTGTCTGAAGACGTCAGAGTTGATTTTGCAGATTTGTTAACATAAAAGTGATCCGAGGCGTCGTGGCTGCTTCGTGTCGTCTCTGTGGTGCATTCAGAGACAACGTTTTCACCTTCTGGGACTAAAACAGTTTTTTATTGTTTGTTGATTTTCGCTCATCCGGATTATTTTTGACCAGGATAGTTTGTTGCTGACTGAGGAGACTGAACGCAGCTCCAGTGTTCTCTTTGTCATCTTCACATGTTGCTTCTTCTGTCTTCAGCAGGTGAACACGCAGCAGATTAATGACGTGATTTCACTGATAACCTCGCCGTCGCTTATCACGTGAGACGTTCAGGTGTCGGCGGTCCGTCTGTCTCTGCTGGGAATCTGATGTTCACCCAGAGGTCACATGACTGTTTTCTCCTCTTTGACAGTGTTGAGTTTTTTTTCTCCTCTGATTGAATGCGGTCGGTGTGTCGGGGCAGGAGGACACCACCGCTCTCGCTGTGTTCAGCCGGGTGACAAAATCTCGTTAAAGTCGTGTCCACGGGCCGCCGCTGAATGATTTATCTCTGGATAAAGGTCGCCACGGCAATGAGCAATGGGATGTCAACGGGGAGGCAGCCTCCGAGCGCATTGCCATGGTAACAGGCTCGGTCGGACCGCGGTGATGTCTGTCCCTCTGCACATCATCAGTCCTGCTCCGTAATAGCTCTGATGAAGTGAAGTTCATCGGCTTCCAAAGCAATCAGACGTCATTGTGCTGAAGGAGGAGACTGAAGACAGCGCCGGGTTTCACACAGCTCGTCTGAAAGTACATTTTAATCAGTGTTTCAGTTTCACCCTGGCTCACTGAAGTCTCTCTTTGTCATGTGGGGTTTAAACCTGAGCGATACTTTTACATGCTCTAAAGGACAAATAGGTGCAACAAGTTTTAGAATACCTCCCACAGATTGCTTCAGTGAGGCAGGCTGTAATGGCTGCTACAGATTGTAGTTAAAGAGACATCTCCCTCCTCTCTCATGGTCTCCTTACAGAAGCCATGTTTCCATAAAGTTATTTTAATGCAATTAAAAAGAATATGTCCCAAAAATAACAAAAACAGAATTCATGCTGCTTGAGGTTGTTTCAACCGTTCTGATCGAAACACTAATCTATAAATAAAAACCGCAATTACAAATGACTCAAAAACATAAGAAGAAGGATATCCCCACGACAAATGAAAACATGTCACACAAACATCAAACAGGAGAGACTGAGACAGACAGACCTCCTGTGCTCTGTGAGCTTAAATCAGTGTTTTTCTGAATGGAGTCTGGTGTGTGTGCAGAGAGCGATGTAACGTCTGTGTGTGGTTAAAACAATCATCTTCCTCTGTAACAAAAAGGTCTATCTCTGTAGGGATCCTTTCTGTCATGTTGTCACACACTTAGAATAACAATCTGAGCCTGTCAGTGGAAACAACCAGAACTTTTAGTGGACGACCTTTGACCCATCAAGGGTTATGTTGCAGCTGTTACAGCCTGTTTCACTGCTGCAGGATGAACACATCTACTGGAGACACATTTCTTGGCACCTATTTTTCATTCAGACCCAGCAGTATGTAAAAAAAGGACCCCGGTTAGGTAACAGGTAGGTCAGGTAACACCTTTGCCAGTAGCACCACCTCCAGGACAAACTGTAAACTAATGATCCTGTTCAGGTGGATGATTGGCTGACAACGTCTGTGCTGCATGACTGAAGCAGGAAGCGACAGACTGACCCATAAATCCTGTTTCCTGTCGGCCTCACCTTCACCAAGGAGACATTATCAGTAATTGGGACGGGTCAGTAACTGGGCAAAGACAATAAGTCGTAAAGGATGAGACAGCGTGGAGACAAAGAGAGCCGGACGGAAAGAAGGGAAACGAGAGTCTGTTTACTGACATGGCTTTACTGATCGAGCAGGAAAGCCTTAATGAAACACATTATCCAGATGCATTATGGGAAGTGTAGTATGTATGTTTTGGACTAACTTTGGATCCTTCAGCAGCCAGTCTCACGACTTTATGATGATGCTTAAATGTGTTTGAAGTGTCGCCCTCGTTCGGAGACACCATGCTCTTTAAACAGACAACAATACAGCTCCATACATGCACAAGTTCAATTACTGATGTAACTTGTTTAAACATAAGACACCCAGTTATCCTTGGTTGACCTCTTCATCCACCTCCTCCCTGTCTCCTTTGCTCCTGTTCCTAAGGTCACCAGAGGTCACCATGTAACAATAACAACATACATAGCATTAGTTTTAGTCGACCTTTTCTCTGCTTGTTCAGTGAAGTCTTACTGATACATTTTCCTTTTAAATGTTTGATTTGATGTAAAGTGAAGAAGAGGAGCTCATCATCTGATCACTGATGCTTTGATAGAAGAGATGAATCACAGTGAGAGACGTCCTCTGACAGTACAACACATGATGATGATAATATTTATGATGTCTTCTGAAGCAGAACAGCTGATAATGATTCTCTCTGAGTTCACTTCATCACTTCCTGTTTGATCAGAGCGATTCAGAACAGTGATTCAGAGTCAGCATCACTGCTCATCTCTGTTTATCAACCAGCAGTGTCATCGTGAGTGTTCTTGTGTTTGAGTTGTTCATCGCTCTGCAGGTTCAAACAAAGTCGACGAGTCAACGTTTAGTTTAATTAAAGTGTTGACGTTTCCCTTTTTATTCAGTGACCCTGAATGCCTCCTAACAGCATCGGTGTGCGCCTGTTAACAGTGATGCTGCTCAGACTGAACTCCCTCCAGGGCAGAAACACACACACACACACACACACACACACACACACACGCACACACACACATACACACACACACACACTTGTCACCTTTGTTCCTTCTCACTGACGACAGCCGTGGCCAGAGGCTGCGTGACAGTGAAAGAGATCTCTCAGGAACACTAGGAGACTGTAAGTTTCTGTAAGTTAGGCACAAACATTCACTAAGACTTTTACCCTAAAGGTCAAAGGTCATCTTATACATGACATCATATTTGTCTGGAAAAACACTCCCATGGCTATTTTCCCCGTCCCATTATAATGTTATGATGTCACAAACGTACAATACTGAAGATAAACTGAACAGGTTTTGTTCGTCAAAGGTCAAAGGTCCCTCTGACCTCATGTCCATCCCATTCAGATGTGTAAAATGTGAGGTTTGTTCCTGTAGTGTGCAGAGCAGCGATCTGACCCGAACATCATTCAGTCACCGACAACCAGAGTCCGACTCTCATAGCTGGAAATCTCACGAAATCTCTGGCGCTCAAACGAGACTTTAGAAACAAACGTGAAAACAAACATAAAACAAACATGGCTGCCGACGGGCAGGAAGAACTGGTGATGATAGTTCATAAAGAAAAAAGAACAAACTGTGGATGAAGAGGTGGAGACGGCGTGAACACGGGCTGGACATGTTTATGCTGCACGTTTGCTTTTGTTGCCATGGCTGCGGTTGTTGCCATGGCTGCGGTTGTAGTGCTTCCTGCTTCAGTCAGCTCGCTTCCTGATTGGCTGTCGTTTGGTTCCACGTGACGATCCACAGAGAGCGCGCTCGGCTGTCCTCGGGGTTCCCCCCCACACGACAGGATATCAGATCGTAAATAAAACATGTTTTGGGGGAACATCCATCCCAGCACAGGAACACCGTTGGTCTTTAGAGCCATCAGAACATCAGGACTCTGTTACTTTAGTCTGAAGGACGCAGTCAGCAGTGTGGACCCGCCTTTACAGACAGAGAAAAGAGCAGCACCTAATATCTAAGCTCCAGCCTCACACTTTGACTGACAGGCGATCTCTCTGAAGCACAATAATGTTGAACACTGATGAAGGAGCCTGCGCCCCCCCTCCCCCCCACACTGTTTCATCTCTGATCCTGCAGCTCCACAGATGCTCGCTTACAGCCCGGCCTCCAATCAAACGAGCCGGCTTCAAACGGCCGGTTTGAAGTTCCCTGATTGTGGATTCAGACCATATGTTGTCAGACTCCAGGTATCCCCTCCTCTCCTCCTCCTCTCCTCCTCCTCCTCCTCCTCCTCCTCCTCCTCCTTCATGTCCGTCGGCACACTTCGAGATGAGTTGTTGGTTCAGTTGTTTTCTGCTCCGGTACCCAGGAGCCTCGTGTTGTTGGTGTGTTGAGATGATGATTTGATAAATATAATTTCTCCCTGGCCCGGGCCCGGCGGAGCGGCTGTTAGTGTGAGTTTAGATTACAGTGATGTTTCCTTCGGGAGCTTTTAGGGAGTCACCAGCTGCTCCGAGAGGAGAGGAAGGAGAGAGGAGGAAAGGAAAGGAAGTCTACAGGTCTGACCGTCATGTCAGGAGTCATATCCCGGACATCAGTCCTCCCAAGCTCCTGACAGAAACGTTCTGCCACCTCTCACCGAGCTGAAGTGCTGACATCACTTCCTGTCTTTTATCAAGCATTTGTTTCATCAGTCTTTTTGGACTAAATGAAGCATGTCCCCGGAGTTTACTGTCGTCTTCAGACCAATCAGCCTTAATCAGATCGACCTCTGGCCCCTCCATGATTTTAACAACAAAATAAACGTAACAATAAAACTCTCCTCCGCTCTCTGTTACAGCTGTTTCTGCCTCCACAGCGCCCACAGCTGTGCTCGTTCTTCAGTCAGATTCATAACCAGAGAAAAGCTTATATATTATTATTATTATTTCTATATTTGTAAGACTTTGGTGGTTAGAACCTGCCGCCTACATTACCCACAATGCACCCTCTGACAGGTATGTGTGTAGGAGTGTTGTGTGTTGTGCTAGTAGTGGCTAATGTAGCCTGGAGCTCTTAACCTGCAGCTGAGATGTTTGCAGACACTGACTCAAGTGACATCACTTGAGGAGACTTCACACAGCTCCCTCTGAAGGCACCGGAGGTTTTATACGCTCCTGGAAACAAACACCTGAAGAGCCTCAGTGAACAGGAACTTAAATTAAAGATGTCTGAATGTATTTCCTTCCTCCCTGACCGACACGCAGACACTGAGCGCTGCAGCGTCACGTCAGACCCGTCGCTCTGCTGCAGTCGGTCATTGCAGCGTGAAGTGTGTTTGCACTGCAGAGCTGCTGCAGCTCAGATCCACGTCTGCTCCCACAGGAACTCTGAGGAGAGTCACACCAGGCTGATGTCCTCTGTGTTTACACTGTGTGTGTGTGTGTGTGTGTGTGTGCGTGTGTGTGTGCGTGTGTGTGTGTGTGTGTGTGCATGCGTGTGTGTGTGTGTGGGCTCAGCTGGTGAAGCTCTGCATTAATAATAATCTCCATCAGCTCCTCGCTGAAGAGATGAAAATGTGTTTTTGTTTACCTGCTTCTTTCCTGTTTTCAAGCTGCAGCAAAAAAACTGTCTCTCTCTCTCTCTCTCTCTCCCCGTCTCTCTCTCTCTCGCCTCCTCTCTCTCTCTCTCCTCCCTTGTCTCTCTCTCCCTGTGTGTGTGTCTCTCTCTCTCCCCGTCTCTCTCTCTTTGTCTCTCTCCCTGTGTGTGTCTCTCTCTCTCTCTCTCCCCGTCTCTCTCTCGCCCCCTCTCTCTCTCCCCCCCTTCTCTCTCTCTCTCCTCCCTCGTCTCTCTCTCTGTCATTCGCCCCCTCTCTCTCTCTCTCCCCGTCTCTCTTTCTCTCTCTCCCCCCTTCTCTCTCTCTCTCCTCCCACGTCTCTCTCTCTGTCACTCGCCCCATCTCTCTCTCTCCCCCCTCTCTCTCTCCCCGTCTCTCTCTCTCTCTCTCCCCCCTTCTCTCTCTCTCTCCTCCCTCGTCTCTCTCTCTGTCACTCGCCCCATCTCTCTCTCTCCCCGTCTCTCTCTCCCCGTCTCTCTCTCCCTGTCTCTCTCTCTCCCCCCCCCCCCTCTCCTCCCTCGTCTCTCTCTCTGTCACTCGCCCCATCTCTCTCTCTCCCCCCTCTCTCTCTCCCCGTCTCTCTCTCTCTCTCTCCCCCCTTCTCTCTCTCTCTCCTCCCTCGTCTCTCTCTCTGTCACTCGCCCCATCTCTCTCTCTCCCCCTCTCTCTCTCTCCCCCTCTCTCTCTCTCCCCGTCTCTCTCTCCCCGTCTCTCTCTCCCTGTCTCTCTCTCCCCCCCCCCCCCCTCTCCTCCCTCGTCTCTCTCTCTGTCTCTGTAGAAGTGAAGATGCTATAAACCAGATGGCCGTCCCTCCCTTCTCGTCTCCCCCTCCTCCCCCTGTCCTCAGCCCTGTCAGTCCTGAGGTAACAACACACACACACACACACACACACATTTTAACACCCATTCATACACCCACACACAGATATATGGCGTCCCTGTCCACGTACTTTTGGCTACATCAGGTACCTGTCTCCCTCCTGTCCACCTGTGTGTTCAAAGTGAAATCCAATCTCTGTTCCCGTCGGCTACAGTTAGCGGTTAGCGATAAACGACTTCCTTCTCCGCGTGCTGCATCGTTACAGAAAAACTAACAGATTCTCTTGTGATCGACTTTAATTAACGGCTCTTCAGTTTGCTGAAAGAACAACATCATGATGCAGATTAGGAACAACATGAAGCTTTGTCAGGTCTGTCCTCAGGAGGAGAAGAACACCACTTTAACATGAGACGGAGGGCGGAGCCTTAGTTTATGATGCATTCAGGGAAGTCAGGAAATCTGAACGCTGAACGGCTTTGTGACACATGTCAGGGAATTTATCTCAAGTAGAATTTTAGATCTAGAGAGGATTGTTAGCTGTTAGCTGTTAGCATGCAGACGTCTGTTTATAGAGAATAATAAGAAGCTAAATCACCGTCAGATGAAGCTGATG
>NW_027211650.1:0-2500 GCF_022749685.1 Semicossyphus pulcher | reverse complement strand
TGGAAACTTTCCCAGCTTCCCCCTTCTCCCCGTCGAAAAAAAGCAGCATGCTGAAATTTGTCAAAGTGTTTTGACGGGGAGAAGGGGGGGAAGCTGGAAACTTTCCCAGCTTCCCCCTTCTCCCCGTCGAAAAAAAGCAGCATGCTGAAATTTTTCAAAGTGTTTTGACGGGGAGAAGGGGGGGAAGCTGGAAACTTTCCCAGCTTCCCCCTTCTCCCCGTCGAAAAAAAGCAGCATGCTGAAATTTTTCAAAGTGTTTTGACGGGGAGAAGGGGGGAAGCTGGGAACTTTCCCAGCTTCACCTTCCCTGGTGCGACGCGCTTTTACCGGGTTCTGCAAGCGACCTTTCGCACGAAATCGGAAACCCAGTTTTTCGCCGTGCCTGCTCGTCCTCCAGAGTAGTACCGGGGGCGCTGAGGGGAAGGGGGAGGCAGGGAGCCTCCCCAGCTTCCCCCTTCTCCCCGTCAAAGAAAAGGCATCATGCTGAAATTTGTCAAAGTGTTTTGACGGGGAGAAGGGGGGGGGGGGGGGGAAGCTGGAAACTTTCCCAGCTTCCCCCTTCTCCCCGTCGAAAAAAAGCAGCATGCTGAAATTTTTCAAAGTGTTTTGACGGGGAGAAGGGGGGAAGCTGGAAACTTTCCCAGCTTCCCCCCTTCTCCCCGTCGAAAAAAAGTAGCATGCTGAAATTTTTCAAAGTGTTTTGACGGGGAGAAGGGGGGAAGCTGGAAACTTTCCCAGCTTCACCTTCCCTGGTGCGACGCGCTTTTACCGGGTTCTGCAAGCGACCTTTCGCACGAAATCGGAAACCCAGTTTTTCGCCGCGCCTGCTCTTCCTCCAGAGTAGTACCGGGGGGGCTGAGGGGAAGGGGAACGGGGGAGGCAGGGAGCCTCCCCAGCTTCCCCCCTTCTCCCCGTCAAAGAAAAGGCATCATGCTGAAATTTGTCAAAGTGTTTTGACGGGGAGAAGGGGGGGAAGCTGGAAACTTTCCCAGCTTCCCCCTTCTCCCCGTCGAAAAAAAGCAGCATGCTGAAATTTTTCAAAGTGTTTTGACGGGGAGAAGGGGGGAAGCTGGAAACTTTCCCAGCTTCCCCCCTTCTCCCCGTCGAAAAAAAGTAGCATGCTGAAATTTTTCAAAGTGTTTTGACGGGGAGAAGGGGGGAAGCTGGAAACTTTCCCAGCTTCACCTTCCCTGGTGCGACGCGCTTTTACCGGGTTCTGCAAGCGACCTTTCGCACGAAATCGGAAACCCAGTTTTTCGCCGCGCCTGCTCTTCCTCCAGAGTAGTACCGGGGGCGCTGAGGGGAAGGGGGAGGCAGGGAGCCTCCCCAGCTTCCCCCCTTCTCCCCGTCGAAAAACAAGCAGCATGCTGAAATTTGTCAAAGTGTTTTGACGGGGAGAAGGGGAGAAGCTGGGAACTTTCCCAGCTTCACCTTCCCTGGTGCGACGCGCTTTTACCCGGCTCAGCATAGTGCCAGGGGCACCAAGGAGACGGGAGAAGGGGGAAGCAGGGGACGTCCCCAGCTTTCCCCTTCTCCCCGTGGAAACACTTTTTCAGAGTGTTTTGACGGGGAGAAGGGGAGAAGCTGGGAACTTTCCCAGCTTCACCTTCCCTGGTGCGACGCGCTTTTACCGGGTTCTGCAAGCGACCTTTCGCACGAAATCGGAAACCCACTTTGGCGAGAACGCTGCCCTCCGCGTGAGCTGCCCGGGAGCGCGCAGGGCTCGATGCCCGGCTGAGGGAGGCCTCAGCCGGGCCGCGCCGGCAGGATTTGCCGGTGGTTCTCGCCGCTTTGGTCCGGTTTTCTTTCTGACCGATTGGCAACCGTGACCCGCCATCGGAGGGCCTCCGCCGGCCGGCCTTGCGCCGGTGTTGGCGGACGGCTCCTCCGGCCCGCGGGTTCGCCTCTCTGGGCCCGGGGAAAAGGGCGCGCGCGCGCGCTCGCTCCCCGGTGCCCGCCGCTTGGTAGCGAGACCGAGACGCCCCGTCTGTCCCAGCAGTCCCACGACGGAGCCCGCCGCCGGGCCCGGCTGCTTCCACGTACCGGCAACGGGAAGGAAGCAACACTGCCCGGCCTCAGGCGGCGTGTGCTCCGGCGAGCACGATGTTTCTCGAAACCCCCGAAAGAAGCCGTGTCCCAGCCACACGCTTCGCTCCGCCACCCAGCCTGGTCTGGGCGGCGGGGCCCCGCACACAACCCCACGCGCGCGCGCGTGCGCGCGCGAGAGAGGGGGCTACCTGGTTGATCCTGCCAGTAGCATATGCTTGTCTCAAAGATTAAGCCATGCAAGTCTAAGTACACACGGCCCGTACAGTGAAACTGCGAATGGCTCATTAAATCAGTTATGGTTCCTTTGATCGCTCCAACGTTACTTGGATAACTGTGGCAATTCTAGAGCTAATACATGCCAACGAGCGCTGACCTCCGGGGATGCGTGCATTTATCAGACCCAAAACCCATGCGGGGTGCCTCTCGGGGCGCCCCGGCCGCTTTGGTGACT
>NW_027211649.1:0-34888 GCF_022749685.1 Semicossyphus pulcher | reverse complement strand
TTAACCTTTCACCCTGCATGCCTGACCTGAACCCTCCTGCCTTATCTATTAACCTTTCCCTCGACCCTAACTCTAACCCTAACCAAATTCCATCTTCTCTCTCTACCCCGGCTCCTGCTGCCTCGTCTCCTAATCCTTCCCCTGACTCTAACCCTAACCCACCTCCATCCTCTCCCTCGCTCCCGTCTCCTGCTGCCTTGTCCCCTAATCTTTCCCCGGACACTAACCCTAACTTGAATCAACTTTCACCCTCTCTCTCCATCCCGTTTCCTGACCTCTCCACTGCACCGGCTTCTCCAGCCTCCTCTCCCTCCTCCCCCACTCCTCCCAGGGCGCACATCTTCCCCGTAGTAACTGTACAACGGACACTAGTCTCTACCGAGACTCCCAAAACAACTTACAGACCAACACGCCACCCAAACACCAGTAGGAAAAACCTGGATTGGTCCCTGAAAACCCGGAAAAGTTGTCTCATCATCGGTGACTCGAATCTGGCTAACATCCCACCACACACGAACGAGGATGTCCAGATTGACAGCTATCCGGGCGCTAAATTCTCCCACGTGGAACCGCTGCTACAAGCACACAGGGACAACACCACGGTGAAGAAAGTAGTGCTCTCTTTCGGGATCAATAACAGGGAAAACAAACCAAAGGAAACAACAATAAAGCAGGTGCAGAAGGCTCGCAGAGCATCCAAACTTGCATTCCCGGACGCAGAAATCTACATCCCGGTGATCAACTACTCGGACACACTACCCCCGGAACAACAGAGGAACCTGGATACACTGAATAAGTACATCATGGAGAATACGAATCACATCCCAAAACTGCGGAAACAGGACTTTAAAACAGCAAGGGACAACGTCCACTGGACCACAGAAACAGCAGAAAAGATGCTGCAACACTGGATGACGCATTTAAACTAGACATCCCCACAAGCCTACAAACTGAGGAGGGGAGCAAGAACATAGTACTCCTGGCCAACAACTTTCAACCGACAGAGCCCCAAATAAAACTACTGGAAAAAGGACTTTCCTTCATCCCCACGCTAGATATCCACAAACAACAGAGGAATAACCTAAGACAGGACATAGGAATATACCACAGGAAACTAAAACTGGCAGCCTTTTTCCAAAACAAGAGAAAAAAGGACAGGATACCCTTCATGCCCACATCCAAATGGGAGCCTAGAGGGGGACAAATTGCCCAGGAAATCACCGACTTGATCACCCTAGACAGGGAAGCACTAGACGTACTGCCAGAACAACATAGAGATCACTGTAACCTAACGCAGGAGGAGGTAACAGCCCTCAGGAACCTAGCCAAAAACAGAAACATAGTCATTAAACCAGCAGACAAGGGAAGCGCTATAGTGATCATGGACAGAGAACAGTACATCTGGGAGGCTGAGAGACAGCTCAACAACCAGGAACACTACAGGAAACTACAGGAACCCACTTACCTAAAAACGGTGGAGGACATAAATAAAATCATAGATACGCTGTTGGACAAAAAATACATAAATACGAAACAGAGCAGCTACCTAAAGGGAAAAGAAGCACCCAGAGCCAGGATATTCTACCTACTACCCAAGATTCACAAAGCACCAGACACATGGCCTAAACCGTATGAGATTCCATCAGGAAGGCCGATTGTCTCTGACTGCAACAGTGAATCCTACAGGACGGCAGAATACATAGATTTCTTTCTAAATCCTCTGTCGAACCGCCATCCTAGCTACATAAAGGACACCTATGATTTTGTAGCCAAAATCAGAGGCATCACCGTCCCACAGTCTGCGTTTTTATTCAGTATAGATGTAGACAGCCTATACACCAACATAGAAACAACAGAGGGACTAAAAGCAGTTAGGAAATGGTTCAACAAATACCCGGACAAAGACAGACCGGATGCAGAAATCCTGGAACTCCTGTTCATCAACCTGACGAAAAACGACTTTGAATTCAACCAGGAATTTTACCTCCAAATCAAAGGGACAGCAATGGGCAAGAAATTCGCACCAGCCTATGCGGACATTTACATGGCTGACTGGGAAGAAACAGTCTTCGAGAAATGCACACACAAACCCACACACTACTTTAGATATTTAGATGACATCTGGGGCACATGGACACACGGCACAGACACATTTTTAGACTTCATGAACATCTTAAACACGCACCACACATCGATCAAAGTTAAACACACCACACATAACTCCTCAATTAATTTCTTAGACACCACCACATACAAAGGCCCTGATTTTAACCGCACTAACACATTAGACACAAAGGTTTATTTCAAAGATACTGACACACATTCATTACTACACAAAAACAGCTTCCACCCAAAACACACATTCAGAGGACTTGTTAAATCCCAACTCTTAAGATTCCACAGAATCTGCAGCCAGTCCACGGAATTTGAAAAGGCCACTCAGACTCTATATGGGTCGTTGAGGAAAAGAGGCTACGCCCGGAGCTTCCTGAGGAAAATCCGAAAGTCGTTTCTGGAAACAAAGGAGAAGAACCTCAAAACTCCCATCCCCCTGATAACAACTTACTCGAGCCTAAGTATCCACATTAACAACAGAATCAAAAGGAACTTTGAAGACACTCAAAGGAACAATTCTGTGATGCAGGAATTTAGGATCATATCAGCATATAGGAAAAACAAAAACTTACAGGACATCTTAGTCAAAAGTAAACTAAAACCAAAACCGGGACAACCACACAAAAACAAACCGCAGTTCTTTAAAGAGAAAAAATCTGTAAAGAACAGGGGAACCAAACAGGTATTTCCCATCCTCCAGAAAATCAATCTGGACACAAGAAACTGCGTGTACATCATCACATGCAACAAATGCGGGAGCCAGTACATAGGAGAAACAGGGAATTCCATCCGAATCCGACTGGCACAACACAGATATAACATTAAGAACCAGAAAGAAATGCACACTAAATTAGTCCCACATTTTCTGGAACACGGCCTTCAATCACTAGAAGTGAGCGGACTCGAACACAACATTAATTGGACAGCTGCACAACGGCAGCAGACAGAGAGATACTGGATTCGTCAACTCGACACCAGATATCCCACTGGACTGAACATTAAATAAATTTGACATGCTTTCTCAGCCCGACCTGCCGAGTATCAGAGTGAGGTTGGAATCAGGGAATCCACAGATGGCCTATGCATTCCCTGTCTTTTTTAGAAGCACAAGTCAGTTAAAACTGACAGCTCTAGAAAGCAGGATCCGTTGTCCCGAACCTAACCAGCTCGTGCCTCTGGGGAAGCAGCCCTGCCATTGGCAGACTGTCCAGATCAAACCGATCAATGAGAAAGGAGGGGGCGGAGAAAGCGGGCGGAGCCCAAAATACACAGACACAAATAGAGCAGCAAAACACTGAGCAGCCACACTGCCTGATGAAGATCTAACCAGATCGAAACGTCGCGACCTACACACCGAGAAAAAGGACAAGCTTCCACCTCCAGCAAGAACCAGAAGGACGAACCCTCCCTCCACGGAAGAGAACTCTCTCCACAGAGGACCAACAAGGAGCAAAACTGACTTAGGTTGATACCTTACTCAGTTTACTCAGGAGACCTTCACAAAGGACCTCTCCACACGCTGCAGCAGCCCTCCAGCAGAAACAGCACTCCGGAGGACTCAGCCTACAGCACAAAAACACAAATCTAACACAGGTCGATACCTAACGGTGCCAACTAAAGCCTTGTTAAATTTGTTAGGTAAGTATGAGCCACAAAGGTAGACGCCAGCCCCGGGCTGACAACACACACTACCAGAGAGGCTACACCACAGCACACACACAGCACCACAGGAAAAGACAAATGACACAGTGTCAGAGCTCTTTTCAAATCACGGTGAGAATAATGTTTAATTTGATCCGTATGGTACACCACCTGCGCAATATTACTGTCAGCGTGGACCACAACAAAGAGTCCAGACCGGATCCTCCCAGCCTGCTACGCAAGATGAAGGAACTGATGGATCTCATCAAACCAGCTTGCCCGACAGGGAAAACCTTGCTCCTCCTGGAAGGCAATGCTAGAAACTGGGGCTACAATACTCGAGTAATCCTTGATGGACACTACACTGATGAGATCGACAGACTGTCCGCAGAGCTCTCCCAGGTGCTCACAGGAAACTGGAGAGAACCATGGGAAGTAGCTCAACGCTGGGCCTGGAACAACCTCGGCAAGAGACTGCACAGGAGCTCTCTGGAGCACACCAGGGCCATCATCATCAGCGTAAACAGCCCCAAAACAACACCTTCACAGCCACCGACCACCACTCAGAACCGGTACAGCGTGCTGACGGAGGAAACCGAGAGGGAGACAGAGACCGGCAACAGCTCTCAGAGTGCTAGCACAGGAGAGAATGAAAATCCTGCCCCCTGGACGATCCCTCCAAGGATCGCCCCTGCAGACACGCCGGCACTGTCACAGACAGAATTCCCTCAGATTCCAAAAACCCGACGCACGCCGAACAACAGGAGCCGTGAGAATAAAAAGAGGAGCAACGCAGAACCAGCCGCGACTCCCCCTCCGGCCTTCCAGCCGTCTGAGATTTCCCCGGCAGGCTCACCACTTGCACCTTCTTCCCTGCAGCTCTCTACCCACTCGGTCACTCCAACACCTAGACCGAGATCCCGCCTGCATGCCTCCCCCACCGCCTCTGCATCCTGCGCGCCTGCCTCCCTCATCTCCCCAGCATCTAACTTGGATGCTTCTCTCCTCCCTTCTCACTCTCCATTTTCTGCTTCCCTCCTCTCTACCCACACCTCTCACTCATCTGTGCCTAATCTTAACCTTTCACCCTGCATGCCTGACCTGAACCCTCCTGCCTTATCTATTAACCTTTCCCTCGACCCTAACTCTAACCCTAACCAAATTCCATCTTCTCTCTCTACCCCGGCTCCTGCTGCCTCGTCTCCTAATCCTTCCCCTGACTCTAACCCTAACCCACCTCCATCCTCTCCCTCGCTCCCGTCTCCTGCTGCCTTGTCCCCTAATCTTTCCCCGGACACTAACCCTAACTTGAATCAACTTTCACCCTCTCTCTCCATCCCGTTTCCTGACCTCTCCACTGCACCGGCTTCTCCAGCCTCCTCTCCCTCCTCCCCCACTCCTCCCAGGGCGCACATCTTCCCCGTAGTAACTGTACAACGGACACTAGTCTCTACCGAGACTCCCAAAACAACTTACAGACCAACACGCCACCCAAACACCAGTAGGAAAAACCTGGATTGGTCCCTGAAAACCCGGAAAAGTTGTCTCATCATCGGTGACTCGAATCTGGCTAACATCCCACCACACACGAACGAGGATGTCCAGATTGACAGCTATCCGGGCGCTAAATTCTCCCACGTGGAACCGCTGCTACAAGCACACAGGGACAACACCACGGTGAAGAAAGTAGTGCTCTCTTTCGGGATCAATAACAGGGAAAACAAACCAAAGGAAACAACAATAAAGCAGGTGCAGAAGGCTCGCAGAGCATCCAAACTTGCATTCCCGGACGCAGAAATCTACATCCCGGTGATCAACTACTCGGACACACTACCCCCGGAACAACAGAGGAACCTGGATACACTGAATAAGTACATCATGGAGAATACGAATCACATCCCAAAACTGCGGAAACAGGACTTTAAAACAGCAAGGGACAACGTCCACTGGACCACAGAAACAGCAGAAAAGATGCTGCAACACTGGATGACGCATTTAAACTAGACATCCCCACAAGCCTACAAACTGAGGAGGGGAGCAAGAACATAGTACTCCTGGCCAACAACTTTCAACCGACAGAGCCCCAAATAAAACTACTGGAAAAAGGACTTTCCTTCATCCCCACGCTAGATATCCACAAACAACAGAGGAATAACCTAAGACAGGACATAGGAATATACCACAGGAAACTAAAACTGGCAGCCTTTTTCCAAAACAAGAGAAAAAAGGACAGGATACCCTTCATGCCCACATCCAAATGGGAGCCTAGAGGGGGACAAATTGCCCAGGAAATCACCGACTTGATCACCCTAGACAGGGAAGCACTAGACGTACTGCCAGAACAACATAGAGATCACTGTAACCTAACGCAGGAGGAGGTAACAGCCCTCAGGAACCTAGCCAAAAACAGAAACATAGTCATTAAACCAGCAGACAAGGGAAGCGCTATAGTGATCATGGACAGAGAACAGTACATCTGGGAGGCTGAGAGACAGCTCAACAACCAGGAACACTACAGGAAACTACAGGAACCCACTTACCTAAAAACGGTGGAGGACATAAATAAAATCATAGATACGCTGTTGGACAAAAAATACATAAATACGAAACAGAGCAGCTACCTAAAGGGAAAAGAAGCACCCAGAGCCAGGATATTCTACCTACTACCCAAGATTCACAAAGCACCAGACACATGGCCTAAACCGTATGAGATTCCATCAGGAAGGCCGATTGTCTCTGACTGCAACAGTGAATCCTACAGGACGGCAGAATACATAGATTTCTTTCTAAATCCTCTGTCGAACCGCCATCCTAGCTACATAAAGGACACCTATGATTTTGTAGCCAAAATCAGAGGCATCACCGTCCCACAGTCTGCGTTTTTATTCAGTATAGATGTAGACAGCCTATACACCAACATAGAAACAACAGAGGGACTAAAAGCAGTTAGGAAATGGTTCAACAAATACCCGGACAAAGACAGACCGGATGCAGAAATCCTGGAACTCCTGTTCATCAACCTGACGAAAAACGACTTTGAATTCAACCAGGAATTTTACCTCCAAATCAAAGGGACAGCAATGGGCAAGAAATTCGCACCAGCCTATGCGGACATTTACATGGCTGACTGGGAAGAAACAGTCTTCGAGAAATGCACACACAAACCCACACACTACTTTAGATATTTAGATGACATCTGGGGCACATGGACACACGGCACAGACACATTTTTAGACTTCATGAACATCTTAAACACGCACCACACATCGATCAAAGTTAAACACACCACACATAACTCCTCAATTAATTTCTTAGACACCACCACATACAAAGGCCCTGATTTTAACCGCACTAACACATTAGACACAAAGGTTTATTTCAAAGATACTGACACACATTCATTACTACACAAAAACAGCTTCCACCCAAAACACACATTCAGAGGACTTGTTAAATCCCAACTCTTAAGATTCCACAGAATCTGCAGCCAGTCCACGGAATTTGAAAAGGCCACTCAGACTCTATATGGGTCGTTGAGGAAAAGAGGCTACGCCCGGAGCTTCCTGAGGAAAATCCGAAAGTCGTTTCTGGAAACAAAGGAGAAGAACCTCAAAACTCCCATCCCCCTGATAACAACTTACTCGAGCCTAAGTATCCACATTAACAACAGAATCAAAAGGAACTTTGAAGACACTCAAAGGAACAATTCTGTGATGCAGGAATTTAGGATCATATCAGCATATAGGAAAAACAAAAACTTACAGGACATCTTAGTCAAAAGTAAACTAAAACCAAAACCGGGACAACCACACAAAAACAAACCGCAGTTCTTTAAAGAGAAAAAATCTGTAAAGAACAGGGGAACCAAACAGGTATTTCCCATCCTCCAGAAAATCAATCTGGACACAAGAAACTGCGTGTACATCATCACATGCAACAAATGCGGGAGCCAGTACATAGGAGAAACAGGGAATTCCATCCGAATCCGACTGGCACAACACAGATATAACATTAAGAACCAGAAAGAAATGCACACTAAATTAGTCCCACATTTTCTGGAACACGGCCTTCAATCACTAGAAGTGAGCGGACTCGAACACAACATTAATTGGACAGCTGCACAACGGCAGCAGACAGAGAGATACTGGATTCGTCAACTCGACACCAGATATCCCACTGGACTGAACATTAAATAAATTTGACATGCTTTCTCAGCCCGACCTGCCGAGTATCAGAGTGAGGTTGGAATCAGGGAATCCACAGATGGCCTATGCATTCCCTGTCTTTTTTAGAAGCACAAGTCAGTTAAAACTGACAGCTCTAGAAAGCAGGATCCGTTGTCCCGAACCTAACCAGCTCGTGCCTCTGGGGAAGCAGCCCTGCCATTGGCAGACTGTCCAGATCAAACCGATCAATGAGAAAGGAGGGGGCGGAGAAAGCGGGCGGAGCCCAAAATACACAGACACAAATAGAGCAGCAAAACACTGAGCAGCCACACTGCCTGATGAAGATCTAACCAGATCGAAACGTCGCGACCTACACACCGAGAAAAAGGACAAGCTTCCACCTCCAGCAAGAACCAGAAGGACGAACCCTCCCTCCACGGAAGAGAACTCTCTCCACAGAGGACCAACAAGGAGCAAAACTGACTTAGGTTGATACCTTACTCAGTTTACTCAGGAGACCTTCACAAAGGACCTCTCCACACGCTGCAGCAGCCCTCCAGCAGAAACAGCACTCCGGAGGACTCAGCCTACAGCACAAAAACACAAATCTAACACAGGTCGATACCTAACGGTGCCAACTAAAGCCTTGTTAAATTTGTTAGGTAAGTATGAGCCACAAAGGTAGACGCCAGCCCCGGGCTGACAACACACACTACCAGAGAGGCTACACCACAGCACACACACAGCACCACAGGAAAAGACAAATGACACAGTGTCAGAGCTCTTTTCAAATCACGGTGAGAATAATGTTTAATTTGATCCGTATGGTACACCACCTGCGCAATATTACTGTCAGCGTGGACCACAACAAAGAGTCCAGACCGGATCCTCCCAGCCTGCTACGCAAGATGAAGGAACTGATGGATCTCATCAAACCAGCTTGCCCGACAGGGAAAACCTTGCTCCTCCTGGAAGGCAATGCTAGAAACTGGGGCTACAATACTCGAGTAATCCTTGATGGACACTACACTGATGAGATCGACAGACTGTCCGCAGAGCTCTCCCAGGTGCTCACAGGAAACTGGAGAGAACCATGGGAAGTAGCTCAACGCTGGGCCTGGAACAACCTCGGCAAGAGACTGCACAGGAGCTCTCTGGAGCACACCAGGGCCATCATCATCAGCGTAAACAGCCCCAAAACAACACCTTCACAGCCACCGACCACCACTCAGAACCGGTACAGCGTGCTGACGGAGGAAACCGAGAGGGAGACAGAGACCGGCAACAGCTCTCAGAGTGCTAGCACAGGAGAGAATGAAAATCCTGCCCCCTGGACGATCCCTCCAAGGATCGCCCCTGCAGACACGCCGGCACTGTCACAGACAGAATTCCCTCAGATTCCAAAAACCCGACGCACGCCGAACAACAGGAGCCGTGAGAATAAAAAGAGGAGCAACGCAGAACCAGCCGCGACTCCCCCTCCGGCCTTCCAGCCGTCTGAGACTTCCCCGGCAGGCTCACCACTTGCACCTTCTTCCCTGCAGCTCTCTACCCACTCGGTCACTCCAACACCTAGACCGAGATCCCGCCTGCATGCCTCCCCCACTGCCTCTGCATCCTGTGCGCCTGCCTCCCTCATCTCCCCAGCATCTAACTTGGATGCTTCTCTCCTCCCTTCTCACTCTCCATTTTCTGCTTCCCTCCTCTCTACCCACACCTCTCACTCATCTGTGCCTAATCTTAACCTTTCACCCTGCATGCCTGACCTGAACCCTCCTGCCTTATCTATTAACCTTTCCCTCGACCCTAACTCTAACCCTAACCAAATTCCATCTTCTCTCTCTACCCCGGCTCCTGCTGCCTCGTCTCCTTATCCTTCCCCTGACTCTAACCCTAACCCACCTCCATCCTCTCCCTCGCTCCCGTCTCCTGCTGCCTTGTCCCCTAATCTTTCCCCGGACACTAACCCTAACTTGAATCAACTTTCACCCTCTCTCTCCATCCCGTTTCCTGACCTCTCCACTGCACCGGCTTCTCCAGCCTCCTCTCCCTCCTCCCCCACTCCTCCCAGGGCGCACATCTTCCCCGTAGTAACTGTACAACGGACACTAGTCTCTACCGAGACTCCCAAAACAACTTACAGACCAACACGCCACCCAAACACCAGTAGGAAAAACCTGGATTGGTCCCTGAAAACCCGGAAAAGTTGTCTCATCATCGGTGACTCGAATCTGGCTAACATCCCACCACACACGAACGAGGATGTCCAGATTGACAGCTATCCGGGCGCTAAATTCTCCCACGTGGAACCGCTGCTACAAGCACACAGGGACAACACCACGGTGAAGAAAGTAGTGCTCTCTTTCGGGATCAATAACAGGGAAAACAAACCAAAGGAAACAACAATAAAGCAGGTGCAGAAGGCTCGCAGAGCATCCAAACTTGCATTCCCGGACGCAGAAATCTACATCCCGGTGATCAACTACTCGGACACACTACCCCCGGAACAACAGAGGAACCTGGATACACTGAATAAGTACATCATGGAGAATACGAATCACATCCCAAAACTGCGGAAACAGGACTTTAAAACAGCAAGGGACAACGTCCACTGGACCACAGAAACAGCAGAAAAGATGCTGCAACACTGGATGACGCATTTAAACTAGACATCCCCACAAGCCTACAAACTGAGGAGGGGAGCAAGAACATAGTACTCCTGGCCAACAACTTTCAACCGACAGAGCCCCAAATAAAACTACTGGAAAAAGGACTTTCCTTCATCCCCACGCTAGATATCCACAAACAACAGAGGAATAACCTAAGACAGGACATAGGAATATACCACAGGAAACTAAAACTGGCAGCCTTTTTCCAAAACAAGAGAAAAAAGGACAGGATACCCTTCATGCCCACATCCAAATGGGAGCCTAGAGGGGGACAAATTGCCCAGGAAATCACCGACTTGATCACCCTAGACAGGGAAGCACTAGACGTACTGCCAGAACAACATAGAGATCACTGTAACCTAACGCAGGAGGAGGTAACAGCCCTCAGGAACCTAGCCAAAAACAGAAACATAGTCATTAAACCAGCAGACAAGGGAAGCGCTATAGTGATCATGGACAGAGAACAGTACATCTGGGAGGCTGAGAGACAGCTCAACAACCAGGAACACTACAGGAAACTACAGGAACCCACTTACCTAAAAACGGTGGAGGACATAAATAAAATCATAGATACGCTGTTGGACAAAAAATACATAAATACGAAACAGAGCAGCTACCTAAAGGGAAAAGAAGCACCCAGAGCCAGGATATTCTACCTACTACCCAAGATTCACAAAGCACCAGACACATGGCCTAAACCGTATGAGATTCCATCAGGAAGGCCGATTGTCTCTGACTGCAACAGTGAATCCTACAGGACGGCAGAATACATAGATTTCTTTCTAAATCCTCTGTCGAACCGCCATCCTAGCTACATAAAGGACACCTATGATTTTGTAGCCAAAATCAGAGGCATCACCGTCCCACAGTCTGCGTTTTTATTCAGTATAGATGTAGACAGCCTATACACCAACATAGAAACAACAGAGGGACTAAAAGCAGTTAGGAAATGGTTCAACAAATACCCGGACAAAGACAGACCGGATGCAGAAATCCTGGAACTCCTGTTCATCAACCTGACGAAAAACGACTTTGAATTCAACCAGGAATTTTACCTCCAAATCAAAGGGACAGCAATGGGCAAGAAATTCGCACCAGCCTATGCGGACATTTACATGGCTGACTGGGAAGAAACAGTCTTCAAGAAATGCACACACAAACCCACACACTACTTTAGATATTTAGATGACATCTGGGGCACATGGACACACGGCACAGACACATTTTTAGACTTCATGAACATCTTAAACACGCACCACACATCGATCAAAGTTAAACACACCACACATAACTCCTCAATTAATTTCTTAGACACCACCACATACAAAGGCCCTGATTTTAACCGCACTAACACATTAGACACAAAGGTTTATTTCAAAGATACTGACACACATTCATTACTACACAAAAACAGCTTCCACCCAAAACACACATTCAGAGGACTTGTTAAATCCCAACTCTTAAGATTCCACAGAATCTGCAGCCAGTCCACGGAATTTGAAAAGGCCACTCAGACTCTATATGGGTCGTTGAGGAAAAGAGGCTACGCCCGGAGCTTCCTGAGGAAAATCCGAAAGTCGTTTCTGGAAACAAAGGAGAAGAACCTCAAAACTCCCATCCCCCTGATAACAACTTACTCGAGCCTAAGTATCCACATTAACAACAGAATCAAAAGGAACTTTGAAGACACTCAAAGGAACAATTCTGTGATGCAGGAATTTAGGATCATATCAGCATATAGGAAAAACAAAAACTTACAGGACATCTTAGTCAAAAGTAAACTAAAACCAAAACCGGGACAACCACACAAAAACAAACCGCAGTTCTTTAAAGAGAAAAAATCTGTAAAGAACAGGGGAACCAAACAGGTATTTCCCATCCTCCAGAAAATCAATCTGGACACAAGAAACTGCGTGTACATCATCACATGCAACAAATGCGGGAGCCAGTACATAGGAGAAACAGGGAATTCCATCCGAATCCGACTGGCACAACACAGATATAACATTAAGAACCAGAAAGAAATGCACACTAAATTAGTCCCACATTTTCTGGAACACGGCCTTCAATCACTAGAAGTGAGCGGACTCGAACACAACATTAATTGGACAGCTGCACAACGGCAGCAGACAGAGAGATACTGGATTCGTCAACTCGACACCAGATATCCCACTGGACTGAACATTAAATAAATTTGACATGCTTTCTCAGCCCGACCTGCCGAGTATCAGAGTGAGGTTGGAATCAGGGAATCCACAGATGGCCTATGCATTCCCTGTCTTTTTTAGAAGCACAAGTCAGTTAAAACTGACAGCTCTAGAAAGCAGGATCCGTTGTCCCGAACCTAACCAGCTCGTGCCTCTGGGGAAGCAGCCCTGCCATTGGCAGACTGTCCAGATCAAACCGATCAATGAGAAAGGAGGGGGCGGAGAAAGCGGGCGGAGCCCAAAATACACAGACACAAATAGAGCAGCAAAACACTGAGCAGCCACACTGCCTGATGAAGATCTAACCAGATCGAAACGTCGCGACCTACACACCGAGAAAAAGGACAAGCTTCCACCTCCAGCAAGAACCAGAAGGACGAACCCTCCCTCCACGGAAGAGAACTCTCTCCACAGAGGACCAACAAGGAGCAAAACTGACTTAGGTTGATACCTTACTCAGTTTACTCAGGAGACCTTCACAAAGGACCTCTCCACACGCTGCAGCAGCCCTCCAGCAGAAACAGCACTCCGGAGGACTCAGCCTACAGCACAAAAACACAAATCTAACACAGGTCGATACCTAACGGTGCCAACTAAAGCCTTGTTAAATTTGTTAGGTAAGTATGAGCCACAAAGGTAGACGCCAGCCCCGGGCTGACAACACACACTACCAGAGAGGCTACACCACAGCACACACACAGCACCACAGGAAAAGACAAATGACACAGTGTCAGAGCTCTTTTCAAATCACGGTGAGAATAATGTTTAATTTGATCCGTATGGTACACCACCTGCGCAATATTACTGTCAGCGTGGACCACAACAAAGAGTCCAGACCGGATCCTCCCAGCCTGCTACGCAAGATGAAGGAACTGATGGATCTCATCAAACCAGCTTGCCCGACAGGGAAAACCTTGCTCCTCCTGGAAGGCAATGCTAGAAACTGGGGCTACAATACTCGAGTAATCCTTGATGGACACTACACTGATGAGATCGACAGACTGTCCGCAGAGCTCTCCCAGGTGCTCACAGGAAACTGGAGAGAACCATGGGAAGTAGCTCAACGCTGGGCCTGGAACAACCTCGGCAAGAGACTGCACAGGAGCTCTCTGGAGCACACCAGGGCCATCATCATCAGCGTAAACAGCCCCAAAACAACACCTTCACAGCCACCGACCACCACTCAGAACCGGTACAGCGTGCTGACGGAGGAAACCGAGAGGGAGACAGAGACCGGCAACAGCTCTCAGAGTGCTAGCACAGGAGAGAATGAAAATCCTGCCCCCTGGACGATCCCTCCAAGGATCGCCCCTGCAGACACGCCGGCACTGTCACAGACAGAATTCCCTCAGATTCCAAAAACCCGACGCACGCCGAACAACAGGAGCCGTGAGAATAAAAAGAGGAGCAACGCAGAACCAGCCGCGACTCCCCCTCCGGCCTTCCAGCCGTCTGAGACTTCCCCGGCAGGCTCACCACTTGCACCTTCTTCCCTGCAGCTCTCTACCCACTCGGTCACTCCAACACCTAGACCGAGATCCCGCCTGCATGCCTCCCCCACTGCCTCTGCATCCTGTGCGCCTGCCTCCCTCATCTCCCCAGCATCTAACTTGGATGCTTCTCTCCTCCCTTCTCACTCTCCATTTTCTGCTTCCCTCCTCTCTACCCACACCTCTCACTCATCTGTGCCTAATCTTAACCTTTCACCCTGCATGCCTGACCTGAACCCTCCTGCCTTATCTATTAACCTTTCCCTCGACCCTAACTCTAACCCTAACCAAATTCCATCTTCTCTCTCTACCCCGGCTCCTGCTGCCTCGTCTCCTAATCCTTCCCCTGACTCTAACCCTAACCCACCTCCATCCTCTCCCTCGCTCCCGTCTCCTGCTGCCTTGTCCCCTAATCTTTCCCCGGACACTAACCCTAACTTGAATCAACTTTCACCCTCTCTCTCCATCCCGTTTCCTGACCTCTCCACTGCACCGGCTTCTCCAGCCTCCTCTCCCTCCTCCCCCACTCCTCCCAGGGCGCACATCTTCCCCGTAGTAACTGTACAACGGACACTAGTCTCTACCGAGACTCCCAAAACAACTTACAGACCAACACGCCACCCAAACACCAGTAGGAAAAACCTGGATTGGTCCCTGAAAACCCGGAAAAGTTGTCTCATCATCGGTGACTCGAATCTGGCTAACATCCCACCACACACGAACGAGGATGTCCAGATTGACAGCTATCCGGGCGCTAAATTCTCCCACGTGGAACCGCTGCTACAAGCACACAGGGACAACACCACGGTGAAGAAAGTAGTGCTCTCTTTCGGGATCAATAACAGGGAAAACAAACCAAAGGAAACAACAATAAAGCAGGTGCAGAAGGCTCGCAGAGCATCCAAACTTGCATTCCCGGACGCAGAAATCTACATCCCGGTGATCAACTACTCGGACACACTACCCCCGGAACAACAGAGGAACCTGGATACACTGAATAAGTACATCATGGAGAATACGAATCACATCCCAAAACTGCGGAAACAGGACTTTAAAACAGCAAGGGACAACGTCCACTGGACCACAGAAACAGCAGAAAAGATGCTGCAACACTGGATGACGCATTTAAACTAGACATCCCCACAAGCCTACAAACTGAGGAGGGGAGCAAGAACATAGTACTCCTGGCCAACAACTTTCAACCGACAGAGCCCCAAATAAAACTACTGGAAAAAGGACTTTCCTTCATCCCCACGCTAGATATCCACAAACAACAGAGGAATAACCTAAGACAGGACATAGGAATATACCACAGGAAACTAAAACTGGCAGCCTTTTTCCAAAACAAGAGAAAAAAGGACAGGATACCCTTCATGCCCACATCCAAATGGGAGCCTAGAGGGGGACAAATTGCCCAGGAAATCACCGACTTGATCACCCTAGACAGGGAAGCACTAGACGTACTGCCAGAACAACATAGAGATCACTGTAACCTAACGCAGGAGGAGGTAACAGCCCTCAGGAACCTAGCCAAAAACAGAAACATAGTCATTAAACCAGCAGACAAGGGAAGCGCTATAGTGATCATGGACAGAGAACAGTACATCTGGGAGGCTGAGAGACAGCTCAACAACCAGGAACACTACAGGAAACTACAGGAACCCACTTACCTAAAAACGGTGGAGGACATAAATAAAATCATAGATACGCTGTTGGACAAAAAATACATAAATACGAAACAGAGCAGCTACCTAAAGGGAAAAGAAGCACCCAGAGCCAGGATATTCTACCTACTACCCAAGATTCACAAAGCACCAGACACATGGCCTAAACCGTATGAGATTCCATCAGGAAGGCCGATTGTCTCTGACTGCAACAGTGAATCCTACAGGACGGCAGAATACATAGATTTCTTTCTAAATCCTCTGTCGAACCGCCATCCTAGCTACATAAAGGACACCTATGATTTTGTAGCCAAAATCAGAGGCATCACCGTCCCACAGTCTGCGTTTTTATTCAGTATAGATGTAGACAGCCTATACACCAACATAGAAACAACAGAGGGACTAAAAGCAGTTAGGAAATGGTTCAACAAATACCCGGACAAAGACAGACCGGATGCAGAAATCCTGGAACTCCTGTTCATCAACCTGACGAAAAACGACTTTGAATTCAACCAGGAATTTTACCTCCAAATCAAAGGGACAGCAATGGGCAAGAAATTCGCACCAGCCTATGCGGACATTTACATGGCTGACTGGGAAGAAACAGTCTTCGAGAAATGCACACACAAACCCACACACTACTTTAGATATTTAGATGACATCTGGGGCACATGGACACACGGCACAGACACATTTTTAGACTTCATGAACATCTTAAACACGCACCACACATCGATCAAAGTTAAACACACCACACATAACTCCTCAATTAATTTCTTAGACACCACCACATACAAAGGCCCTGATTTTAACCGCACTAACACATTAGACACAAAGGTTTATTTCAAAGATACTGACACACATTCATTACTACACAAAAACAGCTTCCACCCAAAACACACATTCAGAGGACTTGTTAAATCCCAACTCTTAAGATTCCACAGAATCTGCAGCCAGTCCACGGAATTTGAAAAGGCCACTCAGACTCTATATGGGTCGTTGAGGAAAAGAGGCTACGCCCGGAGCTTCCTGAGGAAAATCCGAAAGTCGTTTCTGGAAACAAAGGAGAAGAACCTCAAAACTCCCATCCCCCTGATAACAACTTACTCGAGCCTAAGTATCCACATTAACAACAGAATCAAAAGGAACTTTGAAGACACTCAAAGGAACAATTCTGTGATGCAGGAATTTAGGATCATATCAGCATATAGGAAAAACAAAAACTTACAGGACATCTTAGTCAAAAGTAAACTAAAACCAAAACCGGGACAACCACACAAAAACAAACCGCAGTTCTTTAAAGAGAAAAAATCTGTAAAGAACAGGGGAACCAAACAGGTATTTCCCATCCTCCAGAAAATCAATCTGGACACAAGAAACTGCGTGTACATCATCACATGCAACAAATGCGGGAGCCAGTACATAGGAGAAACAGGGAATTCCATCCGAATCCGACTGGCACAACACAGATATAACATTAAGAACCAGAAAGAAATGCACACTAAATTAGTCCCACATTTTCTGGAACACGGCCTTCAATCACTAGAAGTGAGCGGACTCGAACACAACATTAATTGGACAGCTGCACAACGGCAGCAGACAGAGAGATACTGGATTCGTCAACTCGACACCAGATATCCCACTGGACTGAACATTAAATAAATTTGACATGCTTTCTCAGCCCGACCTGCCGAGTATCAGAGTGAGGTTGGAATCAGGGAATCCACAGATGGCCTATGCATTCCCTGTCTTTTTTAGAAGCACAAGTCAGTTAAAACTGACAGCTCTAGAAAGCAGGATCCGTTGTCCCGAACCTAACCAGCTCGTGCCTCTGGGGAAGCAGCCCTGCCATTGGCAGACTGTCCAGATCAAACCGATCAATGAGAAAGGAGGGGGCGGAGAAAGCGGGCGGAGCCCAAAATACACAGACACAAATAGAGCAGCAAAACACTGAGCAGCCACACTGCCTGATGAAGATCTAACCAGATCGAAACGTCGCGACCTACACACCGAGAAAAAGGACAAGCTTCCACCTCCAGCAAGAACCAGAAGGACGAACCCTCCCTCCACGGAAGAGAACTCTCTCCACAGAGGACCAACAAGGAGCAAAACTGACTTAGGTTGATACCTTACTCAGTTTACTCAGGAGACCTTCACAAAGGACCTCTCCACACGCTGCAGCAGCCCTCCAGCAGAAACAGCACTCCGGAGGACTCAGCCTACAGCACAAAA
Organism: Semicossyphus pulcher; assembly: GCF_022749685.1. Classification (NCBI taxonomy): domain Eukaryota; kingdom Metazoa; phylum Chordata; class Actinopteri; order Labriformes; family Labridae; genus Semicossyphus; species Semicossyphus pulcher. Next base: position 16,704 of record NW_027211649.1, on the reverse strand, counting down.
ACACAAATCTAACACAGGTCGATACCTAACGGTGCCAACTAAAGCCTTGTTAAATTTGTTAGGTAAGTATGAGCCACAAAGGTAGACGCCAGCCCCGGGCTGACAACACACACTACCAGAGAGGCTACACCACAGCACACACACAGCACCACAGGAAAAGACAAATGACACAGTGTCAGAGCTCTTTTCAAATCACGGTGAGAATAATGTTTAATTTGATCCGTATGGTACACCACCTGCGCAATATTACTGTCAGCGTGGACCACAACAAAGAGTCCAGACCGGATCCTCCCAGCCTGCTACGCAAGATGAAGGAACTGATGGATCTCATCAAACCAGCTTGCCCGACAGGGAAAACCTTGCTCCTCCTGGAAGGCAATGCTAGAAACTGGGGCTACAATACTCGAGTAATCCTTGATGGACACTACACTGATGAGATCGACAGACTGTCCGCAGAGCTCTCCCAGGTGCTCACAGGAAACTGGAGAGAACCATGGGAAGTAGCTCAACGCTGGGCCTGGAACAACCTCGGCAAGAGACTGCACAGGAGCTCTCTGGAGCACACCAGGGCCATCATCATCAGCGTAAACAGCCCCAAAACAACACCTTCACAGCCACCGACCACCACTCAGAACCGGTACAGCGTGCTGACGGAGGAAACCGAGAGGGAGACAGAGACCGGCAACAGCTCTCAGAGTGCTAGCACAGGAGAGAATGAAAATCCTGCCCCCTGGACGATCCCTCCAAGGATCGCCCCTGCAGACACGCCGGCACTGTCACAGACAGAATTCCCTCAGATTCCAAAAACCCGACGCACGCCGAACAACAGGAGCCGTGAGAATAAAAAGAGGAGCAACGCAGAACCAGCCGCGACTCCCCCTCCGGCCTTCCAGCCGTCTGAGACTTCCCCGGCAGGCTCACCACTTGCACCTTCTTCCCTGCAGCTCTCTACCCACTCGGTCACTCCAACACCTAGACCGAGATCCCGCCTGCATGCCTCCCCCACTGCCTCTGCATCCTGTGCGCCTGCCTCCCTCATCTCCCCAGCATCTAACTTGGATGCTTCTCTCCTCCCTTCTCACTCTCCATTTTCTGCTTCCCTCCTCTCTACCCACACCTCTCACTCATCTGTGCCTAATCTTAACCTTTCACCCTGCATGCCTGACCTGAACCCTCCTGCCTTATCTATTAACCTTTCCCTCGACCCTAACTCTAACCCTAACCAAATTCCATCTTCTCTCTCTACCCCGGCTCCTGCTGCCTCGTCTCCTTATCCTTCCCCTGACTCTAACCCTAACCCACCTCCATCCTCTCCCTCGCTCCCGTCTCCTGCTGCCTTGTCCCCTAATCTTTCCCCGGACACTAACCCTAACTTGAATCAACTTTCACCCTCTCTCTCCATCCCGTTTCCTGACCTCTCCACTGCACCGGCTTCTCCAGCCTCCTCTCCCTCCTCCCCCACTCCTCCCAGGGCGCACATCTTCCCCGTAGTAACTGTACAACGGACACTAGTCTCTACCGAGACTCCCAAAACAACTTACAGACCAACACGCCACCCAAACACCAGTAGGAAAAACCTGGATTGGTCCCTGAAAACCCGGAAAAGTTGTCTCATCATCGGTGACTCGAATCTGGCTAACATCCCACCACACACGAACGAGGATGTCCAGATTGACAGCTATCCGGGCGCTAAATTCTCCCACGTGGAACCGCTGCTACAAGCACACAGGGACAACACCACGGTGAAGAAAGTAGTGCTCTCTTTCGGGATCAATAACAGGGAAAACAAACCAAAGGAAACAACAATAAAGCAGGTGCAGAAGGCTCGCAGAGCATCCAAACTTGCATTCCCGGACGCAGAAATCTACATCCCGGTGATCAACTACTCGGACACACTACCCCCGGAACAACAGAGGAACCTGGATACACTGAATAAGTACATCATGGAGAATACGAATCACATCCCAAAACTGCGGAAACAGGACTTTAAAACAGCAAGGGACAACGTCCACTGGACCACAGAAACAGCAGAAAAGATGCTGCAACACTGGATGACGCATTTAAACTAGACATCCCCACAAGCCTACAAACTGAGGAGGGGAGCAAGAACATAGTACTCCTGGCCAACAACTTTCAACCGACAGAGCCCCAAATAAAACTACTGGAAAAAGGACTTTCCTTCATCCCCACGCTAGATATCCACAAACAACAGAGGAATAACCTAAGACAGGACATAGGAATATACCACAGGAAACTAAAACTGGCAGCCTTTTTCCAAAACAAGAGAAAAAAGGACAGGATACCCTTCATGCCCACATCCAAATGGGAGCCTAGAGGGGGACAAATTGCCCAGGAAATCACCGACTTGATCACCCTAGACAGGGAAGCACTAGACGTACTGCCAGAACAACATAGAGATCACTGTAACCTAACGCAGGAGGAGGTAACAGCCCTCAGGAACCTAGCCAAAAACAGAAACATAGTCATTAAACCAGCAGACAAGGGAAGCGCTATAGTGATCATGGACAGAGAACAGTACATCTGGGAGGCTGAGAGACAGCTCAACAACCAGGAACACTACAGGAAACTACAGGAACCCACTTACCTAAAAACGGTGGAGGACATAAATAAAATCATAGATACGCTGTTGGACAAAAAATACATAAATACGAAACAGAGCAGCTACCTAAAGGGAAAAGAAGCACCCAGAGCCAGGATATTCTACCTACTACCCAAGATTCACAAAGCACCAGACACATGGCCTAAACCGTATGAGATTCCATCAGGAAGGCCGATTGTCTCTGACTGCAACAGTGAATCCTACAGGACGGCAGAATACATAGATTTCTTTCTAAATCCTCTGTCGAACCGCCATCCTAGCTACATAAAGGACACCTATGATTTTGTAGCCAAAATCAGAGGCATCACCGTCCCACAGTCTGCGTTTTTATTCAGTATAGATGTAGACAGCCTATACACCAACATAGAAACAACAGAGGGACTAAAAGCAGTTAGGAAATGGTTCAACAAATACCCGGACAAAGACAGACCGGATGCAGAAATCCTGGAACTCCTGTTCATCAACCTGACGAAAAACGACTTTGAATTCAACCAGGAATTTTACCTCCAAATCAAAGGGACAGCAATGGGCAAGAAATTCGCACCAGCCTATGCGGACATTTACATGGCTGACTGGGAAGAAACAGTCTTCGAGAAATGCACACACAAACCCACACACTACTTTAGATATTTAGATGACATCTGGGGCACATGGACACACGGCACAGACACATTTTTAGACTTCATGAACATCTTAAACACGCACCACACATCGATCAAAGTTAAACACACCACACATAACTCCTCAATTAATTTCTTAGACACCACCACATACAAAGGCCCTGATTTTAACCGCACTAACACATTAGACACAAAGGTTTATTTCAAAGATACTGACACACATTCATTACTACACAAAAACAGCTTCCACCCAAAACACACATTCAGAGGACTTGTTAAATCCCAACTCTTAAGATTCCACAGAATCTGCAGCCAGTCCACGGAATTTGAAAAGGCCACTCAGACTCTATATGGGTCGTTGAGGAAAAGAGGCTACGCCCGGAGCTTCCTGAGGAAAATCCGAAAGTCGTTTCTGGAAACAAAGGAGAAGAACCTCAAAACTCCCATCCCCCTGATAACAACTTACTCGAGCCTAAGTATCCACATTAACAACAGAATCAAAAGGAACTTTGAAGACACTCAAAGGAACAATTCTGTGATGCAGGAATTTAGGATCATATCAGCATATAGGAAAAACAAAAACTTACAGGACATCTTAGTCAAAAGTAAACTAAAACCAAAACCGGGACAACCACACAAAAACAAACCGCAGTTCTTTAAAGAGAAAAAATCTGTAAAGAACAGGGGAACCAAACAGGTATTTCCCATCCTCCAGAAAATCAATCTGGACACAAGAAACTGCGTGTACATCATCACATGCAACAAATGCGGGAGCCAGTACATAGGAGAAACAGGGAATTCCATCCGAATCCGACTGGCACAACACAGATATAACATTAAGAACCAGAAAGAAATGCACACTAAATTAGTCCCACATTTTCTGGAACACGGCCTTCAATCACTAGAAGTGAGCGGACTCGAACACAACATTAATTGGACAGCTGCACAACGGCAGCAGACAGAGAGATACTGGATTCGTCAACTCGACACCAGATATCCCACTGGACTGAACATTAAATAAATTTGACATGCTTTCTCAGCCCGACCTGCCGAGTATCAGAGTGAGGTTGGAATCAGGGAATCCACAGATGGCCTATGCATTCCCTGTCTTTTTTAGAAGCACAAGTCAGTTAAAACTGACAGCTCTAGAAAGCAGGATCCGTTGTCCCGAACCTAACCAGCTCGTGCCTCTGGGGAAGCAGCCCTGCCATTGGCAGACTGTCCAGATCAAACCGATCAATGAGAAAGGAGGGGGCGGAGAAAGCGGGCGGAGCCCAAAATACACAGACACAAATAGAGCAGCAAAACACTGAGCAGCCACACTGCCTGATGAAGATCTAACCAGATCGAAACGTCGCGACCTACACACCGAGAAAAAGGACAAGCTTCCACCTCCAGCAAGAACCAGAAGGACGAACCCTCCCTCCACGGAAGAGAACTCTCTCCACAGAGGACCAACAAGGAGCAAAACTGACTTAGGTTGATACCTTACTCAGTTTACTCAGGAGACCTTCACAAAGGACCTCTCCACACGCTGCAGCAGCCCTCCAGCAGAAACAGCACTCCGGAGGACTCAGCCTACAGCACAAAAACACAAATCTAACACAGGTCGATACCTAACGGTGCCAACTAAAGCCTTGTTAAATTTGTTAGGTAAGTATGAGCCACAAAGGTAGACGCCAGCCCCGGGCTGACAACACACACTACCAGAGAGGCTACACCACAGCACACACACAGCACCACAGGAAAAGACAAATGACACAGTGTCAGAGCTCTTTTCAAATCACGGTGAGAATAATGTTTAATTTGATCCGTATGGTACACCACCTGCGCAATATTACTGTCAGCGTGGACCACAACAAAGAGTCCAGACCGGATCCTCCCAGCCTGCTACGCAAGATGAAGGAACTGATGGATCTCATCAAACCAGCTTGCCCGACAGGGAAAACCTTGCTCCTCCTGGAAGGCAATGCTAGAAACTGGGGCTACAATACTCGAGTAATCCTTGATGGACACTACACTGATGAGATCGACAGACTGTCCGCAGAGCTCTCCCAGGTGCTCACAGGAAACTGGAGAGAACCATGGGAAGTAGCTCAACGCTGGGCCTGGAACAACCTCGGCAAGAGACTGCACAGGAGCTCTCTGGAGCACACCAGGGCCATCATCATCAGCGTAAACAGCCCCAAAACAACACCTTCACAGCCACCGACCACCACTCAGAACCGGTACAGCGTGCTGACGGAGGAAACCGAGAGGGAGACAGAGACCGGCAACAGCTCTCAGAGTGCTAGCACAGGAGAGAATGAAAATCCTGCCCCCTGGACGATCCCTCCAAGGATCGCCCCTGCAGACACGCCGGCACTGTCACAGACAGAATTCCCTCAGATTCCAAAAACCCGACGCACGCCGAACAACAGGAGCCGTGAGAATAAAAAGAGGAGCAACGCAGAACCAGCCGCGACTCCCCCTCCGGCCTTCCAGCCGTCTGAGACTTCCCCGGCAGGCTCACCACTTGCACCTTCTTCCCTGCAGCTCTCTACCCACTCGGTCACTCCAACACCTAGACCGAGATCCCGCCTGCATGCCTCCCCCACTGCCTCTGCATCCTGTGCGCCTGCCTCCCTCATCTCCCCAGCATCTAACTTGGATGCTTCTCTCCTCCCTTCTCACTCTCCATTTTCTGCTTCCCTCCTCTCTACCCACACCTCTCACTCATCTGTGCCTAATCTTAACCTTTCACCCTGCATGCCTGACCTGAACCCTCCTGCCTTATCTATTAACCTTTCCCTCGACCCTAACTCTAACCCTAACCAAATTCCATCTTCTCTCTCTACCCCGGCTCCTGCTGCCTCGTCTCCTTATCCTTCCCCTGACTCTAACCCTAACCCACCTCCATCCTCTCCCTCGCTCCCGTCTCCTGCTGCCTTGTCCCCTAATCTTTCCCCGGACACTAACCCTAACTTGAATCAACTTTCACCCTCTCTCTCCATCCCGTTTCCTGACCTCTCCACTGCACCGGCTTCTCCAGCCTCCTCTCCCTCCTCCCCCACTCCTCCCAGGGCGCACATCTTCCCCGTAGTAACTGTACAACGGACACTAGTCTCTACCGAGACTCCCAAAACAACTTACAGACCAACACGCCACCCAAACACCAGTAGGAAAAACCTGGATTGGTCCCTGAAAACCCGGAAAAGTTGTCTCATCATCGGTGACTCGAATCTGGCTAACATCCCACCACACACGAACGAGGATGTCCAGATTGACAGCTATCCGGGCGCTAAATTCTCCCACGTGGAACCGCTGCTACAAGCACACAGGGACAACACCACGGTGAAGAAAGTAGTGCTCTCTTTCGGGATCAATAACAGGGAAAACAAACCAAAGGAAACAACAATAAAGCAGGTGCAGAAGGCTCGCAGAGCATCCAAACTTGCATTCCCGGACGCAGAAATCTACATCCCGGTGATCAACTACTCGGACACACTACCCCCGGAACAACAGAGGAACCTGGATACACTGAATAAGTACATCATGGAGAATACGAATCACATCCCAAAACTGCGGAAACAGGACTTTAAAACAGCAAGGGACAACGTCCACTGGACCACAGAAACAGCAGAAAAGATGCTGCAACACTGGATGACGCATTTAAACTAGACATCCCCACAAGCCTACAAACTGAGGAGGGGAGCAAGAACATAGTACTCCTGGCCAACAACTTTCAACCGACAGAGCCCCAAATAAAACTACTGGAAAAAGGACTTTCCTTCATCCCCACGCTAGATATCCACAAACAACAGAGGAATAACCTAAGACAGGACATAGGAATATACCACAGGAAACTAAAACTGGCAGCCTTTTTCCAAAACAAGAGAAAAAAGGACAGGATACCCTTCATGCCCACATCCAAATGGGAGCCTAGAGGGGGACAAATTGCCCAGGAAATCACCGACTTGATCACCCTAGACAGGGAAGCACTAGACGTACTGCCAGAACAACATAGAGATCACTGTAACCTAACGCAGGAGGAGGTAACAGCCCTCAGGAACCTAGCCAAAAACAGAAACATAGTCATTAAACCAGCAGACAAGGGAAGCGCTATAGTGATCATGGACAGAGAACAGTACATCTGGGAGGCTGAGAGACAGCTCAACAACCAGGAACACTACAGGAAACTACAGGAACCCACTTACCTAAAAACGGTGGAGGACATAAATAAAATCATAGATACGCTGTTGGACAAAAAATACATAAATACGAAACAGAGCAGCTACCTAAAGGGAAAAGAAGCACCCAGAGCCAGGATATTCTACCTACTACCCAAGATTCACAAAGCACCAGACACATGGCCTAAACCGTATGAGATTCCATCAGGAAGGCCGATTGTCTCTGACTGCAACAGTGAATCCTACAGGACGGCAGAATACATAGATTTCTTTCTAAATCCTCTGTCGAACCGCCATCCTAGCTACATAAAGGACACCTATGATTTTGTAGCCAAAATCAGAGGCATCACCGTCCCACAGTCTGCGTTTTTATTCAGTATAGATGTAGACAGCCTATACACCAACATAGAAACAACAGAGGGACTAAAAGCAGTTAGGAAATGGTTCAACAAATACCCGGACAAAGACAGACCGGATGCAGAAATCCTGGAACTCCTGTTCATCAACCTGACGAAAAACGACTTTGAATTCAACCAGGAATTTTACCTCCAAATCAAAGGGACAGCAATGGGCAAGAAATTCGCACCAGCCTATGCGGACATTTACATGGCTGACTGGGAAGAAACAGTCTTCGAGAAATGCACACACAAACCCACACACTACTTTAGATATTTAGATGACATCTGGGGCACATGGACACACGGCACAGACACATTTTTAGACTTCATGAACATCTTAAACACGCACCACACATCGATCAAAGTTAAACACACCACACATAACTCCTCAATTAATTTCTTAGACACCACCACATACAAAGGCCCTGATTTTAACCGCACTAACACATTAGACACAAAGGTTTATTTCAAAGATACTGACACACATTCATTACTACACAAAAACAGCTTCCACCCAAAACACACATTCAGAGGACTTGTTAAATCCCAACTCTTAAGATTCCACAGAATCTGCAGCCAGTCCACGGAATTTGAAAAGGCCACTCAGACTCTATATGGGTCGTTGAGGAAAAGAGGCTACGCCCGGAGCTTCCTGAGGAAAATCCGAAAGTCGTTTCTGGAAACAAAGGAGAAGAACCTCAAAACTCCCATCCCCCTGATAACAACTTACTCGAGCCTAAGTATCCACATTAACAACAGAATCAAAAGGAACTTTGAAGACACTCAAAGGAACAATTCTGTGATGCAGGAATTTAGGATCATATCAGCATATAGGAAAAACAAAAACTTACAGGACATCTTAGTCAAAAGTAAACTAAAACCAAAACCGGGACAACCACACAAAAACAAACCGCAGTTCTTTAAAGAGAAAAAATCTGTAAAGAACAGGGGAACCAAACAGGTATTTCCCATCCTCCAGAAAATCAATCTGGACACAAGAAACTGCGTGTACATCATCACATGCAACAAATGCGGGAGCCAGTACATAGGAGAAACAGGGAATTCCATCCGAATCCGACTGGCACAACACAGATATAACATTAAGAACCAGAAAGAAATGCACACTAAATTAGTCCCACATTTTCTGGAACACGGCCTTCAATCACTAGAAGTGAGCGGACTCGAACACAACATTAATTGGACAGCTGCACAACGGCAGCAGACAGAGAGATACTGGATTCGTCAACTCGACACCAGATATCCCACTGGACTGAACATTAAATAAATTTGACATGCTTTCTCAGCCCGACCTGCCGAGTATCAGAGTGAGGTTGGAATCAGGGAATCCACAGATGGCCTATGCATTCCCTGTCTTTTTTAGAAGCACAAGTCAGTTAAAACTGACAGCTCTAGAAAGCAGGATCCGTTGTCCCGAACCTAACCAGCTCGTGCCTCTGGGGAAGCAGCCCTGCCATTGGCAGACTGTCCAGATCAAACCGATCAATGAGAAAGGAGGGGGCGGAGAAAGCGGGCGGAGCCCAAAATACACAGACACAAATAGAGCAGCAAAACACTGAGCAGCCACACTGCCTGATGAAGATCTAACCAGATCGAAACGTCGCGACCTACACACCGAGAAAAAGGACAAGCTTCCACCTCCAGCAAGAACCAGAAGGACGAACCCTCCCTCCACGGAAGAGAACTCTCTCCACAGAGGACCAACAAGGAGCAAAACTGACTTAGGTTGATACCTTACTCAGTTTACTCAGGAGACCTTCACAAAGGACCTCTCCACACGCTGCAGCAGCCCTCCAGCAGAAACAGCACTCCGGAGGACTCAGCCTACAGCACAAAAACACAAATCTAACACAGGTCGATACCTAACGGTGCCAACTAAAGCCTTGTTAAATTTGTTAGGTAAGTATGAGCCACAAAGGTAGACGCCAGCCCCGGGCTGACAACACACACTACCAGAGAGGCTACACCACAGCACACACACAGCACCACAGGAAAAGACAAATGACACAGTGTCAGAGCTCTTTTCAAATCACGGTGAGAATAATGTTTAATTTGATCCGTATGGTACACCACCTGCGCAATATTACTGTCAGCGTGGACCACAACAAAGAGTCCAGACCGGATCCTCCCAGCCTGCTACGCAAGATGAAGGAACTGATGGATCTCATCAAACCAGCTTGCCCGACAGGGAAAACCTTGCTCCTCCTGGAAGGCAATGCTAGAAACTGGGGCTACAATACTCGAGTAATCCTTGATGGACACTACACTGATGAGATCGACAGACTGTCCGCAGAGCTCTCCCAGGTGCTCACAGGAAACTGGAGAGAACCATGGGAAGTAGCTCAACGCTGGGCCTGGAACAACCTCGGCAAGAGACTGCACAGGAGCTCTCTGGAGCACACCAGGGCCATCATCATCAGCGTAAACAGCCCCAAAACAACACCTTCACAGCCACCGACCACCACTCAGAACCGGTACAGCGTGCTGACGGAGGAAACCGAGAGGGAGACAGAGACCGGCAACAGCTCTCAGAGTGCTAGCACAGGAGAGAATGAAAATCCTGCCCCCTGGACGATCCCTCCAAGGATCGCCCCTGCAGACACGCCGGCACTGTCACAGACAGAATTCCCTCAGATTCCAAAAACCCGACGCACGCCGAACAACAGGAGCCGTGAGAATAAAAAGAGGAGCAACGCAGAACCAGCCGCGACTCCCCCTCCGGCCTTCCAGCCGTCTGAGACTTTCCCGGCAGGCTCACCACTTGCACCTTCTTCCCTGCAGCTCTCTACCCACTCGGTCACTCCAACACCTAGACCGAGATCCCGCCTGCATGCCTCCCCCACTGCCTCTGCATCCTGTGCGCCTGCCTCCCTCATCTCCCCAGCATCTAACTTGGATGCTTCTCTCCTCCCTTCTCACTCTCCATTTTCTGCTTCCCTCCTCTCTACCCACACCTCTCACTCATCTGTGCCTAATCTTAACCTTTCACCCTGCATGCCTGACCTGAACCCTCCTGCCTTATCTATTAACCTTTCCCTCGACCCTAACTCTAACCCTAACCAAATTCCATCTTCTCTCTCTACCCCGGCTCCTGCTGCCTCGTCTCCTTATCCTTCCCCTGACTCTAACCCTAACCCACCTCCATCCTCTCCCTCGCTCCCGTCTCCTGCTGCCTTGTCCCCTAATCTTTCCCCGGACACTAACCCTAACTTGAATCAACTTTCACCCTCTCTCTCCATCCCGTTTCCTGACCTCTCCACTGCACCGGCTTCTCCAGCCTCCTCTCCCTCCTCCCCCACTCCTCCCAGGGCGCACATCTTCCCCGTAGTAACTGTACAACGGACACTAGTCTCTACCGAGACTCCCAAAACAACTTACAGACCAACACGCCACCCAAACACCAGTAGGAAAAACCTGGATTGGTCCCTGAAAACCCGGAAAAGTTGTCTCATCATCGGTGACTCGAATCTGGCTAACATCCCACCACACACGAACGAGGATGTCCAGATTGACAGCTATCCGGGCGCTAAATTCTCCCACGTGGAACCGCTGCTACAAGCACACAGGGACAACACCACGGTGAAGAAAGTAGTGCTCTCTTTCGGGATCAATAACAGGGAAAACAAACCAAAGGAAACAACAATAAAGCAGGTGCAGAAGGCTCGCAGAGCATCCAAACTTGCATTCCCGGACGCAGAAATCTACATCCCGGTGATCAACTACTCGGACACACTACCCCCGGAACAACAGAGGAACCTGGATACACTGAATAAGTACATCATGGAGAATACGAATCACATCCCAAAACTGCGGAAACAGGACTTTAAAACAGCAAGGGACAACGTCCACTGGACCACAGAAACAGCAGAAAAGATGCTGCAACACTGGATGACGCATTTAAACTAGACATCCCCACAAGCCTACAAACTGAGGAGGGGAGCAAGAACATAGTACTCCTGGCCAACAACTTTCAACCGACAGAGCCCCAAATAAAACTACTGGAAAAAGGACTTTCCTTCATCCCCACGCTAGATATCCACAAACAACAGAGGAATAACCTAAGACAGGACATAGGAATATACCACAGGAAACTAAAACTGGCAGCCTTTTTCCAAAACAAGAGAAAAAAGGACAGGATACCCTTCATGCCCACATCCAAATGGGAGCCTAGAGGGGGACAAATTGCCCAGGAAATCACCGACTTGATCACCCTAGACAGGGAAGCACTAGACGTACTGCCAGAACAACATAGAGATCACTGTAACCTAACGCAGGAGGAGGTAACAGCCCTCAGGAACCTAGCCAAAAACAGAAACATAGTCATTAAACCAGCAGACAAGGGAAGCGCTATAGTGATCATGGACAGAGAACAGTACATCTGGGAGGCTGAGAGACAGCTCAACAACCAGGAACACTACAGGAAACTACAGGAACCCACTTACCTAAAAACGGTGGAGGACATAAATAAAATCATAGATACGCTGTTGGACAAAAAATACATAAATACGAAACAGAGCAGCTACCTAAAGGGAAAAGAAGCACCCAGAGCCAGGATATTCTACCTACTACCCAAGATTCACAAAGCACCAGACACATGGCCTAAACCGTATGAGATTCCATCAGGAAGGCCGATTGTCTCTGACTGCAACAGTGAATCCTACAGGACGGCAGAATACATAGATTTCTTTCTAAATCCTCTGTCGAACCGCCATCCTAGCTACATAAAGGACACCTATGATTTTGTAGCCAAAATCAGAGGCATCACCGTCCCACAGTCTGCGTTTTTATTCAGTATAGATGTAGACAGCCTATACACCAACATAGAAACAACAGAGGGACTAAAAGCAGTTAGGAAATGGTTCAACAAATACCCGGACAAAGACAGACCGGATGCAGAAATCCTGGAACTCCTGTTCATCAACCTGACGAAAAACGACTTTGAATTCAACCAGGAATTTTACCTCCAAATCAAAGGGACAGCAATGGGCAAGAAATTCGCACCAGCCTATGCGGACATTTACATGGCTGACTGGGAAGAAACAGTCTTCGAGAAATGCACACACAAACCCACACACTACTTTAGATATTTAGATGACATCTGGGGCACATGGACACACGGCACAGACACATTTTTAGACTTCATGAACATCTTAAACACGCACCACACATCGATCAAAGTTAAACACACCACACATAACTCCTCAATTAATTTCTTAGACACCACCACATACAAAGGCCCTGATTTTAACCGCACTAACACATTAGACACAAAGGTTTATTTCAAAGATACTGACACACATTCATTACTACACAAAAACAGCTTCCACCCAAAACACACATTCAGAGGACTTGTTAAATCCCAACTCTTAAGATTCCACAGAATCTGCAGCCAGTCCACGGAATTTGAAAAGGCCACTCAGACTCTATATGGGTCGTTGAGGAAAAGAGGCTACGCCCGGAGCTTCCTGAGGAAAATCCGAAAGTCGTTTCTGGAAACAAAGGAGAAGAACCTCAAAACTCCCATCCCCCTGATAACAACTTACTCGAGCCTAAGTATCCACATTAACAACAGAATCAAAAGGAACTTTGAAGACACTCAAAGGAACAATTCTGTGATGCAGGAATTTAGGATCATATCAGCATATAGGAAAAACAAAAACTTACAGGACATCTTAGTCAAAAGTAAACTAAAACCAAAACCGGGACAACCACACAAAAACAAACCGCAGTTCTTTAAAGAGAAAAAATCTGTAAAGAACAGGGGAACCAAACAGGTATTTCCCATCCTCCAGAAAATCAATCTGGACACAAGAAACTGCGTGTACATCATCACATGCAACAAATGCGGGAGCCAGTACATAGGAGAAACAGGGAATTCCATCCGAATCCGACTGGCACAACACAGATATAACATTAAGAACCAGAAAGAAATGCACACTAAATTAGTCCCACATTTTCTGGAACACGGCCTTCAATCACTAGAAGTGAGCGGACTCGAACACAACATTAATTGGACAGCTGCACAACGGCAGCAGACAGAGAGATACTGGATTCGTCAACTCGACACCAGATATCCCACTGGACTGAACATTAAATAAATTTGACATGCTTTCTCAGCCCGACCTGCCGAGTATCAGAGTGAGGTTGGAATCAGGGAATCCACAGATGGCCTATGCATTCCCTGTCTTTTTTAGAAGCACAAGTCAGTTAAAACTGACAGCTCTAGAAAGCAGGATCCGTTGTCCCGAACCTAACCAGCTCGTGCCTCTGGGGAAGCAGCCCTGCCATTGGCAGACTGTCCAGATCAAACCGATCAATGAGAAAGGAGGGGGCGGAGAAAGCGGGCGGAGCCCAAAATACACAGACACAAATAGAGCAGCAAAACACTGAGCAGCCACACTGCCTGATGAAGATCTAACCAGATCGAAACGTCGCGACCTACACACCGAGAAAAAGGACAAGCTTCCACCTCCAGCAAGAACCAGAAGGACGAACCCTCCCTCCACGGAAGAGAACTCTCTCCACAGAGGACCAACAAGGAGCAAAACTGACTTAGGTTGATACCTTACTCAGTTTACTCAGGAGACCTTCACAAAGGACCTCTCCACACGCTGCAGCAGCCCTCCAGCAGAAACAGCACTCCGGAGGACTCAGCCTACAGCACAAAAACACAAATCTAACACAGGTCGATACCTAACGGTGCCAACTAAAGCCTTGTTAAATTTGTTAGGTAAGTATGAGCCACAAAGGTAGACGCCAGCCCCGGGCTGACAACACACACTACCAGAGAGGCTACACCACAGCACACACACAGCACCACAGGAAAAGACAAATGACACAGTGTCAGAGCTCTTTTCAAATCACGGTGAGAATAATGTTTAATTTGATCCGTATGGTACACCACCTGCGCAATATTACTGTCAGCGTGGACCACAACAAAGAGTCCAGACCGGATCCTCCCAGCCTGCTACGCAAGATGAAGGAACTGATGGATCTCATCAAACCAGCTTGCCCGACAGGGAAAACCTTGCTCCTCCTGGAAGGCAATGCTAGAAACTGGGGCTACAATACTCGAGTAATCCTTGATGGACACTACACTGATGAGATCGACAGACTGTCCGCAGAGCTCTCCCAGGTGCTCACAGGAAACTGGAGAGAACCATGGGAAGTAGCTCAACGCTGGGCCTGGAACAACCTCGGCAAGAGACTGCACAGGAGCTCTCTGGAGCACACCAGGGCCATCATCATCAGCGTAAACAGCCCCAAAACAACACCTTCACAGCCACCGACCACCACTCAGAACCGGTACAGCGTGCTGACGGAGGAAACCGAGAGGGAGACAGAGACCGGCAACAGCTCTCAGAGTGCTAGCACAGGAGAGAATGAAAATCCTGCCCCCTGGACGATCCCTCCAAGGATCGCCCCTGCAGACACGCCGGCACTGTCACAGACAGAATTCCCTCAGATTCCAAAAACCCGACGCACGCCGAACAACAGGAGCCGTGAGAATAAAAAGAGGAGCAACGCAGAACCAGCCGCGACTCCCCCTCCGGCCTTCCAGCCGTCTGAGACTTCCCCGGCAGGCTCACCACTTGCACCTTCTTCCCTGCAGCTCTCTACCCACTCGGTCACTCCAACACCTAGACCGAGATCCCGCCTGCATGCCTCCCCCACTGCCTCTGCATCCTGTGCGCCTGCCTCCCTCATCTCCCCAGCATCTAACTTGGATGCTTCTCTCCTCCCTTCTCACTCTCCATTTTCTGCTTCCCTCCTCTCTACCCACACCTCTCACTCATCTGTGCCTAATCTTAACCTTTCACCCTGCATGCCTGACCTGAACCCTCCTGCCTTATCTATTAACCTTTCCCTCGACCCTAACTCTAACCCTAACCAAATTCCATCTTCTCTCTCTACCCCGGCTCCTGCTGCCTCGTCTCCTTATCCTTCCCCTGACTCTAACCCTAACCCACCTCCATCCTCTCCCTCGCTCCCGTCTCCTGCTGCCTTGTCCCCTAATCTTTCCCCGGACACTAACCCTAACTTGAATCAACTTTCACCCTCTCTCTCCATCCCGTTTCCTGACCTCTCCACTGCACCGGCTTCTCCAGCCTCCTCTCCCTCCTCCCCCACTCCTCCCAGGGCGCACATCTTCCCCGTAGTAACTGTACAACGGACACTAGTCTCTACCGAGACTCCCAAAACAACTTACAGACCAACACGCCACCCAAACACCAGTAGGAAAAACCTGGATTGGTCCCTGAAAACCCGGAAAAGTTGTCTCATCATCGGTGACTCGAATCTGGCTAACATCCCACCACACACGAACGAGGATGTCCAGATTGACAGCTATCCGGGCGCTAAATTCTCCCACGTGGAACCGCTGCTACAAGCACACAGGGACAACACCACGGTGAAGAAAGTAGTGCTCTCTTTCGGGATCAATAACAGGGAAAACAAACCAAAGGAAACAACAATAAAGCAGGTGCAGAAGGCTCGCAGAGCATCCAAACTTGCATTCCCGGACGCAGAAATCTACATCCCGGTGATCAACTACTCGGACACACTACCCCCGGAACAACAGAGGAACCTGGATACACTGAATAAGTACATCATGGAGAATACGAATCACATCCCAAAACTGCGGAAACAGGACTTTAAAACAGCAAGGGACAACGTCCACTGGACCACAGAAACAGCAGAAAAGATGCTGCAACACTGGATGACGCATTTAAACTAGACATCCCCACAAGCCTACAAACTGAGGAGGGGAGCAAGAACATAGTACTCCTGGCCAACAACTTTCAACCGACAGAGCCCCAAATAAAACTACTGGAAAAAGGACTTTCCTTCATCCCCACGCTAGATATCCACAAACAACA
>NW_027211648.1:31735000-31948211 GCF_022749685.1 Semicossyphus pulcher | reverse complement strand
CCACGTAACCCAGGGGACGCCTCCGGGAGCTGTCGGCCTATAATGACAAAGAAAATATCAATACAGGCTGAAGTACATCATCAAGCATCACAAACACAAATAACAAAAAAAACCTCCCATTTACCTGTCCACATCTTCCTGGCCCGGTGAACACTGGGGATGGGGGCCCGTTCGCCAACGACCTGGCCTCCCTTCATCCATCTACAGAGGACCCAACGAGCTGTCCCCCCCCTGTGACCTCTTACCAGCCAAAAACAGACAATGGGGGCAATGATGAACGGGTCAACACAGAAAGTCAAACTGACGCACTCTGAAACCCACACTGAACCCCACAATAGACACAGACAATCACAGAGGCTGGTAGAGGAAAACAGGGATGCAACAGAGGCCTCTGGAGGGGAGAGCCGGGAGAAAGGAGCGGTGCTACTCACCCCCACCTGTCATCGGGCCCCAGACCTAGCAGAAAGTTACAAGATTGGAACATCAAGGGCACCAAGCCCGTCCTGATAGTAGGGGGACTCAAATATTAACAAAATATCAGTACATACAACTTCACAGGTCCAGGCTGACAGCTACCCGGGGGCCAACTTCTATCACCTCTACAAACTGATGGAAAAAGCGGGAAACCAATCCGGACACCAAGCTGTTGATTCTCTCAGTGGGGATCAATAACAAGGAGCAAGAACCATACAAAACTGCCGTAAAGCAGCTGCGGATCCTCTACAGAAACGCAAAAAACGCCTTTCCCAATGCCGACATTAGATTCCCGGTCATCAACTTCTCCCTCTCACTACCAGCCATACAACAAGACAATCTGAAAATCATCAACACAGAAATCATGGAGCACTTACCCTCTATCCCGCCTCTTCCAGAAGACCAGTTCAGCACCGCTGCAGACCACATCCACTGGACACCAGACACTGCGCGGAGAATGTTTTCACACTGGTGCAGTCAGTTAAACTTATAAATAACTTTTATCCCCAGCAGATCCCCGGGAGTCAGGCGCCGCCCCCCCGGGCCCCGACAGCGGCAAACCCTCCCCCTTCTGTCTTATCCACCTCCCCTCTCCCCCCCTCCCTTGTCCCCTCCCACTTACCTGAGGGCCCCGCCCCGGGACCTGGGGGAGAGGTCGACCTATCCCTGGGGTCGGGAGCTAATGTCCTGAACCTGTCCACGTTATTCACCCCCACGGAGTCACAGGTTGGTCTGTTGGAGAGAGGCCTCACTTTCATTCCCAGGCCCACAACTCATGATAGAGAGGAACTTAGAAATGATTTACATGCTTATCACAGAAGAATTAAACTAATAGACCATTTTCAACATACAGATAGATCCCACATCCCATTCACGGCCCCCTCCACTTGGGAGCCTGAGTGGGATAGCCTTCACAGCAAAACACGCCACCTCATCGCATCAGACCGAGCAGCCTCGGCTCGACGGGGGGAGGCTCCGGACCGTGCTGATAATCTCTCTTCACCAGAAAGAAAAGCAATAAGAGAATTACAAACAAACACAAACATTATTATTAAACCAGCAGATAAAGGATCTAAAATAGTCATATTAGATAAACAACAATACAGTTTTGAAGCCAACAGACAGTTAAATAACACCAACTATTACAGTAAAATACAACACAGTATACAGTCCAACACCCAAACACAAATTCGAACAATCATTCAATCACTATACATTAAAGGCTACATAAAAGCAAAACAGAGAGATTATCTGTACGGCCCGACGGACCCTCGACCGAGGCGTTTTTACATGTTACCCAAAATCCATAAAGAACCACATACCTGGACAATCCCTCATCAGATCCCTCCTGGCAGACCCATAGTTTCAGACTGTAACAGCAGCACATACAACATTGCAGAATATGTGGAGTCTTTTCTGGGACCTCTCTCCAACAGACATCCCAGTTACATCAAGGATACATATGATTTTCTGGACAAAATCAGACCACTGAACATCCCTCCGCAGGCCCACCTCTTCACTATAGATATAGACAGTTTATATACTAATATCGATACAGAGGTGGGCCTGCGAACGGTCAAAACAGTAATGGACAGGTTCCCGGACAGCTCCCGCCCCGACAAAGAGATCTTGGAGCTCCTGGGGATCTGTCTAAAACAAAACGATTTCATCTTCAACAAACAATTTTACTTACAGGTCCAGGGGACAGCCATGGGACACCGGTATGCACCATCGTATGCTAACATATATATGAGTGAGTGGGAGCGTGAAGCTTTGGCCAAAAGCAATCTCAAACCATCATTCTATTTCCGTTTCTTAGACGACATCATCGGAGCATGGCCGCACAGTTTAAACTCATTTCAGAACTTCATTGACATTCTTAACAATCATCACCCCGCTATTAAGGTTAAACATACAATAGATGCACACCAGGTTAACTTCTTGGACACAACGGTATATTTCTCACCAATAGATAATTCGGCAAAAAACTTACTCGCGAAAGTTTACTTTAAACCCACGGACACACACGCACTTCTACATAAGTCTAGTTATCACCCGAAGCACACATTTAAAGGCATAATTAAGTCCCAAATCATCCGTTTTCACAGAATCTGCTCGACACCGACACAACTACAAGAAGCAATAACCATACTCTTCCAAAGTCTCAGAAAAAGAAATTACAGTACCCGGTTTCTCCGCTCTATCAAAAACAGCACCCTCTCGGCTCTCGCTCCCACTCACCGCAGTCACATGGCTGTCCCTTTGTCGCCGCTCATTAACACAGACACTGATTTGCACCTGTGTCAGAACTCACCGCGCCGAACGGACAATCCCAACGCCGCTGTTCCTCCGTTGAAACTCCTCCCTCTGGTGACAAAGTTTTCCCACACGTACATACCGATACATCAGCAATTAAAAAATAATTTTCAACAGGTTAAAAATGCACATCAACTCTTGGAAAATCACCACGTCATCACAGCAAATAGAAAAAACAAAAATCTCCGCGACCTACTTGTCCGCTCGGAATTCACCAGATGGGAGGAGCAACACACGGACGCTCAACAGCAGCACTTCAGGTCCGCTAAATCCGTCTCCAACCCATACAGCAGAGCAACCTTCCCGATCACCGGCCACTTCACACTCGAAGTCACGAACACAGTATACTGCATCAAATGCAACCAGTGCAAAAAACTTTATATAGGCGAGACGGGTAACAGCATCAGGATCAGATTAAAACAGCATACCTACGGCATTGGGAGGGGCGTATCCGAGACGTCACTGGTCCGTCACTTCCAATCACACCCATTAGACCAACTAATCATCTTCGGACTGGAATCTAATGCAGGCTGGACCCCGGGACAGAGAAAGAGAGCGGAAAGGATTTGGATCACAAAACTGAACACACGAGCACCCCTAGGCCTCAATGATTATTAAAAAACACTCACCTGCGCCTCTCTCTGTGTCCTCTCTCTTACACCCCCTTTTTCCCCCCCCCCCTCCTTTCTAACATATTTTTCCACAGGAAGCGGGGCACTCGGTCGGGAAAAGTCCGTTATCTCTATCTTTTTCCCCCCCCTTTTTTTTCAGAGGTTGGAACGACATAACATCTTTCATCAATTTTAGCACTACCAGGACACTGGCAAAATTCAATAAATACACCTAATATGTAACTACGTTGTCCTTAATTCCTCTCTAATTATACCTCTACAGGTGGACATGTTGTTTAGGGGTATATGTATGCATATGCGCATGTGTATGTGTAGGTATATGTATATATATATATGGGTGTGGGTGTGTGTGTGTATATATATGTATATATGTATATGTTTATGCAAAAGATGTATTTATAAGTCTATGGGACTATATGTTTACATATTATAACTATATCTACTTATTATATAAGGACATTTACCACCACCTCCTAATTCAACCCCTCTAAATATAATATAATATGCAATCTAGAAATAAAAAATTCAATATTTAAAATATAATTAAATAATTAAATAACAAACGCCAAGAATTTTTTTTAAAAAAAGGAAAAAACGACTTGTTAACAACAATATAACTAACCAAAATTCAATGTCACTTAAAGATATTATTAAATTTACGTACGCACTCCGGAACCCCTGCCGGGTGCCCACGCTTCCCTAATCCCAGTCTGGGACACCTACAAACAGCAAACAACAGAAGATGACAAAAACAAACCATCATAATAAATTTTTACCTCCGCATCTGTCTCTTCAACATCATTTCTATAAGTACAGTAATATACTCACCTGTGTTCCATATATCTCTTACTGAACCACAGTCCCGCTATAACCATGCTTTTCCACCTGCAATATTGAAACCTCTGCCGACTGAAAACTCATCTTTGTATATACAGCAGCACTTCTATGAATAGCATCTCTCTCATCCTTTATTTTTGATCTATCACAAGCTAAAAACAATATTCCCATATTCATACTTACATGTCTCTTGAAGAAAAAACTTTTCCTCCTCCCTTCTTTCTCCTCAAGCCTAGGTGGGGGGGTCCCGACTCCCGGCACGCCCCCAGGCCAGTGCACCTGAAATCCAAAAGGATTAAACAAGCATAAATCCAACCTAGAACCTAACCTAGCCAGAGCCGGGTGCGTGCTGGGCTTGGGCCCCCCCCTCCAGCCCCACAACAGAGAGAGGCCACGAACCACTACTCTATAAGAGCAGGATCATCACCATTATGTGGTGCCCGAAACCTCTACAACCCGAACAGCAATTTCCCCCAACCCACTATACCTGCCTGTCAGCCCAACCCTCAGTGAGAGGACTCGGCCATTTCCCCTCACTGTGGAGCACAGAACCACTCCAGCTGACCGGTATCTGGAGTAATTTCACTCACCGTTCTTTAATCCGAACTCCCCCTCCCTTCCTGAGGACTTATCTGAACCTTCTCCCGCTCCTGGTCTCGAACCCGAACCCCCTGCCCCCTTCGGATGCCTAATCCGAAACCCCCCCCCTTTAGGTTTCTAATCTGAACCCTCCCCTCCCCCCTCCGGGGGCCTAACCTGAACCCCCCCCTGTTGTTGGAAGCCTAATCTTAACCCTCCTCCCCTCTTGGTTCGTCAACAGAACCCCTTTCCCCATCCGGGATCCTAAGCCTAACCATTCCCCTCTCCGATGCCTAAACAGAACCCCCCTCTCTCCTTCTCTCCCCCCGCCTGGTTCGCAATTTTGAACCACCTCTGGACACCCTAAACCTTTCCCCCCCCCCTCCTTTTTTTTCCCCCTAGGTCTCTAACCTCAGAGCCCATACTACAGGGGATTCCAAAAAGTTTTTTTTCCTACTTCTACATATGGTACATAGCCTGCTGGTCCAGTCCTCTCCGCTCTCTCCAAATGAACCATCTATCCACGATGAAATTCATTTACCTGTCTTTTCTCCCCCTTTTCTCCACTAGGGGATAACCGCAGCTGCCGCCCCCTGCTGAGAGAATCAACATCAAAGCATTAGAACGGTCTCATACACTAGGAAACATCACCCCCTGCTGGGGATTAGAACACAATACAGTGTAATGACTATACCTGCTCCTCCAACCCCTACTCCACCAATTAACACCGAGTGGGGGCTGACCCACTCCCTCATAGGCTCCTCACTCCCCATACCCGCCCTCACTGACCTTTCCACCCAATTACGCCACATACATATACATTTTAGGACTCCACCCATTGCTCTGGGCCAACCAGGGGAGGAGCAGCCATAAACTGGAGGGAAAATGAAAACTTCCCTTCTTAAAATGGCCTCTCCTCCCCTGGCTGTCACTCTCCTCACCTCCCTCTGAGGAAGCAGTACTAACTGCGAAACGTCAGGGACTCCTGCCTACGCTGGAGCGAGTGCCCCTCCTTTTGGTTTTTTTAGAAAAATTGGATTTTATCGGGTTGTTTTTAACCCACGGTGTGTTTTTTAACCAAAAAAATTAAAAGTTAAGTTTTAATCTATCAGAGTGCGTACCTGCGGCTACTACCGAACTCTTCCTCCCCCGGCTGGGGGGGCGATCCTCCAAATAACATCACGGGAGCGGCCGATAACAACATTGCCCTGGGATAGCTGTCTTCTGCTCGAGTGTTTTTCAGACGCAAAATGGAATACCGCTGGAACCGGGAAGCCAGGAACAGCAGGCCTCATCACCGCCTCTACCCCCAAGGCCGCACCGCATGGGATCCACAGGTACGCACGCACGATGGTTTTATGGTGGAGGGCACAGGGCACCGGCGTAGCCAGGGGCAGGGGAGGGATGACGGGCCCAGAAGCTACTACACACGCACACAACACAGACAGGGACACCACACATACACGCACACACAAAACAGACAGGGTTATCACACACGCACACAGCACAGACAGGAGCATCACTCATTCAGGGACAGACAAAGGGAAAGGAACAGATACAATAACTCACCCTCACCACCCCGACAGGCATTGGATAATGACACAAGAAAGACAGCAAAATCACACTTAAAGCTCATTCAAGCAATTCACCACCTACAAGTCATACAAGATGCCCTTTCTACTGGTCAGTACCCCACAGGAATGATGAGACAAGTCACCAAACTAACTCTGTTTATTAAACCCTCTTCACCCACCACAGAAGTACAAAATAAGGTTCATAACAACACAAACACATGGATGAAAAACAATATGAACATTCTGCTAGAACATTACTCAAACACCATCACCACTTTAACAGAGGCCCCAGGGAACCACCTAGCCCTGGAGGTAGCAGCAGGCTGGGCAGCTAGACGCTACGGGGCTAGGCTGGACCCTGGGACCATCGACCAGGCCAAGTCTCTTTTATTTAAAGAAACAGAACACCAGTCACGGTCATCTTCCTCCTCTGTGTCTTCCTCCCGTCCACATTCTCCCCGGCACCCTCCTTCTCCTCTCTCTCCCTCCTATTCTCGCCCCATAGACCCACAGGAACTGAACGGGACACTGGAGGAGCAGTACAAAGTGAGGATGGAGCTGGAGGTGGAGGAAGAGGAGGAGGAGGAGGAGGATTATGAGGCAGAATACCCCGCCCTGCCTACAGCGGGAGGGGACCAAACAACCCATAGACATATGGTAACAATAAACCCCCACAGAAAAATGACTCCTAGCCCGGAGCAACCCGTTTGGCCCAATCAGGCCCACAGAACCATAGTCCCACCCACACCCTCACCTCCATCCCACCGCAGAGGCAGATCTCCTCCTCTCCCCAACGCCCCGGCGGACAGGGAAAGAAAACGACGACTCTCGTCGTCGGTCCCTCCTCCTCCGGCTCCCCGCTTCACACCCCCAGCAGGTCGCCCCCAACTATCTATACACCCAATTAGACACTCTCTCCCCTCATCTCCTCACAGGTCCGTTCCACGTAACCCAGGGGACGCCTCCGGGAGCTGTCGGCCTATAATGACAAAGAAAATATCAATACAGGCTGAAGTACATCATCAAGCATCACAAACGACAAATAACAAAAAAAACCTCCCATTTACCTGTCCACATCTTCCTGGCCCGGTGAACACTGGGGATGGGGGCCCGTTCGCCAACGACCTGGCCTCCCTTCATCCATCTACAGAGGACCCCAACGAGCTGTCCCCCCCTGTGACCTCTTACCAGCCAAAAACAGACAATGGGGCAATGATGAACGGGTCAACACAGAAAGTCAAACTGACGCACTCTGAAACCCACACTGAACCCCACAATAGACACAGACAATCACAGAGGCTGGTAGAGGAAAACAGGGATGCAACAGAGGCCTCTGGAGGGGAGAGCCGGGAGAAAGGAGCGGTGCTACTCACCCCCACCTGTCATCGGGCCAGACCTAGCAGAAAGTTACAAGATTGGAACATCAAGGGCACCAAGCCCGTCCTGATAGTAGGGGACTCAAATATTAACAAAATATCAGTACATACAACTTCACAGGTCCAGGCTGACAGCTACCCGGGGGCCAACTTCTATCACCTCTACAAACTGATGGAAAAAGCGGAAACCAATCCGGACACCAAGCTGTTGATTCTCTCAGTGGGGATCAATAACAAGGAGCAAGAACCATACAAAACTGCCGTAAAGCAGCTGCGGATCCTCTACAGAAACGCAAAAAACGCCTTTCCCAATGCCGACATTAGATTCCCGGTCATCAACTTCTCCCTCTCACTACCAGCCATACAACAAGACAATCTGAAAATCATCAACACAGAAATCATGGAGCACTTACCCTCTATCCCGCCTCTTCCAGAAGACCAGTTCAGCACCGCTGCAGACCACATCCACTGGACACCAGACACTGCGCGGAGAATGTTTTCACACTGGTGCAGTCAGTTAAACTTATAAATAACTTTTATCCCCAGCAGATCCCCGGGAGTCAGGCGCCGCCCCCCCGGGCCCCGACAGCGGCAAACCCTCCCCCTTCTGTCTTATCCACCTCCCCTCTCCCCCCCTCCCTTGTCCCCTCCCACTTACCTGAGGGCCCCGCCCCGGGACCTGGGGGAGAGGTCGACCTATCCCTGGGGTCGGGAGCTAATGTCCTGAACCTGTCCACGTTATTCACCCCCACGGAGTCACAGGTTGGTCTGTTGGAGAGAGGCCTCACTTTCATTCCCAGGCCCACAACTCATGATAGAGAGGAACTTAGAAATGATTTACATGCTTATCACAGAAGAATTAAACTAATAGACCATTTTCAACATACAGATAGATCCCACATCCCATTCACGGCCCCCTCCACTTGGGAGCCTGAGTGGGATAGCCTTCACAGCAAAACACGCCACCTCATCGCATCAGACCGAGCAGCCTCGGCTCGACGGGGGGAGGCTCCGGACCGTGCTGATAATCTCTCTTCACCAGAAAGAAAAGCAATAAGAGAATTACAAACAAACACAAACATTATTATTAAACCAGCAGATAAAGGATCTAAAATAGTCATATTAGATAAACAACAATACAGTTTTGAAGCCAACAGACAGTTAAATAACACCAACTATTACAGTAAAATACAACACAGTATACAGTCCAACACCCAAACACAAATTCGAACAATCATTCAATCACTATACATTAAAGGCTACATAAAAGCAAAACAGAGAGATTATCTGTACGGCCCGACGGACCCTCGACCGAGGCGTTTTTACATGTTACCCAAAATCCATAAAGAACCACATACCTGGACAATCCCTCATCAGATCCCTCCTGGCAGACCCATAGTTTCAGACTGTAACAGCAGCACATACAACATTGCAGAATATGTGGAGTCTTTTCTGGGACCTCTCTCCAACAGACATCCCAGTTACATCAAGGATACATATGATTTTCTGGACAAAATCAGACCACTGAACATCCCTCCGCAGGCCCACCTCTTCACTATAGATATAGACAGTTTATATACTAATATCGATACAGAGGTGGGCCTGCGAACGGTCAAAACAGTAATGGACAGGTTCCCGGACAGCTCCCGCCCCGACAAAGAGATCTTGGAGCTCCTGGGGATCTGTCTAAAACAAAACGATTTCATCTTCAACAAACAATTTTACTTACAGGTCCAGGGGACAGCCATGGGACACCGGTATGCACCATCGTATGCTAACATATATATGAGTGAGTGGGAGCGTGAAGCTTTGGCCAAAAGCAATCTCAAACCATCATTCTATTTCCGTTTCTTAGACGACATCATCGGAGCATGGCCGCACAGTTTAAACTCATTTCAGAACTTCATTGACATTCTTAACAATCATCACCCCGCTATTAAGGTTAAACATACAATAGATGCACACCAGGTTAACTTCTTGGACACAACGGTATATTTCTCACCAATAGATAATTCGGCAAAAAACTTACTCGCGAAAGTTTACTTTAAACCCACGGACACACACGCACTTCTACATAAGTCTAGTTATCACCCGAAGCACACATTTAAAGGCATAATTAAGTCCCAAATCATCCGTTTTCACAGAATCTGCTCGACACCGACACAACTACAAGAAGCAATAACCATACTCTTCCAAAGTCTCAGAAAAAGAAATTACAGTACCCGGTTTCTCCGCTCTATCAAAAACAGCACCCTCTCGGCTCTCGCTCCCACTCACCGCAGTCACATGGCTGTCCCTTTGTCGCCGCTCATTAACACAGACACTGATTTGCACCTGTGTCAGAACTCACCGCGCCGAACGGACAATCCCAACGCCGCTGTTCCTCCGTTGAAACTCCTCCCTCTGGTGACAAAGTTTTCCCACACGTACATACCGATACATCAGCAATTAAAAAATAATTTTCAACAGGTTAAAAATGCACATCAACTCTTGGAAAATCACCACGTCATCACAGCAAATAGAAAAAACAAAAATCTCCGCGACCTACTTGTCCGCTCGGAATTCACCAGATGGGAGGAGCAACACACGGACGCTCAACAGCAGCACTTCAGGTCCGCTAAATCCGTCTCCAACCCATACAGCAGAGCAACCTTCCCGATCACCGGCCACTTCACACTCGAAGTCACGAACACAGTATACTGCATCAAATGCAACCAGTGCAAAAAACTTTATATAGGCGAGACGGGTAACAGCATCAGGATCAGATTAAAACAGCATACCTACGGCATTGGGAGGGGCGTATCCGAGACGTCACTGGTCCGTCACTTCCAATCACACCCATTAGACCAACTAATCATCTTCGGACTGGAATCTAATGCAGGCTGGACCCCGGGACAGAGAAAGAGAGCGGAAAGGATTTGGATCACAAAACTGAACACACGAGCACCCCTAGGCCTCAATGATTATTAAAAAACACTCACCTGCGCCTCTCTCTGTGTCCTCTCTCTTACACCCCCTTTTTCCCCCCCCCCCTCCTTTCTAACATATTTTTCCACAGGAAGCGGGGCACTCGGTCGGGAAAAGTCCGTTATCTCTATCTTTTTCCCCCCCCTTTTTTTTCAGAGGTTGGAACGACATAACATCTTTCATCAATTTTAGCACTACCAGGACACTGGCAAAATTCAATAAATACACCTAATATGTAACTACGTTGTCCTTAATTCCTCTCTAATTATACCTCTACAGGTGGACATGTTGTTTAGGGGTATATGTATGCATATGCGCATGTGTATGTGTAGGTATATGTATATATATATATGGGTGTGGGTGTGTGTGTGTATATATATGTATATATGTATATGTTTATGCAAAAGATGTATTTATAAGTCTATGGGACTATATGTTTACATATTATAACTATATCTACTTATTATATAAGGACATTTACCACCACCTCCTAATTCAACCCCTCTAAATATAATATAATATGCAATCTAGAAATAAAAAATTCAATATTTAAAATATAATTAAATAATTAAATAACAAACGCCAAGAATTTTTTTTAAAAAAAGGAAAAAACGACTTGTTAACAACAATATAACTAACCAAAATTCAATGTCACTTAAAGATATTATTAAATTTACGTACGCACTCCGGAACCCCTGCCGGGTGCCCACGCTTCCCTAATCCCAGTCTGGGACACCTACAAACAGCAAACAACAGAAGATGACAAAAACAAACCATCATAATAAATTTTTACCTCCGCATCTGTCTCTTCAACATCATTTCTATAAGTACAGTAATATACTCACCTGTGTTCCATATATCTCTTACTGAACCACAGTCCCGCTATAACCATGCTTTTCCACCTGCAATATTGAAACCTCTGCCGACTGAAAACTCATCTTTGTATATACAGCAGCACTTCTATGAATAGCATCTCTCTCATCCTTTATTTTTGATCTATCACAAGCTAAAAACAATATTCCCATATTCATACTTACATGTCTCTTGAAGAAAAAACTTTTCCTCCTCCCTTCTTTCTCCTCAAGCCTAGGTGGGGGGGTCCCGACTCCCGGCACGCCCCCAGGCCAGTGCACCTGAAATCCAAAAGGATTAAACAAGCATAAATCCAACCTAGAACCTAACCTAGCCAGAGCCGGGTGCGTGCTGGGCTTGGGCCCCCCCCTCCAGCCCCACAACAGAGAGAGGCCACGAACCACTACTCTATAAGAGCAGGATCATCACCATTATGTGGTGCCCGAAACCTCTACAACCCGAACAGCAATTTCCCCCAACCCACTATACCTGCCTGTCAGCCCAACCCTCAGTGAGAGGACTCGGCCATTTCCCCTCACTGTGGAGCACAGAACCACTCCAGCTGACCGGTATCTGGAGTAATTTCACTCACCGTTCTTTAATCCGAACTCCCCCTCCCTTCCTGAGGACTTATCTGAACCTTCTCCCGCTCCTGGTCTCGAACCCGAACCCCCTGCCCCCTTCGGATGCCTAATCCGAAACCCCCCCCCTTTAGGTTTCTAATCTGAACCCTCCCCTCCCCCCTCCGGGGGCCTAACCTGAACCCCCCCCTGTTGTTGGAAGCCTAATCTTAACCCTCCTCCCCTCTTGGTTCGTCAACAGAACCCCTTTCCCCATCCGGGATCCTAAGCCTAACCATTCCCCTCTCCGATGCCTAAACAGAACCCCCCTCTCTCCTTCTCTCCCCCCGCCTGGTTCGCAATTTTGAACCACCTCTGGACACCCTAAACCTTTCCCCCCCCCCTCCTTTTTTTTCCCCCTAGGTCTCTAACCTCAGAGCCCATACTACAGGGGATTCCAAAAAGTTTTTTTTCCTACTTCTACATATGGTACATAGCCTGCTGGTCCAGTCCTCTCCGCTCTCTCCAAATGAACCATCTATCCACGATGAAATTCATTTACCTGTCTTTTCTCCCCCTTTTCTCCACTAGGGGATAACCGCAGCTGCCGCCCCCTGCTGAGAGAATCAACATCAAAGCATTAGAACGGTCTCATACACTAGGAAACATCACCCCCTGCTGGGGATTAGAACACAATACAGTGTAATGACTATACCTGCTCCTCCAACCCCTACTCCACCAATTAACACCGAGTGGGGGCTGACCCACTCCCTCATAGGCTCCTCACTCCCCATACCCGCCCTCACTGACCTTTCCACCCAATTACGCCACATACATATACATTTTAGGACTCCACCCATTGCTCTGGGCCAACCAGGGGAGGAGCAGCCATAAACTGGAGGGAAAATGAAAACTTCCCTTCTTAAAATGGCCTCTCCTCCCCTGGCTGTCACTCTCCTCACCTCCCTCTGAGGAAGCAGTACTAACTGCGAAACGTCAGGGACTCCTGCCTACGCTGGAGCGAGTGCCCCTCCTTTTGGTTTTTTTAGAAAAATTGGATTTTATCGGGTTGTTTTTAACCCACGGTGTGTTTTTTAACCAAAAAAATTAAAAGTTAAGTTTTAATCTATCAGAGTGCGTACCTGCGGCTACTACCGAACTCTTCCTCCCCCGGCTGGGGGGGCGATCCTCCAAATAACATCACGGGAGCGGCCGATAACAACATTGCCCTGGGATAGCTGTCTTCTGCTCGAGTGTTTTTCAGACGCAAAATGGAATACCGCTGGAACCGGGAAGCCAGGAACAGCAGGCCTCATCACCGCCTCTACCCCCAAGGCCGCACCGCATGGGATCCACAGGTACGCACGCACGATGGTTTTATGGTGGAGGGCACAGGGCACCGGCGTAGCCAGGGGCAGGGGAGGGATGACGGGCCCAGAAGCTACTACACACGCACACAACACAGACAGGGACACCACACATACACGCACACACAAAACAGACAGGGTTATCACACACGCACACAGCACAGACAGGAGCATCACTCATTCAGGGACAGACAAAGGGAAAGGAACAGATACAATAACTCACCCTCACCACCCCGACAGGCATTGGATAATGACACAAGAAAGACAGCAAAATCACACTTAAAGCTCATTCAAGCAATTCACCACCTACAAGTCATACAAGATGCCCTTTCTACTGGTCAGTACCCCACAGGAATGATGAGACAAGTCACCAAACTAACTCTGTTTATTAAACCCTCTTCACCCACCACAGAAGTACAAAATAAGGTTCATAACAACACAAACACATGGATGAAAAACAATATGAACATTCTGCTAGAACATTACTCAAACACCATCACCACTTTAACAGAGGCCCCAGGGAACCACCTAGCCCTGGAGGTAGCAGCAGGCTGGGCAGCTAGACGCTACGGGGCTAGGCTGGACCCTGGGACCATCGACCAGGCCAAGTCTCTTTTATTTAAAGAAACAGAACACCAGTCACGGTCATCTTCCTCCTCTGTGTCTTCCTCCCGTCCACATTCTCCCCGGCACCCTCCTTCTCCTCTCTCTCCCTCCTATTCTCGCCCCATAGACCCACAGGAACTGAACGGGACACTGGAGGAGCAGTACAAAGTGAGGATGGAGCTGGAGGTGGAGGAAGAGGAGGAGGAGGAGGAGGATTATGAGGCAGAATACCCCGCCCTGCCTACAGCGGGAGGGGACCAAACAACCCATAGACATATGGTAACAATAAACCCCCACAGAAAAATGACTCCTAGCCCGGAGCAACCCGTTTGGCCCAATCAGGCCCACAGAACCATAGTCCCACCCACACCCTCACCTCCATCCCACCGCAGAGGCAGATCTCCTCCTCTCCCCAACGCCCCGGCGGACAGGGAAAGAAAACGACGACTCTCGTCGTCGGTCCCTCCTCCTCCGGCTCCCCGCTTCACACCCCCAGCAGGTCGCCCCCAACTATCTATACACCCAATTAGACACTCTCTCCCCTCATCTCCTCACAGGTCCGTTCCACGTAACCCAGGGGACGCCTCCGGGAGCTGTCGGCCTATAATGACAAAGAAAATATCAATACAGGCTGAAGTACATCATCAAGCATCACAAACGACAAATAACAAAAAAAACCTCCCATTTACCTGTCCACATCTTCCTGGCCCGGTGAACACTGGGGATGGGGGCCCGTTCGCCAACGACCTGGCCTCCCTTCATCCATCTACAGAGGACCCCAACGAGCTGTCCCCCCCTGTGACCTCTTACCAGCCAAAAACAGACAATGGGGCAATGATGAACGGGTCAACACAGAAAGTCAAACTGACGCACTCTGAAACCCACACTGAACCCCACAATAGACACAGACAATCACAGAGGCTGGTAGAGGAAAACAGGGATGCAACAGAGGCCTCTGGAGGGGAGAGCCGGGAGAAAGGAGCGGTGCTACTCACCCCCACCTGTCATCGGGCCAGACCTAGCAGAAAGTTACAAGATTGGAACATCAAGGGCACCAAGCCCGTCCTGATAGTAGGGGACTCAAATATTAACAAAATATCAGTACATACAACTTCACAGGTCCAGGCTGACAGCTACCCGGGGGCCAACTTCTATCACCTCTACAAACTGATGGAAAAAGCGGAAACCAATCCGGACACCAAGCTGTTGATTCTCTCAGTGGGGATCAATAACAAGGAGCAAGAACCATACAAAACTGCCGTAAAGCAGCTGCGGATCCTCTACAGAAACGCAAAAAACGCCTTTCCCAATGCCGACATTAGATTCCCGGTCATCAACTTCTCCCTCTCACTACCAGCCATACAACAAGACAATCTGAAAATCATCAACACAGAAATCATGGAGCACTTACCCTCTATCCCGCCTCTTCCAGAAGACCAGTTCAGCACCGCTGCAGACCACATCCACTGGACACCAGACACTGCGCGGAGAATGTTTTCACACTGGTGCAGTCAGTTAAACTTATAAATAACTTTTATCCCCAGCAGATCCCCGGGAGTCAGGCGCCGCCCCCCCGGGCCCCGACAGCGGCAAACCCTCCCCCTTCTGTCTTATCCACCTCCCCTCTCCCCCCCTCCCTTGTCCCCTCCCACTTACCTGAGGGCCCCGCCCCGGGACCTGGGGGAGAGGTCGACCTATCCCTGGGGTCGGGAGCTAATGTCCTGAACCTGTCCACGTTATTCACCCCCACGGAGTCACAGGTTGGTCTGTTGGAGAGAGGCCTCACTTTCATTCCCAGGCCCACAACTCATGATAGAGAGGAACTTAGAAATGATTTACATGCTTATCACAGAAGAATTAAACTAATAGACCATTTTCAACATACAGATAGATCCCACATCCCATTCACGGCCCCCTCCACTTGGGAGCCTGAGTGGGATAGCCTTCACAGCAAAACACGCCACCTCATCGCATCAGACCGAGCAGCCTCGGCTCGACGGGGGGAGGCTCCGGACCGTGCTGATAATCTCTCTTCACCAGAAAGAAAAGCAATAAGAGAATTACAAACAAACACAAACATTATTATTAAACCAGCAGATAAAGGATCTAAAATAGTCATATTAGATAAACAACAATACAGTTTTGAAGCCAACAGACAGTTAAATAACACCAACTATTACAGTAAAATACAACACAGTATACAGTCCAACACCCAAACACAAATTCGAACAATCATTCAATCACTATACATTAAAGGCTACATAAAAGCAAAACAGAGAGATTATCTGTACGGCCCGACGGACCCTCGACCGAGGCGTTTTTACATGTTACCCAAAATCCATAAAGAACCACATACCTGGACAATCCCTCATCAGATCCCTCCTGGCAGACCCATAGTTTCAGACTGTAACAGCAGCACATACAACATTGCAGAATATGTGGAGTCTTTTCTGGGACCTCTCTCCAACAGACATCCCAGTTACATCAAGGATACATATGATTTTCTGGACAAAATCAGACCACTGAACATCCCTCCGCAGGCCCACCTCTTCACTATAGATATAGACAGTTTATATACTAATATCGATACAGAGGTGGGCCTGCGAACGGTCAAAACAGTAATGGACAGGTTCCCGGACAGCTCCCGCCCCGACAAAGAGATCTTGGAGCTCCTGGGGATCTGTCTAAAACAAAACGATTTCATCTTCAACAAACAATTTTACTTACAGGTCCAGGGGACAGCCATGGGACACCGGTATGCACCATCGTATGCTAACATATATATGAGTGAGTGGGAGCGTGAAGCTTTGGCCAAAAGCAATCTCAAACCATCATTCTATTTCCGTTTCTTAGACGACATCATCGGAGCATGGCCGCACAGTTTAAACTCATTTCAGAACTTCATTGACATTCTTAACAATCATCACCCCGCTATTAAGGTTAAACATACAATAGATGCACACCAGGTTAACTTCTTGGACACAACGGTATATTTCTCACCAATAGATAATTCGGCAAAAAACTTACTCGCGAAAGTTTACTTTAAACCCACGGACACACACGCACTTCTACATAAGTCTAGTTATCACCCGAAGCACACATTTAAAGGCATAATTAAGTCCCAAATCATCCGTTTTCACAGAATCTGCTCGACACCGACACAACTACAAGAAGCAATAACCATACTCTTCCAAAGTCTCAGAAAAAGAAATTACAGTACCCGGTTTCTCCGCTCTATCAAAAACAGCACCCTCTCGGCTCTCGCTCCCACTCACCGCAGTCACATGGCTGTCCCTTTGTCGCCGCTCATTAACACAGACACTGATTTGCACCTGTGTCAGAACTCACCGCGCCGAACGGACAATCCCAACGCCGCTGTTCCTCCGTTGAAACTCCTCCCTCTGGTGACAAAGTTTTCCCACACGTACATACCGATACATCAGCAATTAAAAAATAATTTTCAACAGGTTAAAAATGCACATCAACTCTTGGAAAATCACCACGTCATCACAGCAAATAGAAAAAACAAAAATCTCCGCGACCTACTTGTCCGCTCGGAATTCACCAGATGGGAGGAGCAACACACGGACGCTCAACAGCAGCACTTCAGGTCCGCTAAATCCGTCTCCAACCCATACAGCAGAGCAACCTTCCCGATCACCGGCCACTTCACACTCGAAGTCACGAACACAGTATACTGCATCAAATGCAACCAGTGCAAAAAACTTTATATAGGCGAGACGGGTAACAGCATCAGGATCAGATTAAAACAGCATACCTACGGCATTGGGAGGGGCGTATCCGAGACGTCACTGGTCCGTCACTTCCAATCACACCCATTAGACCAACTAATCATCTTCGGACTGGAATCTAATGCAGGCTGGACCCCGGGACAGAGAAAGAGAGCGGAAAGGATTTGGATCACAAAACTGAACACACGAGCACCCCTAGGCCTCAATGATTATTAAAAAACACTCACCTGCGCCTCTCTCTGTGTCCTCTCTCTTACACCCCCTTTTTCCCCCCCCCCCTCCTTTCTAACATATTTTTCCACAGGAAGCGGGGCACTCGGTCGGGAAAAGTCCGTTATCTCTATCTTTTTCCCCCCCCTTTTTTTTCAGAGGTTGGAACGACATAACATCTTTCATCAATTTTAGCACTACCAGGACACTGGCAAAATTCAATAAATACACCTAATATGTAACTACGTTGTCCTTAATTCCTCTCTAATTATACCTCTACAGGTGGACATGTTGTTTAGGGGTATATGTATGCATATGCGCATGTGTATGTGTAGGTATATGTATATATATATATGGGTGTGGGTGTGTGTGTGTATATATATGTATATATGTATATGTTTATGCAAAAGATGTATTTATAAGTCTATGGGACTATATGTTTACATATTATAACTATATCTACTTATTATATAAGGACATTTACCACCACCTCCTAATTCAACCCCTCTAAATATAATATAATATGCAATCTAGAAATAAAAAATTCAATATTTAAAATATAATTAAATAATTAAATAACAAACGCCAAGAATTTTTTTTAAAAAAAGGAAAAAACGACTTGTTAACAACAATATAACTAACCAAAATTCAATGTCACTTAAAGATATTATTAAATTTACGTACGCACTCCGGAACCCCTGCCGGGTGCCCACGCTTCCCTAATCCCAGTCTGGGACACCTACAAACAGCAAACAACAGAAGATGACAAAAACAAACCATCATAATAAATTTTTACCTCCGCATCTGTCTCTTCAACATCATTTCTATAAGTACAGTAATATACTCACCTGTGTTCCATATATCTCTTACTGAACCACAGTCCCGCTATAACCATGCTTTTCCACCTGCAATATTGAAACCTCTGCCGACTGAAAACTCATCTTTGTATATACAGCAGCACTTCTATGAATAGCATCTCTCTCATCCTTTATTTTTGATCTATCACAAGCTAAAAACAATATTCCCATATTCATACTTACATGTCTCTTGAAGAAAAAACTTTTCCTCCTCCCTTCTTTCTCCTCAAGCCTAGGTGGGGGGGTCCCGACTCCCGGCACGCCCCCAGGCCAGTGCACCTGAAATCCAAAAGGATTAAACAAGCATAAATCCAACCTAGAACCTAACCTAGCCAGAGCCGGGTGCGTGCTGGGCTTGGGCCCCCCCCTCCAGCCCCACAACAGAGAGAGGCCACGAACCACTACTCTATAAGAGCAGGATCATCACCATTATGTGGTGCCCGAAACCTCTACAACCCGAACAGCAATTTCCCCCAACCCACTATACCTGCCTGTCAGCCCAACCCTCAGTGAGAGGACTCGGCCATTTCCCCTCACTGTGGAGCACAGAACCACTCCAGCTGACCGGTATCTGGAGTAATTTCACTCACCGTTCTTTAATCCGAACTCCCCCTCCCTTCCTGAGGACTTATCTGAACCTTCTCCCGCTCCTGGTCTCGAACCCGAACCCCCTGCCCCCTTCGGATGCCTAATCCGAAACCCCCCCCCTTTAGGTTTCTAATCTGAACCCTCCCCTCCCCCCTCCGGGGGCCTAACCTGAACCCCCCCCTGTTGTTGGAAGCCTAATCTTAACCCTCCTCCCCTCTTGGTTCGTCAACAGAACCCCTTTCCCCATCCGGGATCCTAAGCCTAACCATTCCCCTCTCCGATGCCTAAACAGAACCCCCCTCTCTCCTTCTCTCCCCCCGCCTGGTTCGCAATTTTGAACCACCTCTGGACACCCTAAACCTTTCCCCCCCCCCTCCTTTTTTTTCCCCCTAGGTCTCTAACCTCAGAGCCCATACTACAGGGGATTCCAAAAAGTTTTTTTTCCTACTTCTACATATGGTACATAGCCTGCTGGTCCAGTCCTCTCCGCTCTCTCCAAATGAACCATCTATCCACGATGAAATTCATTTACCTGTCTTTTCTCCCCCTTTTCTCCACTAGGGGATAACCGCAGCTGCCGCCCCCTGCTGAGAGAATCAACATCAAAGCATTAGAACGGTCTCATACACTAGGAAACATCACCCCCTGCTGGGGATTAGAACACAATACAGTGTAATGACTATACCTGCTCCTCCAACCCCTACTCCACCAATTAACACCGAGTGGGGGCTGACCCACTCCCTCATAGGCTCCTCACTCCCCATACCCGCCCTCACTGACCTTTCCACCCAATTACGCCACATACATATACATTTTAGGACTCCACCCATTGCTCTGGGCCAACCAGGGGAGGAGCAGCCATAAACTGGAGGGAAAATGAAAACTTCCCTTCTTAAAATGGCCTCTCCTCCCCTGGCTGTCACTCTCCTCACCTCCCTCTGAGGAAGCAGTACTAACTGCGAAACGTCAGGGACTCCTGCCTACGCTGGAGCGAGTGCCCCTCCTTTTGGTTTTTTTAGAAAAATTGGATTTTATCGGGTTGTTTTTAACCCACGGTGTGTTTTTTAACCAAAAAAATTAAAAGTTAAGTTTTAATCTATCAGAGTGCGTACCTGCGGCTACTACCGAACTCTTCCTCCCCCGGCTGGGGGGGCGATCCTCCAAATAACATCACGGGAGCGGCCGATAACAACATTGCCCTGGGATAGCTGTCTTCTGCTCGAGTGTTTTTCAGACGCAAAATGGAATACCGCTGGAACCGGGAAGCCAGGAACAGCAGGCCTCATCACCGCCTCTACCCCCAAGGCCGCACCGCATGGGATCCACAGGTACGCACGCACGATGGTTTTATGGTGGAGGGCACAGGGCACCGGCGTAGCCAGGGGCAGGGGAGGGATGACGGGCCCAGAAGCTACTACACACGCACACAACACAGACAGGGACACCACACATACACGCACACACAAAACAGACAGGGTTATCACACACGCACACAGCACAGACAGGAGCATCACTCATTCAGGGACAGACAAAGGGAAAGGAACAGATACAATAACTCACCCTCACCACCCCGACAGGCATTGGATAATGACACAAGAAAGACAGCAAAATCACACTTAAAGCTCATTCAAGCAATTCACCACCTACAAGTCATACAAGATGCCCTTTCTACTGGTCAGTACCCCACAGGAATGATGAGACAAGTCACCAAACTAACTCTGTTTATTAAACCCTCTTCACCCACCACAGAAGTACAAAATAAGGTTCATAACAACACAAACACATGGATGAAAAACAATATGAACATTCTGCTAGAACATTACTCAAACACCATCACCACTTTAACAGAGGCCCCAGGGAACCACCTAGCCCTGGAGGTAGCAGCAGGCTGGGCAGCTAGACGCTACGGGGCTAGGCTGGACCCTGGGACCATCGACCAGGCCAAGTCTCTTTTATTTAAAGAAACAGAACACCAGTCACGGTCATCTTCCTCCTCTGTGTCTTCCTCCCGTCCACATTCTCCCCGGCACCCTCCTTCTCCTCTCTCTCCCTCCTATTCTCGCCCCATAGACCCACAGGAACTGAACGGGACACTGGAGGAGCAGTACAAAGTGAGGATGGAGCTGGAGGTGGAGGAAGAGGAGGAGGAGGAGGAGGATTATGAGGCAGAATACCCCGCCCTGCCTACAGCGGGAGGGGACCAAACAACCCATAGACATATGGTAACAATAAACCCCCACAGAAAAATGACTCCTAGCCCGGAGCAACCCGTTTGGCCCAATCAGGCCCACAGAACCATAGTCCCACCCACACCCTCACCTCCATCCCACCGCAGAGGCAGATCTCCTCCTCTCCCCAACGCCCCGGCGGACAGGGAAAGAAAACGACGACTCTCGTCGTCGGTCCCTCCTCCTCCGGCTCCCCGCTTCACACCCCCAGCAGGTCGCCCCCAACTATCTATACACCCAATTAGACACTCTCTCCCCTCATCTCCTCACAGGTCCGTTCCACGTAACCCAGGGGACGCCTCCGGGAGCTGTCGGCCTATAATGACAAAGAAAATATCAATACAGGCTGAAGTACATCATCAAGCATCACAAACGACAAATAACAAAAAAAACCTCCCATTTACCTGTCCACATCTTCCTGGCCCGGTGAACACTGGGGATGGGGGCCCGTTCGCCAACGACCTGGCCTCCCTTCATCCATCTACAGAGGACCCCAACGAGCTGTCCCCCCCTGTGACCTCTTACCAGCCAAAAACAGACAATGGGGCAATGATGAACGGGTCAACACAGAAAGTCAAACTGACGCACTCTGAAACCCACACTGAACCCCACAATAGACACAGACAATCACAGAGGCTGGTAGAGGAAAACAGGGATGCAACAGAGGCCTCTGGAGGGGAGAGCCGGGAGAAAGGAGCGGTGCTACTCACCCCCACCTGTCATCGGGCCAGACCTAGCAGAAAGTTACAAGATTGGAACATCAAGGGCACCAAGCCCGTCCTGATAGTAGGGGACTCAAATATTAACAAAATATCAGTACATACAACTTCACAGGTCCAGGCTGACAGCTACCCGGGGGCCAACTTCTATCACCTCTACAAACTGATGGAAAAAGCGGAAACCAATCCGGACACCAAGCTGTTGATTCTCTCAGTGGGGATCAATAACAAGGAGCAAGAACCATACAAAACTGCCGTAAAGCAGCTGCGGATCCTCTACAGAAACGCAAAAAACGCCTTTCCCAATGCCGACATTAGATTCCCGGTCATCAACTTCTCCCTCTCACTACCAGCCATACAACAAGACAATCTGAAAATCATCAACACAGAAATCATGGAGCACTTACCCTCTATCCCGCCTCTTCCAGAAGACCAGTTCAGCACCGCTGCAGACCACATCCACTGGACACCAGACACTGCGCGGAGAATGTTTTCACACTGGTGCAGTCAGTTAAACTTATAAATAACTTTTATCCCCAGCAGATCCCCGGGAGTCAGGCGCCGCCCCCCCGGGCCCCGACAGCGGCAAACCCTCCCCCTTCTGTCTTATCCACCTCCCCTCTCCCCCCCTCCCTTGTCCCCTCCCACTTACCTGAGGGCCCCGCCCCGGGACCTGGGGGAGAGGTCGACCTATCCCTGGGGTCGGGAGCTAATGTCCTGAACCTGTCCACGTTATTCACCCCCACGGAGTCACAGGTTGGTCTGTTGGAGAGAGGCCTCACTTTCATTCCCAGGCCCACAACTCATGATAGAGAGGAACTTAGAAATGATTTACATGCTTATCACAGAAGAATTAAACTAATAGACCATTTTCAACATACAGATAGATCCCACATCCCATTCACGGCCCCCTCCACTTGGGAGCCTGAGTGGGATAGCCTTCACAGCAAAACACGCCACCTCATCGCATCAGACCGAGCAGCCTCGGCTCGACGGGGGGAGGCTCCGGACCGTGCTGATAATCTCTCTTCACCAGAAAGAAAAGCAATAAGAGAATTACAAACAAACACAAACATTATTATTAAACCAGCAGATAAAGGATCTAAAATAGTCATATTAGATAAACAACAATACAGTTTTGAAGCCAACAGACAGTTAAATAACACCAACTATTACAGTAAAATACAACACAGTATACAGTCCAACACCCAAACACAAATTCGAACAATCATTCAATCACTATACATTAAAGGCTACATAAAAGCAAAACAGAGAGATTATCTGTACGGCCCGACGGACCCTCGACCGAGGCGTTTTTACATGTTACCCAAAATCCATAAAGAACCACATACCTGGACAATCCCTCATCAGATCCCTCCTGGCAGACCCATAGTTTCAGACTGTAACAGCAGCACATACAACATTGCAGAATATGTGGAGTCTTTTCTGGGACCTCTCTCCAACAGACATCCCAGTTACATCAAGGATACATATGATTTTCTGGACAAAATCAGACCACTGAACATCCCTCCGCAGGCCCACCTCTTCACTATAGATATAGACAGTTTATATACTAATATCGATACAGAGGTGGGCCTGCGAACGGTCAAAACAGTAATGGACAGGTTCCCGGACAGCTCCCGCCCCGACAAAGAGATCTTGGAGCTCCTGGGGATCTGTCTAAAACAAAACGATTTCATCTTCAACAAACAATTTTACTTACAGGTCCAGGGGACAGCCATGGGACACCGGTATGCACCATCGTATGCTAACATATATATGAGTGAGTGGGAGCGTGAAGCTTTGGCCAAAAGCAATCTCAAACCATCATTCTATTTCCGTTTCTTAGACGACATCATCGGAGCATGGCCGCACAGTTTAAACTCATTTCAGAACTTCATTGACATTCTTAACAATCATCACCCCGCTATTAAGGTTAAACATACAATAGATGCACACCAGGTTAACTTCTTGGACACAACGGTATATTTCTCACCAATAGATAATTCGGCAAAAAACTTACTCGCGAAAGTTTACTTTAAACCCACGGACACACACGCACTTCTACATAAGTCTAGTTATCACCCGAAGCACACATTTAAAGGCATAATTAAGTCCCAAATCATCCGTTTTCACAGAATCTGCTCGACACCGACACAACTACAAGAAGCAATAACCATACTCTTCCAAAGTCTCAGAAAAAGAAATTACAGTACCCGGTTTCTCCGCTCTATCAAAAACAGCACCCTCTCGGCTCTCGCTCCCACTCACCGCAGTCACATGGCTGTCCCTTTGTCGCCGCTCATTAACACAGACACTGATTTGCACCTGTGTCAGAACTCACCGCGCCGAACGGACAATCCCAACGCCGCTGTTCCTCCGTTGAAACTCCTCCCTCTGGTGACAAAGTTTTCCCACACGTACATACCGATACATCAGCAATTAAAAAATAATTTTCAACAGGTTAAAAATGCACATCAACTCTTGGAAAATCACCACGTCATCACAGCAAATAGAAAAAACAAAAATCTCCGCGACCTACTTGTCCGCTCGGAATTCACCAGATGGGAGGAGCAACACACGGACGCTCAACAGCAGCACTTCAGGTCCGCTAAATCCGTCTCCAACCCATACAGCAGAGCAACCTTCCCGATCACCGGCCACTTCACACTCGAAGTCACGAACACAGTATACTGCATCAAATGCAACCAGTGCAAAAAACTTTATATAGGCGAGACGGGTAACAGCATCAGGATCAGATTAAAACAGCATACCTACGGCATTGGGAGGGGCGTATCCGAGACGTCACTGGTCCGTCACTTCCAATCACACCCATTAGACCAACTAATCATCTTCGGACTGGAATCTAATGCAGGCTGGACCCCGGGACAGAGAAAGAGAGCGGAAAGGATTTGGATCACAAAACTGAACACACGAGCACCCCTAGGCCTCAATGATTATTAAAAAACACTCACCTGCGCCTCTCTCTGTGTCCTCTCTCTTACACCCCCTTTTTCCCCCCCCCCCTCCTTTCTAACATATTTTTCCACAGGAAGCGGGGCACTCGGTCGGGAAAAGTCCGTTATCTCTATCTTTTTCCCCCCCCTTTTTTTTCAGAGGTTGGAACGACATAACATCTTTCATCAATTTTAGCACTACCAGGACACTGGCAAAATTCAATAAATACACCTAATATGTAACTACGTTGTCCTTAATTCCTCTCTAATTATACCTCTACAGGTGGACATGTTGTTTAGGGGTATATGTATGCATATGCGCATGTGTATGTGTAGGTATATGTATATATATATATGGGTGTGGGTGTGTGTGTGTATATATATGTATATATGTATATGTTTATGCAAAAGATGTATTTATAAGTCTATGGGACTATATGTTTACATATTATAACTATATCTACTTATTATATAAGGACATTTACCACCACCTCCTAATTCAACCCCTCTAAATATAATATAATATGCAATCTAGAAATAAAAAATTCAATATTTAAAATATAATTAAATAATTAAATAACAAACGCCAAGAATTTTTTTTAAAAAAAGGAAAAAACGACTTGTTAACAACAATATAACTAACCAAAATTCAATGTCACTTAAAGATATTATTAAATTTACGTACGCACTCCGGAACCCCTGCCGGGTGCCCACGCTTCCCTAATCCCAGTCTGGGACACCTACAAACAGCAAACAACAGAAGATGACAAAAACAAACCATCATAATAAATTTTTACCTCCGCATCTGTCTCTTCAACATCATTTCTATAAGTACAGTAATATACTCACCTGTGTTCCATATATCTCTTACTGAACCACAGTCCCGCTATAACCATGCTTTTCCACCTGCAATATTGAAACCTCTGCCGACTGAAAACTCATCTTTGTATATACAGCAGCACTTCTATGAATAGCATCTCTCTCATCCTTTATTTTTGATCTATCACAAGCTAAAAACAATATTCCCATATTCATACTTACATGTCTCTTGAAGAAAAAACTTTTCCTCCTCCCTTCTTTCTCCTCAAGCCTAGGTGGGGGGGTCCCGACTCCCGGCACGCCCCCAGGCCAGTGCACCTGAAATCCAAAAGGATTAAACAAGCATAAATCCAACCTAGAACCTAACCCTAACCCTAACCCTAACCCTAACCCTAACCCTAAACCCTAACCCTAACCCTAACCCTAACCCTAACCCTAACCCTAAACCCTAACCCTAACCCTAACCCTAACCCTAACCCTACTCTAACATATATCTATTACTGGACCACTATCAAAACATCATTCCCACATTCACTGAGGTCTGGGGGGAAAACCTAGCCCTGGAGGTAGCAAAAGGTTGGGCTAACCGACGCTACGGGGCTAGGCTACACCCTCAGGCCTTCACCACCGCACATGAACATATATTTTGTCTCACAGAGCAGCAGTCACTTTCACCCCCTCCTTCATCCCCTCCCACTCCCTCCACTCCCTCCCCTCCCCCCTCTCCCCCTCTCCATGTCCCTCCCCAGCACTTTTCTCTCCCCCCTGGTCCCCATCTCCCCCAATCCACAGAGCATGGAGAATTGGACAATCCCCCAGAGGAGCAGTATTGGGAGGAGTCGGACTCGAGCGAGGGGGGACAACCGCCCGCCCTGCCCGAAGCAGGGGGTGATGCAGGTAACCCCCAGTATCCGGGACCAACAATATCATTTCAAACACCAATAACCTCTAACATTACTCCTAGCCCGGAGTCCTCAGTGAAGCCTAAACGGGCCCACAGAGCCACTCAAACATCAAACCCACCCATGCAAAGAAGCATCTCACCCCCCCAGACAGCTCGGGCAGAGGCGGAGAAACGACACCCTCGACCAACATCGTCTCCCCCCAGCTCGTTTTCTGGCTCCTCCCCACAGAAAGGTGCATTTATTCAACCCTTCCATTCCATCTCTCACGTCCCCTGTGTCTGCAGGTCCCCCCCACAGAACATAACAACATCCACCGGGAGCTGTCGGCCTACAGGAAACAAGAAAACACCGAAAGAGGCCCAGTTTCACCACCGACAACCACGAACATCAGTATTCGACACCCCGGTCTCCCCGATTCAGTCCCTAGGGGGTCCTTATTTTTTGAGCCCACCTCACCTGCAAACCTTCACAAACAGAAGATCAACCAATCACACACTGTGAGTAAGGTAATGATGAGTGGGCTCTCACAGAAAGTCAAAGTGACGTACTCTGGAACCTCCACTGAACCCCTCACTAACAAATATCAGAAATACAGTTAGTAGGACGGAGGCCGGCAGCTCCCCCTGGAGACCACAAGGAGGAGAGCAGAGAGGTACTGGTTACAGATTCGACATTTAAATTTCAC
This sequence comes from Semicossyphus pulcher, assembly GCF_022749685.1. NCBI lineage: Eukaryota > Metazoa > Chordata > Actinopteri > Labriformes > Labridae > Semicossyphus > Semicossyphus pulcher. The sequence goes on along the minus strand of NW_027211648.1, from coordinate 31,920,351 downwards.
TTGAAAAAAACAATAACTTGATTTCTCCCTCCTTCTCTCCCCTCGCCCAGGGGGGTCTACGAAAACAAAACTGTTAAACATCTGCAATAAAATTTAAACCACAACACTGGACTCTGGTTTCATGTACATCTTTTACAGCCATTAATGTATAATTATTCACTTACCTGCCATAACCTACCTGTAAAGTCTAACATCAGATCTCACCTACCTGCATTTCAGTTTCCAGGTGGGGGGGCTCGACCTTCGGCACACCCCCAGGCCCGCGCACCTAAGACCGAAAGGGTAAAATAAGAATAAGTCCAACACCGAACCTAACCCTAACCCTAACCCTAAACCCTAACCCTAACCCTAACCCTAACCCTAACCCTAACCCAACCCTAACCCTAACCCTAACCCTAACCCAACCCTAACCCTAACCCTAACCCTAACCCTAACCCTAACCCCCTAACCCTAACCCTAACCCTAACCCTAACCCTAACCCAACCCTACCCTAACCCTAACCCTAACCCTAACCCTAACCCTACCCTAACCCTACCCTAACCCTAACCCTAACCCTAACCCTAACCCAACCCAACCCTAACCCTAACCCTAACCCTAACCCTAACCCCCTAACCCTAACCCTAACCCTAACCCTAACCCCCTAACCCTAACCCTAACCCTAACCCTAACCCTTCAAACAAAAGAACCGTTGGGACTTAATATAAAATATAACTAAGGATAATTAATCCCAATTAGGGTAAAAAGTCAGAGCAAAAATATTGAAATGCATTATCTGAGGGCCCCCTAATCCCAGATTTAATGCCTAACCCTAACCACAAATCTTGTGGTAGTTTTCTTTTAATTCTAGCCCCGTATCTTTTTCCTAACCCTAACCACTTTCCCTTTCCCCAGTCCTAACCCTAACCCCCAGTCTTAACCCTAACCCCAACCCCAATCCCTAACCCTAACCACTTCCCCTTTTCCTAACCCTAACCCCTAACCCTAACCCCCTTCCCTAACCCTAACCACTCCCCCTTCCCCTAACCCTAACCTTAACACTCAAGCATAAAAACAATTCATTATATATCATATAGTGACAATTTATATTTAAAACACAACCCATAATTTAAGAATAACATAATTAAAATAAATAATTTAAGTATATATTATAAAAAACAATTCATTAAAATCAAGTACATTTAATAATACAGTTAAATTCATGAAGGGATTAAAAACTATTCGGCGGAAAAGGGGTTAAAAACAGCAAAGTTAAAAAAGCCAAGTTAAAAAAGCCAAGTTACAAAGATTATCATTTTGCCAATTCGTTAGGGGCTATAAATACAAGGGAAAAGGGAGCAGTCATTTCATTCTTGCTCTGGCTTTTGAAGAGATAACAACTCCACTGTGCCTGCAAGCCATTACATAACTTGTGCCCAAGCCTGAAGAAGACCTTTTCAGGTCGAAACGTCGCGAGGGCACATTTGATTTCAGTTTATTTTATTCAATTTATTTAGGGAGTTTTTTTTATTTATAGATTTTATTTAAAAACAATTTGATTTAATTTATTTTATTACAAAAACACAACTTTAAAAATTGCCAGTCACCATGAGCTGGGCTCATGATGACGGCTGGACGACAGTGCGGTACGGGAGGAGGGATGGTCGCCCCCGCTACCGCACCAACGACCCAAGACCACCATACCCTGCAGGGTCATCCTGGGGGCGAGAGAGAGGGGATGATAGGGGGATGGACAGAGCTTTTCCTGTCTTCCCGGCTGGGAGACAGGTTCGCTTCCCCTATCCTAACCCTAACCCCTAACCCTAACCCTAACCCTAACCCAAGAACATAGTACTCCTGGCCAACAACTTTCAACCGACAGAGCCCCAAATAAAACTACTGGAAAAAGGACTTTCCTTCATCCCCACGCTAGATATCCACAAACAACAGAGGAATAACCTAAGACAGGACATAGGAATATACCACAGGAAACTAAAACTGGCAGCCTTTTTCCAAAACAAGAGAAAAAAGGACAGGATACCCTTCATGCCCACATCCAAATGGGAGCCTAGAGGGGGACAAATTGCCCAGGAAATCACCGACTTGATCACCCTAGACAGGGAAGCACCAGACGTACTGCCAGAACAACATAGAGATCACTGTAACCTAACGCAGGAGGAGGTAACAGCCCTCAGGAACCTAGCCAAAAACAGAAACATAGTCATTAAACCAGCAGACAAGGGAAGCGCTATAGTGATCATGGACAGAGAACAGTACATCTGGGAGGCTGAGAGACAGCTCAACAACCAGGAACACTACAGGAAACTACAGGAACCCACTTACCTAAAAACAGTGGAGGACATAAATAAAATCATAGATACGCTGTTGGACAAAAAATACATAAATACGAAACAGAGCAGCTACCTAAAGGGAAAAGAAGCACCCAGAGCCAGGATATTCTACCTACTACCCAAGATTCACAAAGCACCAGACACATGGCCTAAACCGTATGAGATTCCATCAGGAAGGCCGATTGTCTCTGACTGCAACAGTGAATCCTACAGGACGGCAGAATACATAGATTTCTTTCTAAATCCTCTGTCGAACCGCCATCCTAGCTACATAAAGGACACCTATGATTTTGTGGCCAAAATCAGAGGCATCACCGTCCCACAGTCTGCGTTTTTATTCAGTATAGATGTAGACAGCCTATACACCAACATAGAAACAACAGAGGGACTAAAAGCAGTTAGGAAATGGTTCAACAAATACCCGGACAAAGACAGACCGGATGCAGAAATCCTGGAACTCCTGTTCATCAACCTGACGAAAAACGACTTTGAATTCAACCAGGAATTTTACCTCCAAATCAAAGGGACAGCAATGGGCAAGAAATTCGCACCAGCCTATGCGGACATTTACATGGCTGACTGGGAAGAAACAGTCTTCGAGAAATGCACACACAAACCCACACACTACTTTAGATATTTAGATGACATCTGGGGCACATGGACACACGGCACAGACACATTTTTAGACTTCATGAACATCTTAAACACGCACCACACATCGATCAAAGTTAAACACACCACACATAACTCCTCAATTAATTTCTTAGACACCACCACATACAAAGGCCCTGATTTTAACCGCACTAACACATTAGACACAAAGGTTTATTTCAAAGATACTGACACACATTCATTACTACACAAAAACAGCTTCCACCCAAAACACACATTCAGAGGACTTGTTAAATCCCAACTCTTAAGATTCCACAGAATCTGCAGCCAGTCCACGGAATTTGAAAAGGCCACTCAGACTCTATATGGGTCGTTGAGGAAAAGAGGCTACGCCCGGAGCTTCCTGAGGAAAATCCGAAAGTCGTTTCTGGAAACAAAGGAGAAGAACCTCAAAACTCCCATCCCCCTGATAACAACTTACTCGAGCCTAAGTATCCACATTAACAACAGAATCAAAAGGAACTTTGAAGACACTCAAAGGAACAATTCTGTGATGCAGGAATTTAGGATCATATCAGCATATAGGAAAAACAAAAACTTACAGGACATCTTAGTCAAAAGTAAACTAAAACCAAAACCGGGACAACCACACAAAAACAAACCGCAGTTCTTTAAAGAGAAAAAATCTGTAAAGAACAGGGGAACCAAACAGGTATTTCCCATCCTCCAGAAAATCAATCTGGACACAAGAAACTGCGTGTACATCATCACATGCAACAAATGCGGGAGCCAGTACATAGGAGAAACAGGGAATTCCATCCGAATCCGACTGGCACAACACAGATATAACATTAAGAACCAGAAAGAAATGCACACTAAATTAGTCCCACATTTTCTGGAACACGGCCTTCAATCACTAGAAGTGAGCGGACTCGAACACAACATTAATTGGACAGCTGCACAACGGCAGCAGACAGAGAGATACTGGATTCGTCAACTCGACACCAGATATCCCACTGGACTGAACATTAAATAAATTTGACATGCTTTCTCAGCCCGACCTGCCGAGTATCAGAGTGAGGTTTGAATCAGGGAATCCACAGATGGCCTATGCATTCCCTGTCTTTTTTAGAAGCACAAGTCAGTTAAAACTGACAGCTCTAGAAAGCAGGATCCGTTGTCCCGAACCTAAACCCTAACCCTAACCCTAACCCTACCCTAACCCTAACCCTAACCCTAACCCTAAACCCTAACCCTAAACCCTAACCCTAACCCTAACCCTAACCCTAAACCCTAACCCTAACCCTAACCCCCTAACCCTAACCCTAACCCTAACCCTACCCTAACCCTAACCCTAACCCAACCCTAACCCTAACCCTAACCCTAACCCTTATCTATTAACCTTTCCCTCGACCCTAACTCTAACCCTAACCAAATTCCATCTTCTCTCTCTACCCCGGCTCCTGCTGCCTCGTCTCCTAATCCTTCCCCTGACTCTAACCCTAACCCACCTCCATCCTCTCCCTCGCTCCCGTCTCCTGCTGCCTTGTCCCCTAATCTTTCCCCGGACACTAACCCTAACTTGAATCAACTTTCACCCTCTCTCTCCATCCCGTTTCCTGACCTCTCCACTGCACCGGCTTCTCCAGCCTCCTCTCCCTCCTCCCCCACTCCTCCCAGGGCGCACATCTTCCCCGTAGTAACTGTACAACGGACACTAGTCTCTACCGAGACTCCCAAAACAACTTACAGACCAACACGCCACCCAAACACCAGTAGGAAAAACCTGGATTGGTCCCTGAAAACCCGGAAAAGTTGTCTCATCATCGGTGACTCGAATCTGGCTAACATCCCACCACACACGAACGAGGATGTCCAGATTGACAGCTATCCGGGCGCTAAATTCTCCCACGTGGAACCGCTGCTACAAGCACACAGGGACAACACCACGGTGAAGAAAGTAGTGCTCTCTTTCGGGATCAATAACAGGGAAAACAAACCAAAGGAAACAACAATAAAGCAGGTGCAGAAGGCTCGCAGAGCATCCAAACTTGCATTCCCGGACGCAGAAATCTACATCCCGGTGATCAACTACTCGGACACACTACCCCCGGAACAACAGAGGAACCTGGATACACTGAATAAGTACATCATGGAGAATACGAATCACATCCCAAAACTGCGGAAACAGGACTTTAAAACAGCAAGGGACAACGTCCACTGGACCACAGAAACAGCAGAAAAGATGCTGCAACACTGGATGACGCATTTAAACTAGACATCCCCACAAGCCTACAAACTGAGGAGGGGAGCAAGAACATAGTACTCCTGGCCAACAACTTTCAACCGACAGAGCCCCAAATAAAACTACTGGAAAAAGGACTTTCCTTCATCCCCACGCTAGATATCCACAAACAACAGAGGAATAACCTAAGACAGGACATAGGAATATACCACAGGAAACTAAAACTGGCAGCCTTTTTCCAAAACAAGAGAAAAAAGGACAGGATACCCTTCATGCCCACATCCAAATGGGAGCCTAGAGGGGGACAAATTGCCCAGGAAATCACCGACTTGATCACCCTAGACAGGGAAGCACTAGACGTACTGCCAGAACAACATAGAGATCACTGTAACCTAACGCAGGAGGAGGTAACAGCCCTCAGGAACCTAGCCAAAAACAGAAACATAGTCATTAAACCAGCAGACAAGGGAAGCGCTATAGTGATCATGGACAGAGAACAGTACATCTGGGAGGCTGAGAGACAGCTCAACAACCAGGAACACTACAGGAAACTACAGGAACCCACTTACCTAAAAACAGTGGAGGACATAAATAAAATCATAGATACGCTGTTGGACAAAAAATACATAAATACGAAACAGAGCAGCTACCTAAAGGGAAAAGAAGCACCCAGAGCCAGGATATTCTACCTACTACCCAAGATTCACAAAGCACCAGACACATGGCCTAAACCGTATGAGATTCCATCAGGAAGGCCGATTGTCTCTGACTGCAACAGTGAATCCTACAGGACGGCAGAATACATAGATTTCTTTCTAAATCCTCTGTCGAACCGCCATCCTAGCTACATAAAGGACACCTATGATTTTGTAGCCAAAATCAGAGGCATCACCGTCCCACAGTCTGCGTTTTTATTCAGTATAGATGTAGACAGCCTATACACTAACATAGAAACAACAGAGGGACTAAAAGCAGTTAGGAAATGGTTCAACAAATACCCGGATAAAGACAGACCGGATGCAGAAATCCTGGAACTCCTGTTCATCAACCTGACGAAAAACGACTTTGAATTCAACCAGGAATTTTACCTCCAAATCAAAGGGACAGCAATGGGCAAGAAATTCGCACCAGCCTATGCGGACATTTACATGGCTGACTGGGAAGAAACAGTCTTCGAGAAATGCACACACAAACCCACACACTACTTTAGATATTTAGATGACATCTGGGGCACATGGACACACGGCACAGACACATTTTTAGACTTCATGAACATCTTAAACACGCACCACACATCGATCAAAGTTAAACACACCACACATAACTCCTCAATTAATTTCTTAGACACCACCACATACAAAGGCCCTGATTTTAACCGCACTAACACATTAGACACAAAGGTTTATTTCAAAGATACTGACACACATTCATTACTACACAAAAACAGCTTCCACCCAAAACACACATTCAGAGGACTTGTTAAATCCCAACTCTTAAGATTCCACAGAATCTGCAGCCAGTCCACGGAATTTGAAAAGGCCACTCAGACTCTATATGGGTCGTTGAGGAAAAGAGGCTACGCCCGGAGCTTCCTGAGGAAAATCCGAAAGTCGTTTCTGGAAACAAAGGAGAAGAACCTCAAAACTCCCATCCCCCTGATAACAACTTACTCGAGCCTAAGTATCCACATTAACAACAGAATCAAAAGGAACTTTGAAGACACTCAAAGGAACAATTCTGTGATGCAGGAATTTAGGATCATATCAGCATATAGGAAAAACAAAAACTTACAGGACATCTTAGTCAAAAGTAAACTAAAACCAAAACCGGGACAACCACACAAAAACAAACCGCAGTTCTTTAAAGAGAAAAAATCTGTAAAGAACAGGGGAACCAAACAGGTATTTCCCATCCTCCAGAAAATCAATCTGGACACAAGAAACTGCGTGTACATCATCACATGCAACAAATGCGGGAGCCAGTACATAGGAGAAACAGGGAATTCCATCCGAATCCGACTGGCACAACACAGATATAACATTAAGAACCAGAAAGAAATGCACACTAAATTAGTCCCACATTTTCTGGAACACGGCCTTCAATCACTAGAAGTGAGCGGACTCGAACACAACATTAATTGGACAGCTGCACAACGGCAGCAGACAGAGAGATACTGGATTCGTCAACTCGACACCAGATATCCCACTGGACTGAACATTAAATAAATTTGACATGCTTTCTCAGCCCGACCTGCCAAGTATCAGAGTGAGGTTTGAATCAGGGAATCCACAGATGGCCTATGCATTCCCTGTCTTTTTTAGAAGCACAAGTCAGTTAAAACTGACAGCTCTAGAAAGCAGGATCCGTTGTCCCGAACCTAACCAGCTCGTGCCTCTGGGGAAGCAGCCCTGCCATTGGCAGACTGTCCAGATCAAACCGATCAATGAGAAAGGAGGGGGCGGAGAAAGCGGGCGGAGCCCAAAATACACAGACACAAATAGAGCAGCAAAACACTGAGCAGCCACACTGCCTGATGAAGATCTAACCAGATCGAAACGTCGCGACCTACACACCGAGAAAAAGGACAAGCTTCCACCTCCAGCAAGAACCAGAAGGACGAACCCTCCCTCCACGGAAGAGAACTCTCTCCACAGAGGACCAACAAGGAGCAAAACTGACTTAGGTTGATACCTTACTCAGTTTACTCAGGAGACCTTCACAAAGGACCTCTCCACACGCTGCAGCAGCCCTCCAGCAGAAACAGCACTCCGGAGGACTCAGCCTACAGCACAAAAACACAAATCTAACACAGGTCGATACCTAACGGTGCCAACTAAAGCCTTGTTAAATTTGTTAGGTAAGTATGAGCCACAAAGGTAGACGCCAGCCCCGGGCTGACAACACACACTACCAGAGAGGCTACACCACAGCACACACACAGCACCACAGGAAAAGACAAATGACACAGTGTCAGAGCTCTTTTCAAATCACGGTGAGAATAATGTTTAATTTGATCCGTATGGTACACCACCTGCGCAATATTACTGTCAGCGTGGACCACAACAAAGAGTCCAGACCGGATCCTCCCAGCCTGCTACGCAAGATGAAGGAACTGATGGATCTCATCAAACCAGCTTGCCCGACAGGGAAAACCTTGCTCCTCCTGGAAGGCAATGCTAGAAACTGGGGCTACAATACTCGAGTAATCCTTGATGGACACTACACTGATGAGATCGACAGACTGTCCGCAGAGCTCTCCCAGGTGCTCACAGGAAACTGGAGAGAACCATGGGAAGTAGCTCAACGCTGGGCCTGGAACAACCTCGGCAAGAGACTGCACAGGAGCTCTCTGGAGCACACCAGGGCCATCATCATCAGCGTAAACAGCCCCAAAACAACACCTTCACAGCCACCGACCACCACTCAGAACCGGTACAGCGTGCTGACGGAGGAAACCGAGAGGGAGACAGAGACCGGCAACAGCTCTCAGAGTGCTAGCACAGGAGAGAATGAAAATCCTGCCCCCTGGACGATCCCTCCAAGGATCGCCCCTGCAGACACGCCGGCACTGTCACAGACAGAATTCCCTCAGATTCCAAAAACCCGACGCACGCCGAACAACAGGAGCCGTGAGAATAAAAAGAGGAGCAACGCAGAACCAGCCGCGACTCCCCCTCCGGCCTTCCAGCCGTCTGAGATTTCCCCGGCAGGCTCACCACTTGCACCTTCTTCCCTGCAGCTCTCTACCCACTCGGTCACTCCAACACCTAGACCGAGATCCCGCCTGCATGCCTCCCCCACTGCCTCTGCATCCTGTGCGCCTGCCTCCCTCATCTCCCCAGCATCTAACTTGGATGCTTCTCTCCTCCCTTCTCACTCTCCATTTTCTGCTTCCCTCCTCTCTACCCACACCTCTCACTCATCTGTGCCTAATCTTAACCTTTCACCCTGCATGCCTGACCTGAACCCTCCTGCCTTATCTATTAACCTTTCCCTCGACCCTAACTCTAACCCTAACCAAATTCCATCTTCTCTCTCTACCCCGGCTCCTGCTGCCTCGTCTCCTAATCCTTCCCCTGACTCTAACCCTAACCCACCTCCATCCTCTCCCTCGCTCCCGTCTCCTGCTGCCTTGTCCCCTAATCTTTCCCCGGACACTAACCCTAACTTGAATCAACTTTCACCCTCTCTCTCCATCCCGTTTCCTGACCTCTCCACTGCACCGGCTTCTCCAGCCTCCTCTCCCTCCTCCCCCACTCCTCCCAGGGCGCACATCTTCCCCGTAGTAACTGTACAACGGACACTAGTCTCTACCGAGACTCCCAAAACAACTTACAGACCAACACGCCACCCAAACACCAGTAGGAAAAACCTGGATTGGTCCCTGAAAACCCGGAAAAGTTGTCTCATCATCGGTGACTCGAATCTGGCTAACATCCCACCACACACGAACGAGGATGTCCAGATTGACAGCTATCCGGGCGCTAAATTCTCCCACGTGGAACCGCTGCTACAAGCACACAGGGACAACACCACGGTGAAGAAAGTAGTGCTCTCTTTCGGGATCAATAACAGGGAAAACAAACCAAAGGAAACAACAATAAAGCAGGTGCAGAAGGCTCGCAGAGCATCCAAACTTGCATTCCCGGACGCAGAAATCTACATCCCGGTGATCAACTACTCGGACACACTACCCCCGGAACAACAGAGGAACCTGGATACACTGAATAAGTACATCATGGAGAATACGAATCACATCCCAAAACTGCGGAAACAGGACTTTAAAACAGCAAGGGACAACGTCCACTGGACCACAGAAACAGCAGAAAAGATGCTGCAACACTGGATGACGCATTTAAACTAGACATCCCCACAAGCCTACAAACTGAGGAGGGGAGCAAGAACATAGTACTCCTGGCCAACAACTTTCAACCGACAGAGCCCCAAATAAAACTACTGGAAAAAGGACTTTCCTTCATCCCCACGCTAGATATCCACAAACAACAGAGGAATAACCTAAGACAGGACATAGGAATATACCACAGGAAACTAAAACTGGCAGCCTTTTTCCAAAACAAGAGAAAAAAGGACAGGATACCCTTCATGCCCACATCCAAATGGGAGCCTAGAGGGGGACAAATTGCCCAGGAAATCACCGACTTGATCACCCTAGACAGGGAAGCACCAGACGTACTGCCAGAACAACATAGAGATCACTGTAACCTAACGCAGGAGGAGGTAACAGCCCTCAGGAACCTAGCCAAAAACAGAAACATAGTCATTAAACCAGCAGACAAGGGAAGCGCTATAGTGATCATGGACAGAGAACAGTACATCTGGGAGGCTGAGAGACAGCTCAACAACCAGGAACACTACAGGAAACTACAGGAACCCACTTACCTAAAAACAGTGGAGGACATAAATAAAATCATAGATACGCTGTTGGACAAAAAATACATAAATACGAAACAGAGCAGCTACCTAAAGGGAAAAGAAGCACCCAGAGCCAGGATATTCTACCTACTACCCAAGATTCACAAAGCACCAGACACATGGCCTAAACCGTATGAGATTCCATCAGGAAGGCCGATTGTCTCTGACTGCAACAGTGAATCCTACAGGACGGCAGAATACATAGATTTCTTTCTAAATCCTCTGTCGAACCGCCATCCTAGCTACATAAAGGACACCTATGATTTTGTAGCCAAAATCAGAGGCATCACCGTCCCACAGTCTGCGTTTTTATTCAGTATAGATGTAGACAGCCTATACACTAACATAGAAACAACAGAGGGACTAAAAGCAGTTAGGAAATGGTTCAACAAATACCCGGATAAAGACAGACCGGATGCAGAAATCCTGGAACTCCTGTTCATCAACCTGACGAAAAACGACTTTGAATTCAACCAGGAATTTTACCTCCAAATCAAAGGGACAGCAATGGGCAAGAAATTCGCACCAGCCTATGCGGACATTTACATGGCTGACTGGGAAGAAACAGTCTTCGAGAAATGCACACACAAACCCACACACTACTTTAGATATTTAGATGACATCTGGGGCACATGGACACACGGCACAGACACATTTTTAGACTTCATGAACATCTTAAACACGCACCACACATCGATCAAAGTTAAACACACCACACATAACTCCTCAATTAATTTCTTAGACACCACCACATACAAAGGCCCTGATTTTAACCGCACTAACACATTAGACACAAAGGTTTATTTCAAAGATACTGACACACATTCATTACTACACAAAAACAGCTTCCACCCAAAACACACATTCAGAGGACTTGTTAAATCCCAACTCTTAAGATTCCACAGAATCTGCAGCCAGTCCACGGAATTTGAAAAGGCCACTCAGACTCTATATGGGTCGTTGAGGAAAAGAGGCTACGCCCGGAGCTTCCTGAGGAAAATCCGAAAGTCGTTTCTGGAAACAAAGGAGAAGAACCTCAAAACTCCCATCCCCCTGATAACAACTTACTCGAGCCTAAGTATCCACATTAACAACAGAATCAAAAGGAACTTTGAAGACACTCAAAGGAACAATTCTGTGATGCAGGAATTTAGGATCATATCAGCATATAGGAAAAACAAAAACTTACAGGACATCTTAGTCAAAAGTAAACTAAAACCAAAACCGGGACAACCACACAAAAACAAACCGCAGTTCTTTAAAGAGAAAAAATCTGTAAAGAACAGGGGAACCAAACAGGTATTTCCCATCCTCCAGAAAATCAATCTGGACACAAGAAACTGCGTGTACATCATCACATGCAACAAATGCGGGAGCCAGTACATAGGAGAAACAGGGAATTCCATCCGAATCCGACTGGCACAACACAGATATAACATTAAGAACCAGAAAGAAATGCACACTAAATTAGTCCCACATTTTCTGGAACACGGCCTTCAATCACTAGAAGTGAGCGGACTCGAACACAACATTAATTGGACAGCTGCACAACGGCAGCAGACAGAGAGATACTGGATTCGTCAACTCGACACCAGATATCCCACTGGACTGAACATTAAATAAATTTGACATGCTTTCTCAGCCCGACCTGCCAAGTATCAGAGTGAGGTTTGAATCAGGGAATCCACAGATGGCCTATGCATTCCCTGTCTTTTTTAGAAGCACAAGTCAGTTAAAACTGACAGCTCTAGAAAGCAGGATCCGTTGTCCCGAACCTAACCAGCTCGTGCCTCTGGGGAAGCAGCCCTGCCATTGGCAGACTGTCCAGATCAAACCGATCAATGAGAAAGGAGGGGGCGGAGAAAGCGGGCGGAGCCCAAAATACACAGACACAAATAGAGCAGCAAAACACTGAGCAGCCACACTGCCTGATGAAGATCTAACCAGATCGAAACGTCGCGACCTACACACCGAGAAAAAGGACAAGCTTCCACCTCCAGCAAGAACCAGAAGGACGAACCCTCCCTCCACGGAAGAGAACTCTCTCCACAGAGGACCAACAAGGAGCAAAACTGACCTAGGTTGATACCTTACTCAGTTTACTCAGGAGACCTTCACAAAGGACCTCTCCACACGCTGCAGCAGCCCTCCAGCAGAAACAGCACTCCGGAGGACTCAGCCTACAGCACAAAAACACAAATCTAACACAGGTCGATACCTAACGGTGCCAACTAAAGCCTTGTTAAATTTGTTAGGTAAGTATGAGCCACAAAGGTAGACGCCAGCCCCGGGCTGACAACACACACTACCAGAGAGGCTACACCACAGCACACACACAGCACCACAGGAAAAGACAAATGACACAGTGTCAGAGCTCTTTTCAAATCACGGTGAGAATAATGTTTAATTTGATCCGTATGGTACACCACCTGCGCAATATTACTGTCAGCGTGGACCACAACAAAGAGTCCAGACCGGATCCTCCCAGCCTGCTACGCAAGATGAAGGAACTGATGGATCTCATCAAACCAGCTTGCCCGACAGGGAAAACCTTGCTCCTCCTGGAAGGCAATGCTAGAAACTGGGGCTACAATACTCGAGTAATCCTTGATGGACACTACACTGATGAGATCGACAGACTGTCCGCAGAGCTCTCCCAGGTGCTCACAGGAAACTGGAGAGAACCATGGGAAGTAGCTCAACGCTGGGCCTGGAACAACCTCGGCAAGAGACTGCACAGGAGCTCTCTGGAGCACACCAGGGCCATCATCATCAGCGTAAACAGCCCCAAAACAACACCTTCACAGCCACCGACCACCACTCAGAACCGGTACAGCGTGCTGACGGAGGAAACCGAGAGGGAGACAGAGACCGGCAACAGCTCTCAGAGTGCTAGCACAGGAGAGAATGAAAATCCTGCCCCCTGGACGATCCCTCCAAGGATCGCCCCTGCAGACACGCCGGCACTGTCACAGACAGAATTCCCTCAGATTCCAAAAACCCGACGCACGCCGAACAACAGGAGCCGTGAGAATAAAAAGAGGAGCAACGCAGAACCAGCCGCGACTCCCCCTCCGGCCTTCCAGCCGTCTGAGATTTCCCCGGCAGGCTCACCACTTGCACCTTCTTCCCTGCAGCTCTCTACCCACTCGGTCACTCCAACACCTAGACCGAGATCCCGCCTGCATGCCTCCCCCACTGCCTCTGCATCCTGTGCGCCTGCCTCCCTCATCTCCCCAGCATCTAACTTGGATGCTTCTCTCCTCCCTTCTCACTCTCCATTTTCTGCTTCCCTCCTCTCTACCCACACCTCTCACTCATCTGTGCCTAATCTTAACCTTTCACCCTGCATGCCTGACCTGAACCCTCCTGCCTTATCTATTAACCTTTCCCTCGACCCTAACTCTAACCCTAACCAAATTCCATCTTCTCTCTCTACCCCGGCTCCTGCTGCCTCGTCTCCTAATCCTTCCCCTGACTCTAACCCTAACCCACCTCCATCCTCTCCCTCGCTCCCGTCTCCTGCTGCCTTGTCCCCTAATCTTTCCCCGGACACTAACCCTAACTTGAATCAACTTTCACCCTCTCTCTCCATCCCGTTTCCTGACCTCTCCACTGCACCGGCTTCTCCAGCCTCCTCTCCCTCCTCCCCCACTCCTCCCAGGGCGCACATCTTCCCCGTAGTAACTGTACAACGGACACTAGTCTCTACCGAGACTCCCAAAACAACTTACAGACCAACACGCCACCCAAACACCAGTAGGAAAAACCTGGATTGGTCCCTGAAAACCCGGAAAAGTTGTCTCATCATCGGTGACTCGAATCTGGCTAACATCCCACCACACACGAACGAGGATGTCCAGATTGACAGCTATCCGGGCGCTAAATTCTCCCACGTGGAACCGCTGCTACAAGCACACAGGGACAACACCACGGTGAAGAAAGTAGTGCTCTCTTTCGGGATCAATAACAGGGAAAACAAACCAAAGGAAACAACAATAAAGCAGGTGCAGAAGGCTCGCAGAGCATCCAAACTTGCATTCCCGGACGCAGAAATCTACATCCCGGTGATCAACTACTCGGACACACTACCCCCGGAACAACAGAGGAACCTGGATACACTGAATAAGTACATCATGGAGAATACGAATCACATCCCAAAACTGCGGAAACAGGACTTTAAAACAGCAAGGGACAACGTCCACTGGACCACAGAAACAGCAGAAAAGATGCTGCAACACTGGATGACGCATTTAAACTAGACATCCCCACAAGCCTACAAACTGAGGAGGGGAGCAAGAACATAGTACTCCTGGCCAACAACTTTCAACCGACAGAGCCCCAAATAAAACTACTGGAAAAAGGACTTTCCTTCATCCCCACGCTAGATATCCACAAACAACAGAGGAATAACCTAAGACAGGACATAGGAATATACCACAGGAAACTAAAACTGGCAGCCTTTTTCCAAAACAAGAGAAAAAAGGACAGGATACCCTTCATGCCCACATCCAAATGGGAGCCTAGAGGGGGACAAATTGCCCAGGAAATCACCGACTTGATCACCCTAGACAGGGAAGCACCAGACGTACTGCCAGAACAACATAGAGATCACTGTAACCTAACGCAGGAGGAGGTAACAGCCCTCAGGAACCTAGCCAAAAACAGAAACATAGTCATTAAACCAGCAGACAAGGGAAGCGCTATAGTGATCATGGACAGAGAACAGTACATCTGGGAGGCTGAGAGACAGCTCAACAACCAGGAACACTACAGGAAACTACAGGAACCCACTTACCTAAAAACAGTGGAGGACATAAATAAAATCATAGATACGCTGTTGGACAAAAAATACATAAATACGAAACAGAGCAGCTACCTAAAGGGAAAAGAAGCACCCAGAGCCAGGATATTCTACCTACTACCCAAGATTCACAAAGCACCAGACACATGGCCTAAACCGTATGAGATTCCATCAGGAAGGCCGATTGTCTCTGACTGCAACAGTGAATCCTACAGGACGGCAGAATACATAGATTTCTTTCTAAATCCTCTGTCGAACCGCCATCCTAGCTACATAAAGGACACCTATGATTTTGTAGCCAAAATCAGAGGCATCACCGTCCCACAGTCTGCGTTTTTATTCAGTATAGATGTAGACAGCCTATACACTAACATAGAAACAACAGAGGGACTAAAAGCAGTTAGGAAATGGTTCAACAAATACCCGGATAAAGACAGACCGGATGCAGAAATCCTGGAACTCCTGTTCATCAACCTGACGAAAAACGACTTTGAATTCAACCAGGAATTTTACCTCCAAATCAAAGGGACAGCAATGGGCAAGAAATTCGCACCAGCCTATGCGGACATTTACATGGCTGACTGGGAAGAAACAGTCTTCGAGAAATGCACACACAAACCCACACACTACTTTAGATATTTAGATGACATCTGGGGCACATGGACACACGGCACAGACACATTTTTAGACTTCATGAACATCTTAAACACGCACCACACATCGATCAAAGTTAAACACACCACACATAACTCCTCAATTAATTTCTTAGACACCACCACATACAAAGGCCCTGATTTTAACCGCACTAACACATTAGACACAAAGGTTTATTTCAAAGATACTGACACACATTCATTACTACACAAAAACAGCTTCCACCCAAAACACACATTCAGAGGACTTGTTAAATCCCAACTCTTAAGATTCCACAGAATCTGCAGCCAGTCCACGGAATTTGAAAAGGCCACTCAGACTCTATATGGGTCGTTGAGGAAAAGAGGCTACGCCCGGAGCTTCCTGAGGAAAATCCGAAAGTCGTTTCTGGAAACAAAGGAGAAGAACCTCAAAACTCCCATCCCCCTGATAACAACTTACTCGAGCCTAAGTATCCACATTAACAACAGAATCAAAAGGAACTTTGAAGACACTCAAAGGAACAATTCTGTGATGCAGGAATTTAGGATCATATCAGCATATAGGAAAAACAAAAACTTACAGGACATCTTAGTCAAAAGTAAACTAAAACCAAAACCGGGACAACCACACAAAAACAAACCGCAGTTCTTTAAAGAGAAAAAATCTGTAAAGAACAGGGGAACCAAACAGGTATTTCCCATCCTCCAGAAAATCAATCTGGACACAAGAAACTGCGTGTACATCATCACATGCAACAAATGCGGGAGCCAGTACATAGGAGAAACAGGGAATTCCATCCGAATCCGACTGGCACAACACAGATATAACATTAAGAACCAGAAAGAAATGCACACTAAATTAGTCCCACATTTTCTGGAACACGGCCTTCAATCACTAGAAGTGAGCGGACTCGAACACAACATTAATTGGACAGCTGCACAACGGCAGCAGACAGAGAGATACTGGATTCGTCAACTCGACACCAGATATCCCACTGGACTGAACATTAAATAAATTTGACATGCTTTCTCAGCCCGACCTGCCAAGTATCAGAGTGAGGTTTGAATCAGGGAATCCACAGATGGCCTATGCATTCCCTGTCTTTTTTAGAAGCACAAGTCAGTTAAAACTGACAGCTCTAGAAAGCAGGATCCGTTGTCCCGAACCTAACCAGCTCGTGCCTCTGGGGAAGCAGCCCTGCCATTGGCAGACTGTCCAGATCAAACCGATCAATGAGAAAGGAGGGGGCGGAGAAAGCGGGCGGAGCCCAAAATACACAGACACAAATAGAGCAGCAAAACACTGAGCAGCCACACTGCCTGATGAAGATCTAACCAGATCGAAACGTCGCGACCTACACACCGAGAAAAAGGACAAGCTTCCACCTCCAGCAAGAACCAGAAGGACGAACCCTCCCTCCACGGAAGAGAACTCTCTCCACAGAGGACCAACAAGGAGCAAAACTGACCTAGGTTGATACCTTACTCAGTTTACTCAGGAGACCTTCACAAAGGACCTCTCCACACGCTGCAGCAGCCCTCCAGCAGAAACAGCACTCCGGAGGACTCAGCCTACAGCACAAAAACACAAATCTAACACAGGTCGATACCTAACGGTGCCAACTAAAGCCTTGTTAAATTTGTTAGGTAAGTATGAGCCACAAAGGTAGACGCCAGCCCCGGGCTGACAACACACACTACCAGAGAGGCTACACCACAGCACACACACAGCACCACAGGAAAAGACAAATGACACAGTGTCAGAGCTCTTTTCAAATCACGGTGAGAATAATGTTTAATTTGATCCGTATGGTACACCACCTGCGCAATATTACTGTCAGCGTGGACCACAACAAAGAGTCCAGACCGGATCCTCCCAGCCTGCTACGCAAGATGAAGGAACTGATGGATCTCATCAAACCAGCTTGCCCGACAGGGAAAACCTTGCTCCTCCTGGAAGGCAATGCTAGAAACTGGGGCTACAATACTCGAGTAATCCTTGATGGACACTACACTGATGAGATCGACAGACTGTCCGCAGAGCTCTCCCAGGTGCTCACAGGAAACTGGAGAGAACCATGGGAAGTAGCTCAACGCTGGGCCTGGAACAACCTCGGCAAGAGACTGCACAGGAGCTCTCTGGAGCACACCAGGGCCATCATCATCAGCGTAAACAGCCCCAAAACAACACCTTCACAGCCACCGACCACCACTCAGAACCGGTACAGCGTGCTGACGGAGGAAACCGAGAGGGAGACAGAGACCGGCAACAGCTCTCAGAGTGCTAGCACAGGAGAGAATGAAAATCCTGCCCCCTGGACGATCCCTCCAAGGATCGCCCCTGCAGACACGCCGGCACTGTCACAGACAGAATTCCCTCAGATTCCAAAAACCCGACGCACGCCGAACAACAGGAGCCGTGAGAATAAAAAGAGGAGCAACGCAGAACCAGCCGCGACTCCCCCTCCGGCCTTCCAGCCGTCTGAGATTTCCCCGGCAGGCTCACCACTTGCACCTTCTTCCCTGCAGCTCTCTACCCACTCGGTCACTCCAACACCTAGACCGAGATCCCGCCTGCATGCCTCCCCCACTGCCTCTGCATCCTGTGCGCCTGCCTCCCTCATCTCCCCAGCATCTAACTTGGATGCTTCTCTCCTCCCTTCTCACTCTCCATTTTCTGCTTCCCTCCTCTCTACCCACACCTCTCACTCATCTGTGCCTAATCTTAACCTTTCACCCTGCATGCCTGACCTGAACCCTCCTGCCTTATCTATTAACCTTTCCCTCGACCCTAACTCTAACCCTAACCAAATTCCATCTTCTCTCTCTACCCCGGCTCCTGCTGCCTCGTCTCCTAATCCTTCCCCTGACTCTAACCCTAACCCACCTCCATCCTCTCCCTCGCTCCCGTCTCCTGCTGCCTTGTCCCCTAATCTTTCCCCGGACACTAACCCTAACTTGAATCAACTTTCACCCTCTCTCTCCATCCCGTTTCCTGACCTCTCCACTGCACCGGCTTCTCCAGCCTCCTCTCCCTCCTCCCCCACTCCTCCCAGGGCGCACATCTTCCCCGTAGTAACTGTACAACGGACACTAGTCTCTACCGAGACTCCCAAAACAACTTACAGACCAACACGCCACCCAAACACCAGTAGGAAAAACCTGGATTGGTCCCTGAAAACCCGGAAAAGTTGTCTCATCATCGGTGACTCGAATCTGGCTAACATCCCACCACACACGAACGAGGATGTCCAGATTGACAGCTATCCGGGCGCTAAATTCTCCCACGTGGAACCGCTGCTACAAGCACACAGGGACAACACCACGGTGAAGAAAGTAGTGCTCTCTTTCGGGATCAATAACAGGGAAAACAAACCAAAGGAAACAACAATAAAGCAGGTGCAGAAGGCTCGCAGAGCATCCAAACTTGCATTCCCGGACGCAGAAATCTACATCCCGGTGATCAACTACTCGGACACACTACCCCCGGAACAACAGAGGAACCTGGATACACTGAATAAGTACATCATGGAGAATACGAATCACATCCCAAAACTGCGGAAACAGGACTTTAAAACAGCAAGGGACAACGTCCACTGGACCACAGAAACAGCAGAAAAGATGCTGCAACACTGGATGACGCATTTAAACTAGACATCCCCACAAGCCTACAAACTGAGGAGGGGAGCAAGAACATAGTACTCCTGGCCAACAACTTTCAACCGACAGAGCCCCAAATAAAACTACTGGAAAAAGGACTTTCCTTCATCCCCACGCTAGATATCCACAAACAACAGAGGAATAACCTAAGACAGGACATAGGAATATACCACAGGAAACTAAAACTGGCAGCCTTTTTCCAAAACAAGAGAAAAAAGGACAGGATACCCTTCATGCCCACATCCAAATGGGAGCCTAGAGGGGGACAAATTGCCCAGGAAATCACCGACTTGATCACCCTAGACAGGGAAGCACCAGACGTACTGCCAGAACAACATAGAGATCACTGTAACCTAACGCAGGAGGAGGTAACAGCCCTCAGGAACCTAGCCAAAAACAGAAACATAGTCATTAAACCAGCAGACAAGGGAAGCGCTATAGTGATCATGGACAGAGAACAGTACATCTGGGAGGCTGAGAGACAGCTCAACAACCAGGAACACTACAGGAAACTACAGGAACCCACTTACCTAAAAACAGTGGAGGACATAAATAAAATCATAGATACGCTGTTGGACAAAAAATACATAAATACGAAACAGAGCAGCTACCTAAAGGGAAAAGAAGCACCCAGAGCCAGGATATTCTACCTACTACCCAAGATTCACAAAGCACCAGACACATGGCCTAAACCGTATGAGATTCCATCAGGAAGGCCGATTGTCTCTGACTGCAACAGTGAATCCTACAGGACGGCAGAATACATAGATTTCTTTCTAAATCCTCTGTCGAACCGCCATCCTAGCTACATAAAGGACACCTATGATTTTGTAGCCAAAATCAGAGGCATCACCGTCCCACAGTCTGCGTTTTTATTCAGTATAGATGTAGACAGCCTATACACTAACATAGAAACAACAGAGGGACTAAAAGCAGTTAGGAAATGGTTCAACAAATACCCGGATAAAGACAGACCGGATGCAGAAATCCTGGAACTCCTGTTCATCAACCTGACGAAAAACGACTTTGAATTCAACCAGGAATTTTACCTCCAAATCAAAGGGACAGCAATGGGCAAGAAATTCGCACCAGCCTATGCGGACATTTACATGGCTGACTGGGAAGAAACAGTCTTCGAGAAATGCACACACAAACCCACACACTACTTTAGATATTTAGATGACATCTGGGGCACATGGACACACGGCACAGACACATTTTTAGACTTCATGAACATCTTAAACACGCACCACACATCGATCAAAGTTAAACACACCACACATAACTCCTCAATTAATTTCTTAGACACCACCACATACAAAGGCCCTGATTTTAACCGCACTAACACATTAGACACAAAGGTTTATTTCAAAGATACTGACACACATTCATTACTACACAAAAACAGCTTCCACCCAAAACACACATTCAGAGGACTTGTTAAATCCCAACTCTTAAGATTCCACAGAATCTGCAGCCAGTCCACGGAATTTGAAAAGGCCACTCAGACTCTATATGGGTCGTTGAGGAAAAGAGGCTACGCCCGGAGCTTCCTGAGGAAAATCCGAAAGTCGTTTCTGGAAACAAAGGAGAAGAACCTCAAAACTCCCATCCCCCTGATAACAACTTACTCGAGCCTAAGTATCCACATTAACAACAGAATCAAAAGGAACTTTGAAGACACTCAAAGGAACAATTCTGTGATGCAGGAATTTAGGATCATATCAGCATATAGGAAAAACAAAAACTTACAGGACATCTTAGTCAAAAGTAAACTAAAACCAAAACCGGGACAACCACACAAAAACAAACCGCAGTTCTTTAAAGAGAAAAAATCTGTAAAGAACAGGGGAACCAAACAGGTATTTCCCATCCTCCAGAAAATCAATCTGGACACAAGAAACTGCGTGTACATCATCACATGCAACAAATGCGGGAGCCAGTACATAGGAGAAACAGGGAATTCCATCCGAATCCGACTGGCACAACACAGATATAACATTAAGAACCAGAAAGAAATGCACACTAAATTAGTCCCACATTTTCTGGAACACGGCCTTCAATCACTAGAAGTGAGCGGACTCGAACACAACATTAATTGGACAGCTGCACAACGGCAGCAGACAGAGAGATACTGGATTCGTCAACTCGACACCAGATATCCCACTGGACTGAACATTAAATAAATTTGACATGCTTTCTCAGCCCGACCTGCCAAGTATCAGAGTGAGGTTTGAATCAGGGAATCCACAGATGGCCTATGCATTCCCTGTCTTTTTTAGAAGCACAAGTCAGTTAAAACTGACAGCTCTAGAAAGCAGGATCCGTTGTCCCGAACCTAACCAGCTCGTGCCTCTGGGGAAGCAGCCCTGCCATTGGCAGACTGTCCAGATCAAACCGATCAATGAGAAAGGAGGGGGCGGAGAAAGCGGGCGGAGCCCAAAATACACAGACACAAATAGAGCAGCAAAACACTGAGCAGCCACACTGCCTGATGAAGATCTAACCAGATCGAAACGTCGCGACCTACACACCGAGAAAAAGGACAAGCTTCCACCTCCAGCAAGAACCAGAAGGACGAACCCTCCCTCCACGGAAGAGAACTCTCTCCACAGAGGACCAACAAGGAGCAAAACTGACCTAGGTTGATACCTTACTCAGTTTACTCAGGAGACCTTCACAAAGGACCTCTCCACACGCTGCAGCAGCCCTCCAGCAGAAACAGCACTCCGGAGGACTCAGCCTACAGCACAAAAACACAAATCTAACACAGGTCGATACCTAACGGTGCCAACTAAAGCCTTGTTAAATTTGTTAGGTAAGTATGAGCCACAAAGGTAGACGCCAGCCCCGGGCTGACAACACACACTACCAGAGAGGCTACACCACAGCACACACACAGCACCACAGGAAAAGACAAATGACACAGTGTCAGAGCTCTTTTCAAATCACGGTGAGAATAATGTTTAATTTGATCCGTATGGTACACCACCTGCGCAATATTACTGTCAGCGTGGACCACAACAAAGAGTCCAGACCGGATCCTCCCAGCCTGCTACGCAAGATGAAGGAACTGATGGATCTCATCAAACCAGCTTGCCCGACAGGGAAAACCTTGCTCCTCCTGGAAGGCAATGCTAGAAACTGGGGCTACAATACTCGAGTAATCCTTGATGGACACTACACTGATGAGATCGACAGACTGTCCGCAGAGCTCTCCCAGGTGCTCACAGGAAACTGGAGAGAACCATGGGAAGTAGCTCAACGCTGGGCCTGGAACAACCTCGGCAAGAGACTGCACAGGAGCTCTCTGGAGCACACCAGGGCCATCATCATCAGCGTAAACAGCCCCAAAACAACACCTTCACAGCCACCGACCACCACTCAGAACCGGTACAGCGTGCTGACGGAGGAAACCGAGAGGGAGACAGAGACCGGCAACAGCTCTCAGAGTGCTAGCACAGGAGAGAATGAAAATCCTGCCCCCTGGACGATCCCTCCAAGGATCGCCCCTGCAGACACGCCGGCACTGTCACAGACAGAATTCCCTCAGATTCCAAAAACCCGACGCACGCCGAACAACAGGAGCCGTGAGAATAAAAAGAGGAGCAACGCAGAACCAGCCGCGACTCCCCCTCCGGCCTTCCAGCCGTCTGAGATTTCCCCGGCAGGCTCACCACTTGCACCTTCTTCCCTGCAGCTCTCTACCCACTCGGTCACTCCAACACCTAGACCGAGATCCCGCCTGCATGCCTCCCCCACTGCCTCTGCATCCTGTGCGCCTGCCTCCCTCATCTCCCCAGCATCTAACTTGGATGCTTCTCTCCTCCCTTCTCACTCTCCATTTTCTGCTTCCCTCCTCTCTACCCACACCTCTCACTCATCTGTGCCTAATCTTAACCTTTCACCCTGCATGCCTGACCTGAACCCTCCTGCCTTATCTATTAACCTTTCCCTCGACCCTAACTCTAACCCTAACCAAATTCCATCTTCTCTCTCTACCCCGGCTCCTGCTGCCTCGTCTCCTAATCCTTCCCCTGACTCTAACCCTAACCCACCTCCATCCTCTCCCTCGCTCCCGTCTCCTGCTGCCTTGTCCCCTAATCTTTCCCCGGACACTAACCCTAACTTGAATCAACTTTCACCCTCTCTCTCCATCCCGTTTCCTGACCTCTCCACTGCACCGGCTTCTCCAGCCTCCTCTCCCTCCTCCCCCACTCCTCCCAGGGCGCACATCTTCCCCGTAGTAACTGTACAACGGACACTAGTCTCTACCGAGACTCCCAAAACAACTTACAGACCAACACGCCACCCAAACACCAGTAGGAAAAACCTGGATTGGTCCCTGAAAACCCGGAAAAGTTGTCTCATCATCGGTGACTCGAATCTGGCTAACATCCCACCACACACGAACGAGGATGTCCAGATTGACAGCTATCCGGGCGCTAAATTCTCCCACGTGGAACCGCTGCTACAAGCACACAGGGACAACACCACGGTGAAGAAAGTAGTGCTCTCTTTCGGGATCAATAACAGGGAAAACAAACCAAAGGAAACAACAATAAAGCAGGTGCAGAAGGCTCGCAGAGCATCCAAACTTGCATTCCCGGACGCAGAAATCTACATCCCGGTGATCAACTACTCGGACACACTACCCCCGGAACAACAGAGGAACCTGGATACACTGAATAAGTACATCATGGAGAATACGAATCACATCCCAAAACTGCGGAAACAGGACTTTAAAACAGCAAGGGACAACGTCCACTGGACCACAGAAACAGCAGAAAAGATGCTGCTCTAGAAAGCAGGATCCGTTGTCCCGAACCTAACCAGCTCGTGCCTCTGGGGAAGCAGCCCTGCCATTGGCAGACTGTCCAGATCAAACCGATCAATGAGAAAGGAGGGGGCGGAGAAAGCGGGCGGAGCCCAAAATACACAGACACAAATAGAGCATCAAAACACTGAGCAGCCACACTGCCTGATGAAGATCTAACCAGATCGAAACGTCGCGACCTACACACCGAGAAAAAGGACAAGCTTCCACCTCCAGCAAGAACCAGAAGGACGAACCCTCCCTCCACGGAAGAGAACTCTCTCCACAGAGGACCAACAAGGAGCAAAACTGACTTAGGTTGATACCTTACTCAGTTTACTCAGGAGACCTTCACAAAGGACCTCTCCACACGCTGCAGCAGCCCTCCAGCAGAAACAGCACTCCGGAGGACTCAGCCTACAGCACAAAAACACAAATCTAACACAGGTCGATACCTAACGGTGCCAACTAAAGCCTTGTTAAATTTGTTAGGTAAGTATGAGCCACAAAGGTAGACGCCAGCCCCGGGCTGACAACACACACTACCAGAGAGGCTACACCACAGCACACACACAGCACCACAGGAAAAGACAAATGACACAGTGTCAGAGCTCTTTTCAAATCACGGTGAGAATAATGTTTAATTTGATCCGTATGGTACACCACCTGCGCAATATTACTGTCAGCGTGGACCACAACAAAGAGTCCAGACCGGATCCTCCCAGCCTGCTACGCAAGATGAAGGAACTGATGGATCTCATCAAACCAGCTTGCCCGACAGGGAAAACCTTGCTCCTCCTGGAAGGCAATGCTAGAAACTGGGGCTACAATACTCGAGTAATCCTTGATGGACACTACACTGATGAGATCGACAGACTGTCCGCAGAGCTCTCCCAGGTGCTCACAGGAAACTGGAGAGAACCATGGGAAGTAGCTCAACGCTGGGCCTGGAACAACCTCGGCAAGAGACTGCACAGGAGCTCTCTGGAGCACACCAGGGCCATCATCATCAGCGTAAACAGCCCCAAAACAACACCTTCACAGCCACCGACCACCACTCAGAACCGGTACAGCGTGCTGACGGAGGAAACCGAGAGGGAGACAGAGACCGGCAACAGCTCTCAGAGTGCTAGCACAGGAGAGAATGAAAATCCTGCCCCCTGGACGATCCCTCCAAGGATCGCCCCTGCAGACACGCCGGCACTGTCACAGACAGAATTCCCTCAGATTCCAAAAACCCGACGCACGCCGAACAACAGGAGCCGTGAGAATAAAAAGAGGAGCAACGCAGAACCAGCCGCGACTCCCCCTCCGGCCTTCCAGCCGTCTGAGATTTCCCCGGCAGGCTCACCACTTGCACCTTCTTCCCTGCAGCTCTCTACCCACTCGGTCACTCCAACACCTAGACCGAGATCCCGCCTGCATGCCTCCCCCACTGCCTCTGCATCCTGTGCGCCTGCCTCCCTCATCTCCCCAGCATCTAACTTGGATGCTTCTCTCCTCCCTTCTCACTCTCCATTTTCTGCTTCCCTCCTCTCTACCCACACCTCTCACTCATCTGTGCCTAATCTTAACCTTTCACCCTGCATGCCTGACCTGAACCCTCCTGCCTTATCTATTAACCTTTCCCTCGACCCTAACTCTAACCCTAACCAAATTCCATCTTCTCTCTCTACCCCGGCTCCTGCTGCCTCGTCTCCTAATCCTTCCCCTGACTCTAACCCTAACCCACCTCCATCCTCTCCCTCGCTCCCGTCTCCTGCTGCCTTGTCCCCTAATCTTTCCCCGGACACTAACCCTAACTTGAATCAACTTTCACCCTCTCTCTCCATCCCGTTTCCTGACCTCTCCACTGCACCGGCTTCTCCAGCCTCCTCTCCCTCCTCCCCCACTCCTCCCAGGGCGCACATCTTCCCCGTAGTAACTGTACAACGGACACTAGTCTCTACCGAGACTCCCAAAACAACTTACAGACCAACACGCCACCCAAACACCAGTAGGAAAAACCTGGATTGGTCCCTGAAAACCCGGAAAAGTTGTCTCATCATCGGTGACTCGAATCTGGCTAACATCCCACCACACACGAACGAGGATGTCCAGATTGACAGCTATCCGGGCGCTAAATTCTCCCACGTGGAACCGCTGCTACAAGCACACAGGGACAACACCACGGTGAAGAAAGTAGTGCTCTCTTTCGGGATCAATAACAGGGAAAACAAACCAAAGGAAACAACAATAAAGCAGGTGCAGAAGGCTCGCAGAGCATCCAAACTTGCATTCCCGGACGCAGAAATCTACATCCCGGTGATCAACTACTCGGACACACTACCCCCGGAACAACAGAGGAACCTGGATACACTGAATAAGTACATCATGGAGAATACGAATCACATCCCAAAACTGCGGAAACAGGACTTTAAAACAGCAAGGGACAACGTCCACTGGACCACAGAAACAGCAGAAAAGATGCTGCAACACTGGATGACGCATTTAAACTAGACATCCCCACAAGCCTACAAACTGAGGAGGGGAGCAAGAACATAGTACTCCTGGCCAACAACTTTCAACCGACAGAGCCCCAAATAAAACTACTGGAAAAAGGACTTTCCTTCATCCCCACGCTAGATATCCACAAACAACAGAGGAATAACCTAAGACAGGACATAGGAATATACCACAGGAAACTAAAACTGGCAGCCTTTTTCCAAAACAAGAGAAAAAAGGACAGGATACCCTTCATGCCCACATCCAAATGGGAGCCTAGAGGGGGACAAATTGCCCAGGAAATCACCGACTTGATCACCCTAGACAGGGAAGCACCAGACGTACTGCCAGAACAACATAGAGATCACTGTAACCTAACGCAGGAGGAGGTAACAGCCCTCAGGAACCTAGCCAAAAACAGAAACATAGTCATTAAACCAGCAGACAAGGGAAGCGCTATAGTGATCATGGACAGAGAACAGTACATCTGGGAGGCTGAGAGACAGCTCAACAACCAGGAACACTACAGGAAACTACAGGAACCCACTTACCTAAAAACAGTGGAGGACATAAATAAAATCATAGATACGCTGTTGGACAAAAAATACATAAATACGAAACAGAGCAGCTACCTAAAGGGAAAAGAAGCACCCAGAGCCAGGATATTCTACCTACTACCCAAGATTCACAAAGCACCAGACACATGGCCTAAACCGTATGAGATTCCATCAGGAAGGCCGATTGTCTCTGACTGCAACAGTGAATCCTACAGGACGGCAGAATACATAGATTTCTTTCTAAATCCTCTGTCGAACCGCCATCCTAGCTACATAAAGGACACCTATGATTTTGTAGCCAAAATCAGAGGCATCACCGTCCCACAGTCTGCGTTTTTATTCAGTATAGATGTAGACAGCCTATACACTAACATAGAAACAACAGAGGGACTAAAAGCAGTTAGGAAATGGTTCAACAAATACCCGGATAAAGACAGACCGGATGCAGAAATCCTGGAACTCCTGTTCATCAACCTGACGAAAAACGACTTTGAATTCAACCAGGAATTTTACCTCCAAATCAAAGGGACAGCAATGGGCAAGAAATTCGCACCAGCCTATGCGGACATTTACATGGCTGACTGGGAAGAAACAGTCTTCGAGAAATGCACACACAAACCCACACACTACTTTAGATATTTAGATGACATCTGGGGCACATGGACACACGGCACAGACACATTTTTAGACTTCATGAACATCTTAAACACGCACCACACATCGATCAAAGTTAAACACACCACACATAACTCCTCAATTAATTTCTTAGACACCACCACATACAAAGGCCCTGATTTTAACCGCACTAACACATTAGACACAAAGGTTTATTTCAAAGATACTGACACACATTCATTACTACACAAAAACAGCTTCCACCCAAAACACACATTCAGAGGACTTGTTAAATCCCAACTCTTAAGATTCCACAGAATCTGCAGCCAGTCCACGGAATTTGAAAAGGCCACTCAGACTCTATATGGGTCGTTGAGGAAAAGAGGCTACGCCCGGAGCTTCCTGAGGAAAATCCGAAAGTCGTTTCTGGAAACAAAGGAGAAGAACCTCAAAACTCCCATCCCCCTGATAACAACTTACTCGAGCCTAAGTATCCACATTAACAACAGAATCAAAAGGAACTTTGAAGACACTCAAAGGAACAATTCTGTGATGCAGGAATTTAGGATCATATCAGCATATAGGAAAAACAAAAACTTACAGGACATCTTAGTCAAAAGTAAACTAAAACCAAAACCGGGACAACCACACAAAAACAAACCGCAGTTCTTTAAAGAGAAAAAATCTGTAAAGAACAGGGGAACCAAACAGGTATTTCCCATCCTCCAGAAAATCAATCTGGACACAAGAAACTGCGTGTACATCATCACATGCAACAAATGCGGGAGCCAGTACATAGGAGAAACAGGGAATTCCATCCGAATCCGACTGGCACAACACAGATATAACATTAAGAACCAGAAAGAAATGCACACTAAATTAGTCCCACATTTTCTGGAACACGGCCTTCAATCACTAGAAGTGAGCGGACTCGAACACAACATTAATTGGACAGCTGCACAACGGCAGCAGACAGAGAGATACTGGATTCGTCAACTCGACACCAGATATCCCACTGGACTGAACATTAAATAAATTTGACATGCTTTCTCAGCCCGACCTGCCAAGTATCAGAGTGAGGTTTGAATCAGGGAATCCACAGATGGCCTATGCATTCCCTGTCTTTTTTAGAAGCACAAGTCAGTTAAAACTGACAGCTCTAGAAAGCAGGATCCGTTGTCCCGAACCTAACCAGCTCGTGCCTCTGGGGAAGCAGCCCTGCCATTGGCAGACTGTCCAGATCAAACCGATCAATGAGAAAGGAGGGGGCGGAGAAAGCGGGCGGAGCCCAAAATACACAGACACAAATAGAGCAGCAAAACACTGAGCAGCCACACTGCCTGATGAAGATCTAACCAGATCGAAACGTCGCGACCTACACACCGAGAAAAAGGACAAGCTTCCACCTCCAGCAAGAACCAGAAGGACGAACCCTCCCTCCACGGAAGAGAACTCTCTCCACAGAGGACCAACAAGGAGCAAAACTGACCTAGGTTGATACCTTACTCAGTTTACTCAGGAGACCTTCACAAAGGACCTCTCCACACGCTGCAGCAGCCCTCCAGCAGAAACAGCACTCCGGAGGACTCAGCCTACAGCACAAAAACACAAATCTAACACAGGTCGATACCTAACGGTGCCAACTAAAGCCTTGTTAAATTTGTTAGGTAAGTATGAGCCACAAAGGTAGACGCCAGCCCCGGGCTGACAACACACACTACCAGAGAGGCTACACCACAGCACACACACAGCACCACAGGAAAAGACAAATGACACAGTGTCAGAGCTCTTTTCAAATCACGGTGAGAATAATGTTTAATTTGATCCGTATGGTACACCACCTGCGCAATATTACTGTCAGCGTGGACCACAACAAAGAGTCCAGACCGGATCCTCCCAGCCTGCTACGCAAGATGAAGGAACTGATGGATCTCATCAAACCAGCTTGCCCGACAGGGAAAACCTTGCTCCTCCTGGAAGGCAATGCTAGAAACTGGGGCTACAATACTCGAGTAATCCTTGATGGACACTACACTGATGAGATCGACAGACTGTCCGCAGAGCTCTCCCAGGTGCTCACAGGAAACTGGAGAGAACCATGGGAAGTAGCTCAACGCTGGGCCTGGAACAACCTCGGCAAGAGACTGCACAGGAGCTCTCTGGAGCACACCAGGGCCATCATCATCAGCGTAAACAGCCCCAAAACAACACCTTCACAGCCACCGACCACCACTCAGAACCGGTACAGCGTGCTGACGGAGGAAACCGAGAGGGAGACAGAGACCGGCAACAGCTCTCAGAGTGCTAGCACAGGAGAGAATGAAAATCCTGCCCCCTGGACGATCCCTCCAAGGATCGCCCCTGCAGACACGCCGGCACTGTCACAGACAGAATTCCCTCAGATTCCAAAAACCCGACGCACGCCGAACAACAGGAGCCGTGAGAATAAAAAGAGGAGCAACGCAGAACCAGCCGCGACTCCCCCTCCGGCCTTCCAGCCGTCTGAGATTTCCCCGGCAGGCTCACCACTTGCACCTTCTTCCCTGCAGCTCTCTACCCACTCGGTCACTCCAACACCTAGACCGAGATCCCGCCTGCATGCCTCCCCCACTGCCTCTGCATCCTGTGCGCCTGCCTCCCTCATCTCCCCAGCATCTAACTTGGATGCTTCTCTCCTCCCTTCTCACTCTCCATTTTCTGCTTCCCTCCTCTCTACCCACACCTCTCACTCATCTGTGCCTAATCTTAACCTTTCACCCTGCATGCCTGACCTGAACCCTCCTGCCTTATCTATTAACCTTTCCCTCGACCCTAACTCTAACCCTAACCAAATTCCATCTTCTCTCTCTACCCCGGCTCCTGCTGCCTCGTCTCCTAATCCTTCCCCTGACTCTAACCCTAACCCACCTCCATCCTCTCCCTCGCTCCCGTCTCCTGCTGCCTTGTCCCCTAATCTTTCCCCGGACACTAACCCTAACTTGAATCAACTTTCACCCTCTCTCTCCATCCCGTTTCCTGACCTCTCCACTGCACCGGCTTCTCCAGCCTCCTCTCCCTCCTCCCCCACTCCTCCCAGGGCGCACATCTTCCCCGTAGTAACTGTACAACGGACACTAGTCTCTACCGAGACTCCCAAAACAACTTACAGACCAACACGCCACCCAAACACCAGTAGGAAAAACCTGGATTGGTCCCTGAAAACCCGGAAAAGTTGTCTCATCATCGGTGACTCGAATCTGGCTAACATCCCACCACACACGAACGAGGATGTCCAGATTGACAGCTATCCGGGCGCTAAATTCTCCCACGTGGAACCGCTGCTACAAGCACACAGGGACAACACCACGGTGAAGAAAGTAGTGCTCTCTTTCGGGATCAATAACAGGGAAAACAAACCAAAGGAAACAACAATAAAGCAGGTGCAGAAGGCTCGCAGAGCATCCAAACTTGCATTCCCGGACGCAGAAATCTACATCCCGGTGATCAACTACTCGGACACACTACCCCCGGAACAACAGAGGAACCTGGATACACTGAATAAGTACATCATGGAGAATACGAATCACATCCCAAAACTGCGGAAACAGGACTTTAAAACAGCAAGGGACAACGTCCACTGGACCACAGAAACAGCAGAAAAGATGCTGCAACACTGGATGACGCATTTAAACTAGACATCCCCACAAGCCTACAAACTGAGGAGGGGAGCAAGAACATAGTACTCCTGGCCAACAACTTTCAACCGACAGAGCCCCAAATAAAACTACTGGAAAAAGGACTTTCCTTCATCCCCACGCTAGATATCCACAAACAACAGAGGAATAACCTAAGACAGGACATAGGAATATACCACAGGAAACTAAAACTGGCAGCCTTTTTCCAAAACAAGAGAAAAAAGGACAGGATACCCTTCATGCCCACATCCAAATGGGAGCCTAGAGGGGGACAAATTGCCCAGGAAATCACCGACTTGATCACCCTAGACAGGGAAGCACCAGACGTACTGCCAGAACAACATAGAGATCACTGTAACCTAACGCAGGAGGAGGTAACAGCCCTCAGGAACCTAGCCAAAAACAGAAACATAGTCATTAAACCAGCAGACAAGGGAAGCGCTATAGTGATCATGGACAGAGAACAGTACATCTGGGAGGCTGAGAGACAGCTCAACAACCAGGAACACTACAGGAAACTACAGGAACCCACTTACCTAAAAACAGTGGAGGACATAAATAAAATCATAGATACGCTGTTGGACAAAAAATACATAAATACGAAACAGAGCAGCTACCTAAAGGGAAAAGAAGCACCCAGAGCCAGGATATTCTACCTACTACCCAAGATTCACAAAGCACCAGACACATGGCCTAAACCGTATGAGATTCCATCAGGAAGGCCGATTGTCTCTGACTGCAACAGTGAATCCTACAGGACGGCAGAATACATAGATTTCTTTCTAAATCCTCTGTCGAACCGCCATCCTAGCTACATAAAGGACACCTATGATTTTGTAGCCAAAATCAGAGGCATCACCGTCCCACAGTCTGCGTTTTTATTCAGTATAGATGTAGACAGCCTATACACTAACATAGAAACAACAGAGGGACTAAAAGCAGTTAGGAAATGGTTCAACAAATACCCGGATAAAGACAGACCGGATGCAGAAATCCTGGAACTCCTGTTCATCAACCTGACGAAAAACGACTTTGAATTCAACCAGGAATTTTACCTCCAAATCAAAGGGACAGCAATGGGCAAGAAATTCGCACCAGCCTATGCGGACATTTACATGGCTGACTGGGAAGAAACAGTCTTCGAGAAATGCACACACAAACCCACACACTACTTTAGATATTTAGATGACATCTGGGGCACATGGACACACGGCACAGACACATTTTTAGACTTCATGAACATCTTAAACACGCACCACACATCGATCAAAGTTAAACACACCACACATAACTCCTCAATTAATTTCTTAGACACCACCACATACAAAGGCCCTGATTTTAACCGCACTAACACATTAGACACAAAGGTTTATTTCAAAGATACTGACACACATTCATTACTACACAAAAACAGCTTCCACCCAAAACACACATTCAGAGGACTTGTTAAATCCCAACTCTTAAGATTCCACAGAATCTGCAGCCAGTCCACGGAATTTGAAAAGGCCACTCAGACTCTATATGGGTCGTTGAGGAAAAGAGGCTACGCCCGGAGCTTCCTGAGGAAAATCCGAAAGTCGTTTCTGGAAACAAAGGAGAAGAACCTCAAAACTCCCATCCCCCTGATAACAACTTACTCGAGCCTAAGTATCCACATTAACAACAGAATCAAAAGGAACTTTGAAGACACTCAAAGGAACAATTCTGTGATGCAGGAATTTAGGATCATATCAGCATATAGGAAAAACAAAAACTTACAGGACATCTTAGTCAAAAGTAAACTAAAACCAAAACCGGGACAACCACACAAAAACAAACCGCAGTTCTTTAAAGAGAAAAAATCTGTAAAGAACAGGGGAACCAAACAGGTATTTCCCATCCTCCAGAAAATCAATCTGGACACAAGAAACTGCGTGTACATCATCACATGCAACAAATGCGGGAGCCAGTACATAGGAGAAACAGGGAATTCCATCCGAATCCGACTGGCACAACACAGATATAACATTAAGAACCAGAAAGAAATGCACACTAAATTAGTCCCACATTTTCTGGAACACGGCCTTCAATCACTAGAAGTGAGCGGACTCGAACACAACATTAATTGGACAGCTGCACAACGGCAGCAGACAGAGAGATACTGGATTCGTCAACTCGACACCAGATATCCCACTGGACTGAACATTAAATAAATTTGACATGCTTTCTCAGCCCGACCTGCCAAGTATCAGAGTGAGGTTTGAATCAGGGAATCCACAGATGGCCTATGCATTCCCTGTCTTTTTTAGAAGCACAAGTCAGTTAAAACTGACAGCTCTAGAAAGCAGGATCCGTTGTCCCGAACCTAACCCTAACCCTAACCCTCTCCTAAATCCTAATCTTAACCTTCCCCCTTCCTTAACCCTAACCTTAACCTTCCCCCCCCCTTTTTTTTGGCCCCAATCTGAGTGGAAAATCCCCCCTGGGCCCTAACCTGAACTACAGTCAGCCATGGCCTGGCTCCTCTCTGCTCTCCTCAAACAACTACAAGAACATTATGGTCATCAGCTTTGCCACCATCTGCTGGACAAAGCAGCACCCTACAACCAGCACAACCTCCCTACTCCTCAGCCACAGCTCCACCAATGAGCCCTCAGGAGGACATCCCCCTCTTTCCCTCTGAACCTTATCATAGGTCCCTCACCCCTCACCCCCCACCTGCCCCCACCTGTTATCCCTCACTCAGGATAGGCACATTTTTCTTTACAGGACCACACCCACTTTTCTGGACCAATCTGGGGGAGAGAGGCCTGAACTGGAGGGAAAATCTACCATTTTAAGTGAGCCTCTCTCCTCCAGACTTCATCTCTCCTCGACTCCCCTCTGAGGAAGCAGCACCTGCTGCGAAACGTCAGGGACTCCTGTCTGCGCTGGAGCGAGACACCCTGTTTTTTCTTTCTTTCTAAGTTTTATTGTTAAAAAAATGAAAAAATACGGGCACTGTTTTTATCCCACACCATTGTTTTAATCTAAGATTATTAAAAGTTAAGTTTTAGAAACTACCAGAGTGGCACCCCCTGCGGACTCCTAACCTTCCCCCCAGCTGGGGGAGACCTAATCATCCTGAACCGTCCACAAAAAAGTGAACTTTATTCACCTGCCTGGAATCTCTAAGTCTCCTCAACAGGACCAAAATGGCCGCCATTCAGCATGGGAAGAGGACAGCCAGAGACTACAGGCCTCAACATCGGCTCCACACTCAAGACCAGTCGACGCAGGATACTCAGGTGGGTGCACGCAATGGTTTTATGGTGACAGGGACAGGGCACCAGCGCAGTCAGGGGCAGAGGAGGGATGAAGGGTCCAGAATACACCACACAACAGACATTAGCACCCAACACCACACTACAAGGCATATACATGCACCCATCAGACAGAAACACAGAGACAGGCACCTTTACAGTCACTCACTCTCACCACCCAGACAGCCACTTGATGAGTACACACACACAACAGCTAAAGAATATTTTAAGCTCATTCAGGCAGTACACCATTCCCACATCATCAAAGATGCAATAGCTACAGGTCATTTTCCCACAGGCATGATGAGACAGGTCACCAAAGTCAGTCAGTTCATTAAACCATCATCACCAAACTCAACAATCAGAGATTTTATTTATGGAAACACACTGAAATGGATGAACACTAACCTACATTTATTACTGGACCATTATAAAAACGTCATTCCCACTTACACTGAGGTCTGGGGGGAAAGCCTAGCCCTGGAGGTAGCAAAAGGTTGGGCTAACCGACGCTACGGGGCTAGGCTACACCCTCAGGCCTTCACCACCGCACATGAACATATATTTTATGACTCAGAACAGGATTCACTTTCACCCCCTCCTTCACCCCCTCCCTCTCCCTCCCCTCCCCCCTCCCCCCCTCTCCATGTCTCTCCCCAGCACTTTTCTCTCCCCCCTTGTCCCCAACTCCCTCAACCCACAGAGCGTGGAGAACTGGACAATCCCCCAGAGGAGCAGTATTGGGAGGAGTCGGACCCGAGTGAGGGGGAACAGCCTCTCGCCCTGCCCGAAGCCGGGGGGAACCCAGGTAACTCCCAGTATTTGGAACCCACAATAACAGTACAAAAAATAATAACCTCTGCTACTCCTAGTCCGGAGCCCTCAGTGAGGCCTAAAATGGTCCACCGAGCTACAGAGTCATCAGATCTACACCCCCAAAAAAGCATCCCACCATCAACCCCCCGGACAGCTCGGGCAGAGGCGGAGAAACGACAGCTTCGATCGCCAGCACCTCCTCCTCACTCTTCTCCTGGCTCCTCCCTACAGAAAAATCCATTCATTCAACCTCTCCATCCCATCTCTCACCTCCCTCTTACCTGCAGGTCCCCCACACAGAAAATATGGGAAACAACACCATCCACCGGGAGCTGTCGGCCTGAAAAGAACAACAAAACACCGAAACAGGCCCAATCTCACCGTCAACAGCCACGAACATCAGTTTTTGACACCCCGGTTTCCCCGATTCAGTCCTCAGGGGGTCCCCATGAGCCCACCTCACCTGAAAACCTTCACAACCATAAAGTTAACCAAACAGGCACTGTGAGTAGGGTGATGATGAGTGGGCTCCCACAGAAAGTCAAAGTGACGTACTCTGGAACCTCCACTGAACCCCTCACAAACAAAAATTTAAAACACAGTTGGAGGGACGGAGGTCGGCAGCTCCCCCTGGAGACCACAAGGAGGAGAGCAGAGAGGTACTGGTTACAAAATTGACTTTTGAATTCGAAAAGAAACTAATATAAACAATAACTTTACCTTCCTTTTTTCCTTCACAAGCCCAGGGGGGTCTGCAAAAAAACAACATTGGTTGACAATCTGTACATTCTGCAATAATAAAACTTCAATCTCCATATTTGACTCCGTCTCCATGTACACTCTGACAATATTAAACATTATACTTATGCAATTACGGATCATACTCAAACCATAAAGTCTAAAAATGATATTACTCACCTCCATTTCAGCATCCAGGTGGGGGGATCGACCTTCGGCACACCCCCAGGCCAGTGCACCTGAATCCCACAGAGGAAAAATAAGCCTTAATCCATCCC
Organism: Semicossyphus pulcher; assembly: GCF_022749685.1. Classification (NCBI taxonomy): domain Eukaryota; kingdom Metazoa; phylum Chordata; class Actinopteri; order Labriformes; family Labridae; genus Semicossyphus; species Semicossyphus pulcher. The sequence goes on along the minus strand of NW_027211648.1, from coordinate 31,883,376 downwards.
AGAACCTAACCTAGCCAGAGCCGGGTGTGTGCTGATCTCGGCCCCCCCACCTGTAACACACCGGAAAAAGATCAATCATTCTGTTTAAAGTGTTCACACGATCAGGATTATTATCATCAGTAGGTTATTATTTTCTCTCCCCATTATTATTATGTTCAGGATTAGCATTATCACTCTTCTTTTTTAGCATCACTATTCACGGATATCCATTTAATGTTTGACTCCTAACCTTAACCTTTCCCTCTCCTAAATCCTAATCTTAACCTTCCCCCTTCCTTAACCCTAACCTTAACCTTCCCCCCCCCCTTTTTTTTGGCCCCAATCTGAGTGGAAAATCCCCCCTGGGCCCTAACCTGAACTACAGTCAGCCATGGCCTGGCTCCTCTCTGCTCTCCTCAAACAACTACAAGAACATTATGGTCATCAGCTTTGCCACCATCTGCTGGACAAAGCAGCACCCTACAACCAGCACAACCTCCCTACTCCTCAGCCACAGCTCCACCAATGAGCCCTCAGGAGGACATCCCCCTCTTTCCCTCTGAACCTTATCATAGGTCCCTCACCCCTCACCCCCCACCTGCCCCCACCTGTTATCCCTCACTCAGGATAGGCACATTTTTCTTTACAGGACCACACCCACTTTTCTGGACCAATCTGGGGGAGAGAGGCCTGAACTGGAGGGAAAATCTACCATTTTAAGTGAGCCTCTCTCCTCCAGACTTCATCTCTCCTCGACTCCCCTCTGAGGAAGCAGCACCTGCTGCGAAACGTCAGGGACTCCTGTCTGCGCTGGAGCGAGACACCCTGTTTTTTCTTTCTTTCTAAGTTTTATTGTTAAAAAAATGAAAAAATACGGGCACTGTTTTTATCCCACACCATTGTTTTAATCTAAGATTATTAAAAGTTAAGTTTTAGAAACTACCAGAGCGGCACCCCCTGCGGACTCCTAACCTTCCCCCCAGCTGGGGGAGACCTAATCATCCTGAACCGTCCACAAAAAAGTGAACTTTATTCACCTGCCTGGAATCTCTAAGTCTCCTCAACAGGACCAAAATGGCCGCCATTCAGCATGGGAAGAGGACAGCCAGAGACTACAGGCCTCAACATCGGCTCCACACTCAAGACCAGTCGACGCAGGATACTCAGGTGGGTGCACGCAATGGTTTTATGGTGACAGGGACAGGGCACCAGCGCAGTCAGGGGCAGAGGAGGGATGAAGGGTCCAGAATACACCACACAACAGACATTAGCACCCAACACCACACTACAAGGCATATACATGCACCCATCAGACAGAAACACAGAGACAGGCACCTTTACAGTCACTCACTCTCACCACCCAGACAGCCACTTGATGAGTACACACACACAACAGCTAAAGAATATTTTAAGCTCATTCAGGCAGTACACCATTCCCACATCATCAAAGATGCAATAGCTACAGGTCATTTTCCCACAGGCATGATGAGACAGGTCACCAAAGTCAGTCAGTTCATTAAACCATCATCACCAAACTCAACAATCAGAGATTTTATTTATGGAAACACACTGAAATGGATGAACACTAACCTACATTTATTACTGGACCATTATAAAAACGTCATTCCCACTTACACTGAGGTCTGGGGGGAAAGCCTAGCCCTGGAGGTAGCAAAAGGTTGGGCTAACCGACGCTACGGGGCTAGGCTACACCCTCAGGCCTTCACCACCGCACATGAACATATATTTTATGACTCAGAACAGGATTCACTTTCACCCCCTCCTTCACCCCCTCCCTCTCCCTCCCCTCCCCCCTCCCCCCCTCTCCATGTCTCTCCCCAGCACTTTTCTCTCCCCCCTTGTCCCCAACTCCCTCAACCCACAGAGCGTGGAGAACTGGACAATCCCCCAGAGGAGCAGTATTGGGAGGAGTCGGACCCGAGTGAGGGGGAACAGCCTCTCGCCCTGCCCGAAGCCGGGGGGAACCCAGGTAACTCCCAGTATTTGGAACCCACAATAACAGTACAAAAAATAATAACCTCTGCTACTCCTAGTCCGGAGCCCTCAGTGAGGCCTAAAATGGTCCACCGAGCTACAGAGTCATCAGATCTACACCCCCAAAAAAGCATCCCACCATCAACCCCCCGGACAGCTCGGGCAGAGGCGGAGAAACGACAGCTTCGATCGCCAGCACCTCCTCCTCACTCTTCTCCTGGCTCCTCCCTACAGAAAAATCCATTCATTCAACCTCTCCATCCCATCTCTCACCTCCCTCTTACCTGCAGGTCCCCCACACAGAAAATATGGGAAACAACACCATCCACCGGGAGCTGTCGGCCTGAAAAGAACAACAAAACACCGAAACAGGCCCAATCTCACCGTCAACAGCCACGAACATCAGTTTTTGACACCCCGGTTTCCCCGATTCAGTCCTCAGGGGGTCCCCATGAGCCCACCTCACCTGAAAACCTTCACAACCATAAAGTTAACCAAACAGGCACTGTGAGTAGGGTGATGATGAGTGGGCTCCCACAGAAAGTCAAAGTGACGTACTCTGGAACCTCCACTGAACCCCTCACAAACAAAAATTTAAAACACAGTTGGAGGGACGGAGGTCGGCAGCTCCCCCTGGAGACCACAAGGAGGAGAGCAGAGAGGTACTGGTTACAAAATTGACTTTTGAATTCGAAAAGAAACTAATATAAACAATAACTTTACCTTCCTTTTTTCCTTCACAAGCCCAGGGGGGTCTGCAAAAAAACAACATTGGTTGACAATCTGTACATTCTGCAATAATAAAACTTCAATCTCCATATTTGACTCCGTCTCCATGTACACTCTGACAATATTAAACATTATACTTATGCAATTACGGATCATACTCAAACCATAAAGTCTAAAAATGATATTACTCACCTCCATTTCAGCATCCAGGTGGGGGGATCGACCTTCGGCACACCCCCAGGCCAGTGCACCTGAATCCCACAGAGGAAAAATAAGCCTTAATCCATCCCAGAACCTAACCTAGCCAGAGCCGGGTGTGTGCTGATCTCGGCCCCCCCACCTGTAACACACCGGAAAAAGATCAATCATTCTGTTTAAAGTGTTCACACGATCAGGATTATTATCATCAGTAGGTTATTATTTTCTCTCCCCATTATTATTATGTTCAGGATTAGCATTATCACTCTTCTTTTTTAGCATCACTATTCACGGATATCCATTTAATGTTTGACTCCTAACCTTAACCTTTCCCTCTCCTAAATCCTAATCTTAACCTTCCCCCTTCCTTAACCCTAACCTTAACCTTCCCCCCCCCCTTTTTTTTGGCCCCAATCTGAGTGGAAAATCCCCCCTGGGCCCTAACCTGAACTACAGTCAGCCATGGCCTGGCTCCTCTCTGCTCTCCTCAAACAACTACAAGAACATTATGGTCATCAGCTTTGCCACCATCTGCTGGACAAAGCAGCACCCTACAACCAGCACAACCTCCCTACTCCTCAGCCACAGCTCCACCAATGAGCCCTCAGGAGGACATCCCCCTCTTTCCCTCTGAACCTTATCATAGGTCCCTCACCCCTCACCCCCCACCTGCCCCCACCTGTTATCCCTCACTCAGGATAGGCACATTTTTCTTTACAGGACCACACCCACTTTTCTGGACCAATCTGGGGGAGAGAGGCCTGAACTGGAGGGAAAATCTACCATTTTAAGTGAGCCTCTCTCCTCCAGACTTCATCTCTCCTCGACTCCCCTCTGAGGAAGCAGCACCTGCTGCGAAACGTCAGGGACTCCTGTCTGCGCTGGAGCGAGACACCCTGTTTTTTCTTTCTTTCTAAGTTTTATTGTTAAAAAAATGAAAAAATACGGGCACTGTTTTTATCCCACACCATTGTTTTAATCTAAGATTATTAAAAGTTAAGTTTTAGAAACTACCAGAGCGGCCCCCCTGCGGACTCCTAACCTTCCCCCCAGCTGGGGGAGACCTAATCATCCTGAACCGTCCACAAAAAAGTGAACTTTATTCACCTGCCTGGAATCTCTAAGTCTCCTCAACAGGACCAAAATGGCCGCCATTCAGCATGGGAAGAGGACAGCCAGAGACTACAGGCCTCAACATCGGCTCCACACTCAAGACCAGTCGACGCAGGATACTCAGGTGGGTGCACGCAATGGTTTTATGGTGACAGGGACAGGGCACCAGCGCAGTCAGGGGCAGAGGAGGGATGAAGGGTCCAGAATACACCACACAACAGACATTAGCACCCAACACCACACTACAAGGCATATACATGCACCCATCAGACAGAAACACAGAGACAGGCACCTTTACAGTCACTCACTCTCACCACCCAGACAGCCACTTGATGAGTACACACACACAACAGCTAAAGAATATTTTAAGCTCATTCAGGCAGTACACCATTCCCACATCATCAAAGATGCAATAGCTACAGGTCATTTTCCCACAGGCATGATGAGACAGGTCACCAAAGTCAGTCAGTTCATTAAACCATCATCACCAAACTCAACAATCAGAGATTTTATTTATGGAAACACACTGAAATGGATGAACACTAACCTACATTTATTACTGGACCATTATAAAAACGTCATTCCCACTTACACTGAGGTCTGGGGGGAAAGCCTAGCCCTGGAGGTAGCAAAAGGTTGGGCTAACCGACGCTACGGGGCTAGGCTACACCCTCAGGCCTTCACCACCGCACATGAACATATATTTTATGACTCAGAACAGGATTCACTTTCACCCCCTCCTTCACCCCCTCCCTCTCCCTCCCCTCCCCCCTCCCCCCCTCTCCATGTCTCTCCCCAGCACTTTTCTCTCCCCCCTTGTCCCCAACTCCCTCAACCCACAGAGCGTGGAGAACTGGACAATCCCCCAGAGGAGCAGTATTGGGAGGAGTCGGACCCGAGTGAGGGGGAACAGCCTCTCGCCCTGCCCGAAGCCGGGGGGAACCCAGGTAACTCCCAGTATTTGGAACCCACAATAACAGTACAAAAAATAATAACCTCTGCTACTCCTAGTCCGGAGCCCTCAGTGAGGCCTAAAATGGTCCACCGAGCTACAGAGTCATCAGATCTACACCCCCAAAAAAGCATCCCACCATCAACCCCCCGGACAGCTCGGGCAGAGGCGGAGAAACGACAGCTTCGATCGCCAGCACCTCCTCCTCACTCTTCTCCTGGCTCCTCCCTACAGAAAAATCCATTCATTCAACCTCTCCATCCCATCTCTCACCTCCCTCTTACCTGCAGGTCCCCCACACAGAAAATATGGGAAACAACACCATCCACCGGGAGCTGTCGGCCTGAAAAGAACAACAAAACACCGAAACAGGCCCAATCTCACCGTCAACAGCCACGAACATCAGTTTTTGACACCCCGGTTTCCCCGATTCAGTCCTCAGGGGGTCCCCATGAGCCCACCTCACCTGAAAACCTTCACAACCATAAAGTTAACCAAACAGGCACTGTGAGTAGGGTGATGATGAGTGGGCTCCCACAGAAAGTCAAAGTGACGTACTCTGGAACCTCCACTGAACCCCTCACAAACAAAAATTTAAAACACAGTTGGAGGGACGGAGGTCGGCAGCTCCCCCTGGAGACCACAAGGAGGAGAGCAGAGAGGTACTGGTTACAAAATTGACTTTTGAATTCGAAAAGAAACTAATATAAACAATAACTTTACCTTCCTTTTTTCCTTCACAAGCCCAGGGGGGTCTGCAAAAAAACAACATTGGTTGACAATCTGTACATTCTGCAATAATAAAACTTCAATCTCCATATTTGACTCCGTCTCCATGTACACTCTGACAATATTAAACATTATACTTATGCAATTACGGATCATACTCAAACCATAAAGTCTAAAAATGATATTACTCACCTCCATTTCAGCATCCAGGTGGGGGGATCGACCTTCGGCACACCCCCAGGCCAGTGCACCTGAATCCCACAGAGGAAAAATAAGCCTTAATCCATCCCAGAACCTAACCTAGCCAGAGCCGGGTGTGTGCTGATCTCGGCCCCCCCACCTGTAACACACCGGAAAAAGATCAATCATTCTGTTTAAAGTGTTCACACGATCAGGATTATTATCATCAGTAGGTTATTATTTTCTCTCCCCATTATTATTATGTTCAGGATTAGCATTATCACTCTTCTTTTTTAGCATCACTATTCACGGATATCCATTTAATGTTTGACTCCTAACCTTAACCTTTCCCTCTCCTAAATCCTAATCTTAACCTTCCCCCTTCCTTAACCCTAACCTTAACCTTCCCCCCCCCCTTTTTTTTGGCCCCAATCTGAGTGGAAAATCCCCCCTGGGCCCTAACCTGAACTACAGTCAGCCATGGCCTGGCTCCTCTCTGCTCTCCTCAAACAACTACAAGAACATTATGGTCATCAGCTTTGCCACCATCTGCTGGACAAAGCAGCACCCTACAACCAGCACAACCTCCCTACTCCTCAGCCACAGCTCCACCAATGAGCCCTCAGGAGGACATCCCCCTCTTTCCCTCTGAACCTTATCATAGGTCCCTCACCCCTCACCCCCCACCTGCCCCCACCTGTTATCCCTCACTCAGGATAGGCACATTTTTCTTTACAGGACCACACCCACTTTTCTGGACCAATCTGGGGGAGAGAGGCCTGAACTGGAGGGAAAATCTACCATTTTAAGTGAGCCTCTCTCCTCCAGACTTCATCTCTCCTCGACTCCCCTCTGAGGAAGCAGCACCTGCTGCGAAACGTCAGGGACTCCTGTCTGCGCTGGAGCGAGACACCCTGTTTTTTCTTTCTTTCTAAGTTTTATTGTTAAAAAAATGAAAAAATACGGGCACTGTTTTTATCCCACACCATTGTTTTAATCTAAGATTATTAAAAGTTAAGTTTTAGAAACTACCAGAGCGGCACCCCCTGCGGACTCCTAACCTTCCCCCCAGCTGGGGGAGACCTAATCATCCTGAACCGTCCACAAAAAAGTGAACTTTATTCACCTGCCTGGAATCTCTAAGTCTCCTCAACAGGACCAAAATGGCCGCCATTCAGCATGGGAAGAGGACAGCCAGAGACTACAGGCCTCAACATCGGCTCCACACTCAAGACCAGTCGACGCAGGATACTCAGGTGGGTGCACGCAATGGTTTTATGGTGACAGGGACAGGGCACCAGCGCAGTCAGGGGCAGAGGAGGGATGAAGGGTCCAGAATACACCACACAACAGACATTAGCACCCAACACCACACTACAAGGCATATACATGCACCCATCAGACAGAAACACAGAGACAGGCACCTTTACAGTCACTCACTCTCACCACCCAGACAGCCACTTGATGAGTACACACACACAACAGCTAAAGAATATTTTAAGCTCATTCAGGCAGTACACCATTCCCACATCATCAAAGATGCAATAGCTACAGGTCATTTTCCCACAGGCATGATGAGACAGGTCACCAAAGTCAGTCAGTTCATTAAACCATCATCACCAAACTCAACAATCAGAGATTTTATTTATGGAAACACACTGAAATGGATGAACACTAACCTACATTTATTACTGGACCATTATAAAAACGTCATTCCCACTTACACTGAGGTCTGGGGGGAAAGCCTAGCCCTGGAGGTAGCAAAAGGTTGGGCTAACCGACGCTACGGGGCTAGGCTACACCCTCAGGCCTTCACCACCGCACATGAACATATATTTTATGACTCAGAACAGGATTCACTTTCACCCCCTCCTTCACCCCCTCCCTCTCCCTCCCCTCCCCCCTCCCCCCCTCTCCATGTCTCTCCCCAGCACTTTTCTCTCCCCCCTTGTCCCCAACTCCCTCAACCCACAGAGCGTGGAGAACTGGACAATCCCCCAGAGGAGCAGTATTGGGAGGAGTCGGACCCGAGTGAGGGGGAACAGCCTCTCGCCCTGCCCGAAGCCGGGGGGAACCCAGGTAACTCCCAGTATTTGGAACCCACAATAACAGTACAAAAAATAATAACCTCTGCTACTCCTAGTCCGGAGCCCTCAGTGAGGCCTAAAATGGTCCACCGAGCTACAGAGTCATCAGATCTACACCCCCAAAAAAGCATCCCACCATCAACCCCCCGGACAGCTCGGGCAGAGGCGGAGAAACGACAGCTTCGATCGCCAGCACCTCCTCCTCACTCTTCTCCTGGCTCCTCCCTACAGAAAAATCCATTCATTCAACCTCTCCATCCCATCTCTCACCTCCCTCTTACCTGCAGGTCCCCCACACAGAAAATATGGGAAACAACACCATCCACCGGGAGCTGTCGGCCTGAAAAGAACAACAAAACACCGAAACAGGCCCAATCTCACCGTCAACAGCCACGAACATCAGTTTTTGACACCCCGGTTTCCCCGATTCAGTCCTCAGGGGGTCCCCATGAGCCCACCTCACCTGAAAACCTTCACAACCATAAAGTTAACCAAACAGGCACTGTGAGTAGGGTGATGATGAGTGGGCTCCCACAGAAAGTCAAAGTGACGTACTCTGGAACCTCCACTGAACCCCTCACAAACAAAAATTTAAAACACAGTTGGAGGGACGGAGGCCGGCAGCTCCCCCTGGAGACCACAAGGAGGAGAGCAGAGAGGTACTGGTTACAAAATTGACTTTTGAATTCGAAAAGAAACTAATATAAACAATAACTTTACCTTCCTTTTTTCCTTCACAAGCCCAGGGGGGTCTGCAAAAAAACAACATTGGTTGACAATCTGTACATTCTGCAATAATAAAACTTCAATCTCCATATTTGACTCCGTCTCCATGTACACTCTGACAATATTAAACATTATACTTATGCAATTACGGATCATACTCAAACCATAAAGTCTAAAAATGATATTACTCACCTCCATTTCAGCATCCAGGTGGGGGGATCGACCTTCGGGACACCCCCAGGCCAGTGCACCTGAATCCCACAGAGGAAAAATAAGCCTTAATCCATCCCAGAACCTAACCTAGCCAGAGCCGGGTGTGTGCTGATCTCGGCCCCCCCACCTGTAACACACCGGAAAAAGATCAATCATTCTGTTTAAAGTGTTCACACGATCAGGATTATTATCATCAGTAGGTTATTATTTTCTCTCCCCATTATTATTATGTTCAGGATTAGCATTATCACTCTTCTTTTTTAGCATCACTATTCACGGATATCCATTTAATGTTTGACTCCTAACCTTAACCTTTCCCTCTCCTAAATCCTAATCTTAACCTTCCCCCTTCCTTAACCCTAACCTTAACCTCCCCCCCCCCCCTTTTTTTTGGCCCCAATCTGAGTGGAAAATCCCCCCTGGGCCCTAACCTGAACTACAGTCAGCCATGGCCTGGCTCCTCTCTGCTCTCCTCAAACAACTACAAGAACATTATGGTCATCAGCTTTGCCACCATCTGCTGGACAAAGCAGCACCCTACAACCAGCACAACCTCCCTACTCCTCAGCCACAGCTCCACCAATGAGCCCTCAGGAGGACATCCCCCTCTTTCCCTCTGAACCTTATCATAGGTCCCTCACCCCTCACCCCCCACCTGCCCCCACCTGTTACCCCTCACTTAGGATAGGCACATTTCTTTTACAGGACCACACCCACTCTTCTGGACCAATCTGGAGGGGGGAGGCCTGAACTGGAGGGAAAATCTACCATTTTAAGTGAGCCTCTCTCCTCCAGACTTCATCTCTCCTCGACTCCCCTCTGAGGAAGCAGCACCGGCTGCGAAACGTCAGGGACTCCTGTCTGCGCTGGAGCGAGACACCCTGTCTTTTCTTTTGAAATTTTATTGTTAAACATTGAAAAAATACGGGCACTGTTTTTATCCCACACCATTGGTTTTAATCTAAGACTATTAAAAGTTAAGTTTTAATATAACCAGAGCGGCACCCCCTGAGGACTCCTAACCTTCCCCCCAGCTGGGGGCAACCTAACCATCCTGAACCGTCCACAAAAAAGTGAACTTTATTCACCTGCCTGGAATCTCTAAGTCTCCTCAACAGGACCAAAATGGCCGCCATACAACATGGGAAGAGGACAGCCAGAGATTACAGGCCTCAACATCGGCTCTACATCCAAGACCAGTCGACGCAGGACACTCAGGTGGGTGCACAAAATGGTTTTATGGTGTCAGGGACAGGGCACCAGCGCAGCCAGGGGCAGAGGAGGGATGAAGGGTCCAGAATACACCACACAACAGACATTAGCACCCAACACCACACTACTAGGCATATACATGCACCCACCAGACAGAAACACAGAGACAGGCACTTTTACAGTCACTCACTTTCACCACCTAGACAGCCACTGGACGAATATACACGCACAACAGCTAAGCAGTACTTCAAGGTCATTCAGGCAGTTCACCATTCCCACATCATGAAAGATGCAATAGCTACAGGTCATTTTCCCACAGGCATGATGAGACAGGTCACTAAAGTCAGTCAGCTCATAAAACCGTCATCACCAAATTCAACAATCAGCGCTTTTATTCAAGAAAACACACGTGAATGGATGGACTCTAACCTACACTTACTACTGGACCACTATCAAAACATCATTCCCACCCTCACAGAGGTCTGGGGGGAAAGCCTAGCCCTGGAGGTAGCAAAAGGTTGGGCTAACCGACGCTACGGGGCTAGGCTACACCCTCAGGCCTTCACCACTGCACATTCACATATATTTTATCCCACAGAGCAGGATTCACTTTCACCCCCTCCTTCACCCCCTCCCTCTCCCTCCCCTCCCCCCTCCCCCCCTCTCCATGTCTCTCCCCAGCACTTTTCTCTCCCCCCTGGTCCCCATCTCCCCCAATCCACAGAGCATGGAGAATTGGACAATCCCCCAGAGGAGCAGTATTGGGAGGAGTCGGACTCGAGCGAGGGGGGACAACCGCCCGCCCTGCCCGAAGCGGGGGGTGATGCAGGTAACCCCCAGTATCCGGGACCAACAATATCATTACAAACATCAATAACCTCTAACATTACTCCTAGCCCGGAGTCCTCAGTGAAGCCTAAACGGGCCCACAGAGCCACTCAAACATCAAACCCACCCATGCAAAGAAGCATCTCACCCCCCCAGACAGCTCGGGCAGAGGCGGAGAAACGACACCCTCGACCAACATCGTCTCCCCCCAGCTCGTTTTCTGGCTCCTCCCTACAGGAAAGTTCATTTATTCAACCCTTCCATCCCATCTCTCACCTCCCTTGTACCTGCAGGTCCCCCCCACAGAACGTAACCACACCCACCGGGAGCTGTCGGCCTACAGGAAACAACCAAACACCGAAACAGGCCCAATTTCACCATCAGCAACGACGAACATCAGTGTTTGATACCCCGGTTTCCCCAATTCAGTCCCCAGGGGGTCCTCATGAGCCCACCTCACCTGAATACCTTCACAAACAGAAGATCAACCAATCACACACTGTGAGTAAGGTAATGATGAGTGGGCTCTCACAGAAAGTCAAAGTGACGTACTCTGGAACCTCCACTGAACCCCTCACAAACAAAAATATAAAACACAGTCGGAGGGACGGAGGCCGGCAGCTCCCCCTGGAGACCACAAGGAGGAGAGCAGAGAGGTACGGGTTACAAAATTGACTTTTGAACTCCAAAAGAAACCAATATAAACAATAACCTCACCTTTTCTTTTTCCCTCACGAAGCCCAGGGGGGTCTGCAAAAAAACAACATTGGTTGATAATCTGTACATCCTTCTACAATAAAACTTCAATCACCATATCTGACTCCGTTTTCATGTACACTCTTACAATATTAAACATATACTTATGCAAATTACGGGTCATATTCCAATTATAAAAGTCTAAAAATTATTCCACTTACCTTCATTTCAGCATCCAGGTGGGGGGGTCGACCTTTGGCACACCCCCAGGCCAGTGCACCTGAATCCCACAGAGGAAAAACAAGCATGAATCCAACACAGAACCTAACCCTAACCCTAACCCCTAACCCTAACCCTAACCCTAATGCCACACCCTAACCAAGGGGCAGAGGGCCTTAAAACACCCAATGCCTATCCTTAACCAGGGGACAGAGGGCTTTAAAACACCCAATGCCACACCCTGACTAAGGGGCAGAGAGCATTAAAACACCCAATGCCTAACCTTAATTAGGGGACAGAGGGCCTTTAAAAACACCCAATGCCACACCCTAATCAAGGGGCAGAGAGCATTAAAACACCCAATGCCTAACCTTAATTAGGGGACAGAGGGGCCCAAAACAACCAATGCCACACCCTAACCAAGGGGCAGAGAGCATAAAAACACCCAATGCCTAACCTTAATCAGGGGACAGAGGGCTTTAAAACACCCAATGCCACACCCTGACCAAGGGGCAGAGAGCATTAAAACACCCAATGCCACACCCTGACCAAGGGGCAGAGAGCATTAAAACACCCAATGCCTAACCTTAATTAGGGGACAGAGGGCCTTAAAACACCCAATGCCACACCCTAATTAAGGGGCAGAGAGCATTAAGACATGATTAAAAAATCAAAGGCATGACTGTAAATATTAAAGACATGATCAATAAACATGATTGGAAGACATTAACCTTAATTAGGGGACAGAGGGCCTTAAAACACCCAATGCCACACCCTAATTAAGGGACAGAGAGCATTAAGACATGATTAAAACATCAAAGACATGACTGTAAATATTAAAGACATGATTAATAAACATGATTGAAAGATATTGACCTTAATTAGGGGACAGAGGGCTTTAAAACACCCAATGCCACACCCTGACCAAGGGGCAGAGAGCATTAAAACACCCAATGCCACACCCTGACCAAGGGGCAGAGAGCATTAAAACACCCAATGCCACACCCTGACCAAGGGGCAGAGAGCATTAAAACACCCAATGCCTAACCTTAATTAGGGGACAGAGGGCCTTAAAACACCCAATGCCACACCCTAATTAAGGGGCAGAGAGCATTAAGACATGATTAAAAAATCAAAGGCATGACTGTAAATATTAAAGACATGATCAATAAACATGATTGGAAGACATTAACCTTAATTAGGGGACAGAGGGCCTTAAAACACCCAATGCCACACCCTAATTAAGGGACAGAGAGCATTAAGACATGATTAAAACATCAAAGACATGACTGTAAATATTAAAGACATGATTAATAAACATGATTGAAAGATATTGACCTTAATTAGGGGACAGAGGGCCTTAAAACACCCAATGCCACACCCTGACCAAGGGGCAGAGAGCATTAAAACACCCAATGCCACACCCTGACCAAGGGGCAGAGAGCATTAAAACACCCAATGCCTAACCTTAATTAGGGGACAGAGGGCCTTAAAACACCCAATGCCACACCCTAATTAAGGGGCAGAGAGCATTAAGACATGATTAAAACATCAAAGGCATGACTGTAAATATTAAAGACATGATTAATAAACATGATTGAAAGATATTGACCTTAATTAGGGGACAGAGGGCCTTAAAACACCCAATGCCACACCCTAATTAAGGGACAGAGAGCATTAAGACATGATTAAAACATCAAAGGCATGACTGTAAATATTAAAGACATGATCAATAAACATGATTGAAAGACATTAAAGGAATGATGTAAAGGAATTAAAGGCATGATTTAAAGGTATTAAAGACATGATTTAAAGGCCTTAAAGACATGATTAAAAGGCATTAAAGGCATGATTTAAAGGCCCATGGGGCACAATTGGAGATATTAAAGGGAAGTTTTTGAAGAACATGATTTGGAGAATTTAAAGACATGATTAGAGACATTAAAAATATGTTTCATAAACATGATTTATTGTAATAATAAACATGATTGAAGACTTTTGGACATGATTGTAAAGCATTGAAGACATGATTTGGAGACCCCATTGGAATGTGACATGACAACTTCTGCAGCATAGAGCACAGGGAGGAGGAGCCTCGTGCCTGAGAGCATAAGAGGGGACACACAGCTCCCCCTCACTCACTCTAGCTCAAGACCCTCAACAGAGACATAGCTCAGAGCAGCAGACTGCAGAGAAAAAAACTCTCTTTCTACAAAAAAAACACACACCTCAAAGCTTGTGAAGCTTCTTTGGTCACGGATTGTGACAATATTCAGTACTCCATATTCAGGTCTTGCCTGAAGAAGGTACCACTAGTACCGAAACGTTGCAACGAGACTTGAATAAATGGATGACACAGACAATGACTGGGTCCCAGTACACTACAAGAGGCGCCGCTTCGGCCCACGTAGGCGACTGGAGACACACAGAATCAACCGAACTGGTGTAGACTATTCACACGGATATGACAACCGTTCACATGGACATGACAACTATCAGTCTGAATCAAGACACAGACCCACATATGCGGAGGTGGTTCGTAGACCCCGTTTTCAGCGGGACTTCGGACACCAAAGCAGATCTATGTATGTCAAACATGAGCATGACCTCGGTCACCAGAACAGACACACATACGATAGAACAGAACGTGACTTTAATCACCAAAACAAACCCACGTATGTCAAACCTGATGCCACGTTTAGCAAAATGACGCGGGAAATGTACAGGCTGATTCGCATGGTTCACCACGTGAGCAACATTTCTACCACTGTTGAACCTCCCACGCTGAAACGCCTGACACAGTACCTGTCTGACATTATCTCCCCAGCGATACCCACAGCACAAACTAAACTATTGCTAGAGGGAAACGCAAAAAATTGGGGGTACACGACACAAATAATCTTGGAGGACCACTATCAGAGTGGTATTGAACAAAGCATGGAGGAGCTCACAACCTTCATCAACGACGACTGGCCCAAAGCATTGGCAGTAGCCAAGAAATGGGCCCAGAAAAATCTGGGCTCAAAACTCAAAGCTCAAACTTTGGAGCATGCAGACGACCTGGTAGCGGTGGTGGCTCAGAGCTCAACAGAGCTAAAGGAGGAAAAAGCGGCCTCCTCCTCGGCCACTAACGCAAACAACCAGGAATGTGACACAAAGCACTCATCAACGGTAAAACCGGACAGTGGCATAAAGCACTCATCAACGGTAAAACCGGACAGTGGCATAAAGCACTCATCAACGGTAAAACCAGACACACAGAGAGAGTCTCCTCAACCTCGGCTGAGGGGGGAGACTCCTCTAAAAATGTCGCCTCTTCCCCAACGACAACCCAGAACAGTCTTTGGACGCACACGAAATTCTTGTGTCGTTGACGAACACATTCTAGACTGGGGAATAGCAGGCTCAACCGACCCAACTGAGAAAGAACAAAATGGGAAAAGATCGGAACCTCAACGGGACCGAATCACTCCCAGAAAGACACCAGAAAGACTGGTATTAGTCCATGACTCTACTCCGAGCTTACTTCCCACTCCAACGGAAAGAGAAGTCAGACTCACACGAAAAAAACAGACTCCCTCACCTCAAAAACGAGGAGAGGACACAACACAGACTCAGTCTCACAAAATCACAGAACATACTGAGGGAACAACAGAAATAAACACGGCCCAAACAAAGATGGCAGAAATATTTGAAGCAAAAAAAGCAGCTACAAATACACGAAGGCCGACAAGGCACATTAACACGACACGAAAAATGACGGATTGGACCCTATGTGCCCGAAAAAAGTGGGTCATCATAGGGGACTCCAATGTAGCCCGTATACCAGACATAAAAACGCAGGACCTACAGATCGACAGCTTTCCAGGGGCCAACTTTAGGCATGCTGAGGCTATCCTGGCTAAAACCACGGTCACTACGGATGTGGAAAAAGTAATACTATGCTTCGGCATTTGTAACAGAAAACAAATGGTCAAACAGACTACACAAAAACAACTATAAAGAGCACTCAAGGAGGCCCAACGGAGGTTTCCCTCAGCAGAGATTCGGATCCCGGTGATCAATTTTTCGTTGTCTCTCCCTCACAGAGACATAACAACTCTTAAAAGCATAAATGACTATATCCAAAAAAACACAGACTCGGTGCCACCCCTGGCCCAGACGTTGTTCAAAACGGAAGCGGACCTAATCCACTGGACAGGGGACACAGGTAGAGCGATGCTTGATCATTGGATCCATCATTTAAACTTGTAAACCCCTCAAGTTCTAAAGGTCAGGAGGGGACAAAAAATGTAATTCTACTCTGTAAAAAATTCACTCCCACAGAGGAGCAGAGTTCACTACTGGACAAGGGACTTACATTTATCCCCACATTACTACAAATCCAAAAACATAAAAAACAAATGCAGTTAGATCTGCAGAATTATCACAGAAAATTGAAGTTGACTGTGTACTTTCAAAGTCGAAAAAAGACGGAGAGAATACCGTTTCTCCCGAAGTCTGACTGGACTCCATCTCCAGGCAAATTGCCTACATTAATTAATAAAATGATGTCTGCAGACAATTATGCATACAGAAAGCTCGATTGGACACCAAGGATGGAGCACAATCTCACTCCGGGTGAAGTCAAAGCACTACGACAACTCCAAAATAATAAACGTATTGTTATTAAACCTGCTGACAAAGGCAGTGCCATTGTAATTATGGACAGAGACCAGTATATCTGGGAAGGAATGAGACAACTTAATAACCCAGATCATTACATAAAATTACAGAAACCCATGTACCTGGATACGGCCAAACAGGTTGAACAAATACTAAAACGAATGGTTCAGGATAGACATATCAACAGAAAACAATTCAACTATTTGAGAGGGAGCTCCTCTCCAAGGTCAAGGAGGTTCTACCTGCTACCAAAAATACACAAGGAACCCAAAAGTTGGAGCAAACCTTACAAGATCCCCCCAGGAAGACCTATTGTGTCCGACTGTGAAAGTGAAACATACAATATTGCACAATACATAGAACATTTTCTCAATCCCATATCCAATAAGCACCCCAGCTATCTCAGGGATACCTATGATTTTTTAGCCAAGATTAAAAATATCTCAATTCCAAAAAATTCAATTTTATTTACCATAGACATAGACAGTCTATATACCAACATCGAAACCAAAGCCGGACTGGAGGCGGTTAAAAAATACCTCGCCAAATATCCAAATCCGAAAAGGCCGGATGAATACATTTTGGAGCTGCTAAAAATTAGCCTCACCAAAAATGATTTTGAGTTCAATTCTGAGTTTTTCTTGCAGATTAAAGGGACTGCTATGGGCAAAAAGTTTGCGCCCTCATACGCCAACATTTATATGGCAAATTGGGAAGAGTCGGCCCTGGCAGGGTCCCCACTTAAACCGCTGCACTACTACAGGTTCCTGGATGATATCTGGGGTGTATGGACACACTCACAAGAACAATTTTTTGAGTTCACAAAGCACCTAAATTCACATCACAGTTCAATAAAAATTAAATATACCATGGATGAAAAAGAGGTGAATTTTTTGGACACCCTCACCTTTAAGGGACCACAATTTAATACAACAGGCAAATTGGATGTAAAAGTCTACTTTAAGGACACAGATACACATGCCCTCTTGTTCAAAACAAGCTTTCACCCCAAGCACACATATAAGGGGATCCTTAAGTCTCAATTATTACGCTTCAATAAAATATGTACAAGAGACGAGGACTTTAAACAAGCCACAAAAACATTATTTACAGCCCTGAAACAGAGGGGATATTCCAGGAGTTTCCTGAGGAAATCATTTAAAACATTTTTACAGACAAAAACAGAAAAACAGGATTCTGAAAAAATAATCCCATTCATCTCAACATTTTCACCAATGAGTATACAATTAAATTCACTTGTGAAAACAAATTTTGAACATTTCTCCAGGGGGACTGATTTTCTACAGAAACACACAGTGATTTGGGCATACAGAAGAAACAAGAATCTGCAGGACTACTTAGTCTGCAGTACATTACCTGTCCTGAACCCAGTACAGTCTAAAAGCAAACTTACAGACTTCAAATCGACCTCGTGGGTAAAAAGTCACTCCACTAAGGAAATCCATAAAATTCGGCCTATTAAGAGCGCAAATGTAAATAACTGTATATATTTGATTACATGCAAACAGTGTGGCATACAATATGTTGGGGAGACCAGGAACACAATTCGAACAAGATCATATCAACACAGATACAACATAAAAAAACAGAAAGAAACACAGACACATGTGGTCCAACATTTTCTGCAGCATGGCCTCTCTGAAGTCCAAATCACAGGCCTGCAGGAGAATGGTCTATGGTCCACATGGGAACGGAAAACAACTGAGAGACAATGGATAACTAAATTAAACACAAAATACCCTGCAGGGTTAAATGAATAGCGGAGTCCACATCCATGGGGGGGTCAATGGACAGTGCACAACTGGGATCGGGGGCTCCTTTGGGACTCCTGATTCCTGATCCCACAGGTTCCTAACCTAACCCTAACCCTAACCCTAACCCTAACCAACCCTAACCCTAACCCTAACCGTTGGCATTTTTACATCTTGTCCGACTCCCCATCCCTAACCTTAACCTTACCTCTAATCTGTATCTTTAAGTTTATTAATTTCTGTTTTTTCTTTATAATCAAATACATTTTTCTGTATATTAACCCTCTTTTTTACTGTTTGTCTCCGTTCTCTCAAGGGAACCGGCCTCCACCGGGGCCTCTTCGAAACCTTACTTACCATTCATCCGATTGCCTGCCTGCCTAAAAATAATCACAATTAACCTATCTATTATTTATTTCATCATACAAGGGTACTTCTAATTTTATAGGGAGTTGGTGTTCTTTTTACTTCCTGTTTTATTCATTTAAATTATTTTTTAATTATCCAAAACAATATTTTTTAAATTCATTTTAGACTTAAAAGACAAAGGGACACAGGGCATTTAAATATTAGAATGAAAAAGTACAAAAAGGAACAACTTGAGCCCGTGCATTTGATGTTTTATAACATTAAAACCTTGGTCCCAAACCTAACCCCCTAACCCTACCCCTAACCCTAACCCTAACCCTAAACATCCTGAATCGTCCACAAAAAAGTGAACTTTATTCACCTGCCTGGAATCTCCAAGTCTCCTCAACAGGACCAAAATGGCCGCCATTCAGCATGGAAAGAGGACAGCCAGAGACTACAGGCCTCAACATCGGCTCCACATTCAAGACCAGTCGACGCAGGATACTCAGGTGGGTGCACACAATGGTTTTATGGTGACAGGGACAGGGCACCAGCGCAGTCAGGGGCAGAGGAGGGATGAAGGGTCCAGAATACACCACACAACAGACATTAGCACCCAACACCACACTACAAGGCATATACATGCACCCATCAGACAGAAACACAGAGACAGGCACCTTTACAGTCACTCACTCTCACCACCCAGACAGCCACTTGATGAGTACACACACACAACAGCTAAGGAATATTTTAAGCTCATTCAGGCAGTTCACCATTCCCACATCATCAAAGATGCAATAGCTACAGGTCATTTTCCCACAGGCATGATGAGACAGGTCACCAAAGTCAGTCAGTTCATTAAACCATCATCACCAAACTCAAAAATCAGAGATCTTATTCATGGAAACACACTGGAATGGATGAACACTAACCTACATTTATTACTGGACCATTATAAAAACGTCATTCCCACTTACACTGAGGTCTGGGGGGAAAGCCTAGCCCTGGAGGTAGCAAAAGGTTGGGCTAACCGACGCTACGGGGCTAGGCTACACCCTCAGGCCTTCACCACCGCACATGAACATATATTTTTTGACTCAGAACAGGATTCACTTTCACCCCCTCCTTCACCCCCTCCCTCTCCCTCCCCTCCCCCCTCCCCCCCTCTCCATGTCCCTCCCCAGCACTTTTCTCTCCCCCCTGGTCCCCATCTCCCCCAATCCACAGAGCATGGAGAATTGAACAATCCCCCAGAGGAGCAGTATTGGGAGGAGTCGGACTCGAGCGAGGGGGGACAACCGCCCGCCCTGCCCGAAGCAGGGGGTGATGCAGCTAACCCCCAGTATCCGGGACCAACAATATCATTTCAAACACCAATAACCTCTAACATTACTCCTAGCCCGGAGTCCTCAGTGAAGCCTAAACGGGCCCACAGAGCCACTCAAACATCAAACCCACCCATGCAAAGAAGCATCTCACCCCCCCAGACAGCTCGGGCAGAGGCGGAGAAACGACACCCTCGACCAACATCGTCTCCCCCCAGCTCGTTTTCTGGCTCCTCCCCACAGAAAGGTGCATTTATTCAACCCTTCCATTCCATCTCTCACGTCCCCTGTGTCTGCAGGTCCCCCCCACAGAACATAACAACATCCACCGGGAGCTGTCGGCCTACAGGAAACGAGAAAACACCGAAAGAGGCCCAGTTTCACCACCGACAACCACGAACATCAGTATTTGACACCCCGGTCTCCCCGATTCAGTCCCTAGGGGGTCCTTATTTTTTGAGCCCACCTCACCTGTAAACCTTCACAAACAGAAGATCAACCAATCACACACTGTGAGTAAGGTAATGATGAGTGGGCTCTCACAGAAAGTCAAAGTGACGTACTCTGGAACCTCCACTGAACCCCTCACTAACAAATATCAGAAATACAGTTAGTAGGACGGAGGCCGGCAGCTCCCCCTGGAGACCACAAGGAGGAGAGCAGAGAGGTACTGGTTACAGATTCGACATTTAAATTTCACTTGAAAAAAACAATAACTTGATTTCTCCCTCCTTCTCTCCCCTCGCCCAGGGGGGTCTACGAAAACAAAACTGTTAAACATCTGCAATAAAATTTAAACCACAACACTGGACTCTGGTTTCATGTACATCTTTTACAGCCATTAATGTATAATTATTCACTTACCTGCCATAACCTACCTGTAAAGTCTAACATCAGATCTCACCTACCTGCATTTCAGTTTCCAGGTGGGGGGGCTCGACCGTCGGCACACCCCCAGGCCCGCGCACCTAAGACCGAAAGGGTAAAATAAGAATAAGTCCAACACTGAACCTAACCCTAACCACAACCCTAGCCCTAACCCTAACCACAATTTTGGCCCTAACCATGACTCTAAGTTTTAAGTTCATGTGTTATAGAGTAGATTATAAATAATTTAATAATTCAATTTTAATAAATAAATAAATTAATTAATTAATAAACTATTATAAATATTATCATAAAAATATAACTTCATTAAAAATAACATTAATATAATCATAAGTATATAACTTCATTAAAAACAACATAAATACAATCATCAATATATAACTTTATTAAAAATAACAAAAATACAATCATAAATATATAACTTCATTAAAATACATTAATAAATAAATATATAATATCTCATTATAATATAATTCATATGTACAGGGTTAAAATAGTTGGTAAAAGTGGTTAAGGTGTACCTAAATGCATTAACAAGGGGTTAAAAAACAAGTGAACACTAACATAAGGATAAAAATTAAGCCAAAACGCAAGTTAAAAACAGAGGGTATAAAAGGGAGGGAAGCACCGACAGAGCTCATTCACAACTTGACCAGCATCGGAATAGGAGCTCTCTACAGCCAGTCTTTGCTAGCCAGTGTGTTTTTTGTGTGTGCCAACACCTGAAGAAGGTCCGGAAAGGACCGAAACGTCGTTTTATTTGAATTTAATTTGGCACACTTGTCTTTTATTTCTTTTTTATTTCTTTTTCATTTAAAAACAATTATCCTTTCCCACTTTTGGGAAAGCGCTTTTGGTTTTTCTTTTTATAACAAACAAAAAGTTTTTTTAAAAACTAATATATACAAAAACAAAATAAATATGAGTGACTGGACGGTGGTGCGCTACGGCAACAGGCGCCGTCGCGACCGCCAAGTCCGTTGGGACCGGGGAGTCGGGCGTTCGGACGGGTGGATGGACCGTGCACCCACCTTCTCCTCACGGAGGGGGTATCCGGACCCCTATCCTAAACCCTAACCCTAACCCTAACCTAACCCTAACCCCAGGGCTCAGCCCAATACAACGGCTGTGGAGGCTCTTTTTTCCTGTTCTTCGTTTGAAATAGGCTCGCTGGATGACTCGGTATCTGAGACACATGTTGAGGCTAACCAAGATGTTGTACACGATAGAGCGGCTCCATCCAATGCGGTGGTTTTTATGTCCGATTCCATCTCTTCCTCTCTGGGGGACGGCCCCGAACAAATTACAACATTAACAGGGGGTGGCCCGGGGGCGGTGGACAGGGTAGAGAGTGCCTCTTATATAGAGAGCAGCACCCCCCCTGGTCCACCAGACACCCGGAGCCATCTCTCTGTTGGGGCAGTCTCTCAGGACCCGAGGAAGCCGACCCGCCACCCGATGACCGCCCAAAAAATCCGGCGTTGGTCGCTGGAGGTGAGGGAGCCGGTCTTGGTATTGGGGGACTCTAACTTGTCCAGAATCCCCCCGCATAACTATCCAGCGGTTCAGATTGATAGCTATCCTGGAGCCCAGATACATCATCTGAAGGGGATTCTGGACAAACTGAGCCCCCATGCCTCCACCCATAAGATTGTGCTCTCGGTGGGATTAAACAACTGCCTGAGAGAAAATCTGTTTGAGACAATTAAAAAACAATTCCAACAGCTGGTAGCATAGACGCAAAGGGTTTTCCCCACCGCACAGGTCTTTGTGCCGCTGATCCAGCACTCAACCAGGCTCCCACCGAGAGCACAATCTTTGATCGAACAGACCAACCTCTTTTTAGTGGAACAGTTTAGAACATTGCATCTGGTGGACGATCACCTCTTCAGTGTCAACACTAACGACCCAGTACACTGGACAGCTAAGACAGCCTCAACTATTTTGGACTCATGGATGAAACAATTAAACTAAAGGCGGGGGGACCGACACCCTTCACCCCCAACCACTCTAATATACTCAATTTATAGCTCACTTACGAGCTAAATGAGGCCGAACAATCGCTCCTGGAAAAGGGCCTGTTCTTTATCCCAAGGCCAACTAAAGTGGATAAAAATGAAATGAAAAGAGACCTACACGAGTATCACCGACGTCTTAAATTGTTGAACCATTTTGATTACACTGTGGATAATGTTCGTGAACCTTTTGTCGGGCCCTCGAGATGGGAACCCCAATGGGAATCGGTCCCTGGATCGATCCAGAAATTGATCAGGTCTGACCAGCGAGAGCTCGACAAAATTCAGAACAGTAACACAGAAATGGACAATTTGTCGGCCGAACAGAGAGCAGCCCTTCAGAGGCTCAAACAAAACCAGGATCTGGTTATAAAACCTGCGGACAAGGGTTCGAAAATAGTCATTTTTGATAGAGCACAGTATCTCATAGAGGCCTATAGACAGCTAAACAACGCTTCACACTATAGACCTCTGACACACTCACTACAAACGGAGACGCAAAAGGAGATCCGAAAGATAGTGGCTGGAATGTATGAAAGAAAGTGCATCTCAGCCAAACAGAAATATTATTTGTTTGGTCCGGATCCTCCTCGGCCCCGTAAATTTTATCTCCTCCCCAAGATCCACAAGGATCCAAGCACTTGGACGGTCCCACACGAGGTTCCCTCAGGTCGACCGATTGTGTCTGATTGCGGGAGTGAGTCGTATAGAGTGGCTGAGTACATTGACTATTTTTTGAATCCCTTGTCCCAAAAACACCCGAGCTATGTAAAAGATACATATGAATTTGTGAGCAAAATCAAAACAATACATATGCTGCCTGGAGCAATGCTTTTCTCTGTTGATATAGACTCTCTTTACACCAATATAAATACTCGTTTAGGCCTCAAAGCAGTTAAACAGATTTTTGATAAGTACCCAGATCCAACCAGACCGCATGCGGACCTTCTCTCGCTCCTGGAGCTAAGTTTAACAAAAAATGATTTTGAATTTGATTCAAAACATTTTCTCCAGGTACACGGGACGGCTATGGGAAAGAAGTTTGCCCCAGCGTATGCCAATATTTATATGGCCGATTGGGAGCAGACTGTCCTTCCCAAATGCCCGAAGCTCCCATCCTTGTACGTCCGATATCTGGATGACATTTTTGGAGTTTGGTCTCACTCGGAGTCAGATTTTAAACATTTTATTAGCATTCTGAATGGACACCATGATTCGATCACTGTTAAATATAATTTACAACTGGAACAAATCGAATTTTTGGATACACAAGTTTTTATCATGAAAGACAACGAAGAGAAAGGGAAACTGGGAACCAGAGTGTACTTTAAGCCGACTGACACCCACGCTTTGTTGCACAAAAACAGCTATCATCCTAAGCACACCTTCAGAGGGATTATTAAATCACAGCTCATAAGGTTCAACAGGATATGCACAAAGCGTGAGGATGTTCAGTTGGCTACAGGTACACTCTTCAAAGCTCTTAGGGGAAGAGGTTACAGCAGAACTTTCCTTCGTTTAATTAAAGCTGAAGTGGAGCACATTTTTTCGGACAGGCGGGAGAGTGAGAACAGGGTGGACGAAAATAAAAATAAAAATATTGTCCCCCTGATAACTACCTTCTCCTCAGCCTCAGTCACATTAAATTCAATCGCAAAAACCCACTTCAAAAGCTTACAGGATGCTACAGAACCTCTGACAGAATTTCGAGTTATATCAGCTTTTAAATGAAACAAAAATCTGGGCGATTTACTGGTACATGCCTCTTTGAAAACAATAAAACAACAACCAAAAAATGCACACTTTCGATCAATAAAGTACATAAACAATAGGCACATGGACTCGGGGGCTCCAGTTTGGCAAACTTTCCAACTGGAATCGTCAAACCTGGTTTATGTGATTGAGTGTAATCTTTGTAAAAAACTGTATGTTGGACAGACAAAGAACCAATTACAACTCCGCCTGAAACAACATCTATACCACATTGATCGACAAAGTAAAACCACAGAACTGTATGTGCATTTTCATATACACGGGAAAGAAAATCTGGTGATTGCAGGCCTCGAGTCTGGAACAGTTTGGTCAACAGCTCAGAGACTAGTAACAGAAAGACGTTGGATTAAAAAATTGAAAACTCAAGTACCCAACGGTCTAAATGAAGTCGAATAAAATAAATGTACAAATTTTTAAAGGATAAAAAAAGAAAAATAGGAAGCCCTGGGAAAAGGTGAATAGACGACACACACCAATGCTGCTTAATATTTTGTTGTGAGTTTGTTTTGTTCTTTTAGCGTTAGAGCACTTATTTTGACGCAGCTTGGTTGTGTTCGGTTTTTTACGCCCCCCCCAGGGCCCCTGTTTTTGTTTAATCCTCTTTTGTAACTGAAAATGTTCTGACTTTTGTGCTGTAAATGACCGTGGAGAGTTGACCCAGGCTACTAGCGATGGTATCCTGAGCCCCAACTTTTATTGTTATTTTTCCTCTTAACAGAAAAACGTTGTATATTTATAAATTGAAAACTCAAGTAACCAATGGTCCAAACAAAGTTGAATAAAACAAAACGTACAAATTTTAAAGGATAAAAAGAAAGGAATAGGAAACCCTGAGAAAAGGTGGATAGACGATACACACCAATGCTGTTCAATACTGTTTTGTGTGTTTTTGTTTCTTGTTTTTTGTTGCATTTTATTGCGTTTGAGCACTTATTTTGAAGCACTTATTTTTTGACACAGCTTGGTTGTTCGTTTTTTCCAGCCCCCCCCAGGGACCCTGTTTTTTGTTTAATCCTCTTTTGGGACGGAAATGTTTTTACTTTGTGTGATGTATGACCGTGGAGAGTTGACCCAGACTACCAGCAATGGTATCCTGGGCTCCGACGTTTTATTTTATTTTAATCATGGCTTTTTGTGAGTGGGAGGGCGTAAAACCCCAAATATTGTGAGCCTGTGCCTTTGTTATGTCCATATGGACAACAAAAATTGAAATTAAATTCTTTCCCAAACCTAACCCTAGACCGGCAGGGGAGGGTGCTAACCTTAGTCGAGGTACCCCTCTCTATATCTGTTTCTATAACACTTTCTCTCCCTCCTTCAAGATGAAGGAGCCTCACCACTCTTCTGTTCTCCCCTATCCCTCCTTCAGCCAGAGGAGTTCACCACTTTTCTCATATTTACCACCGGGTCCAAGAGCATACCGCTAGGAGGTTCACTGAGTGAGATGCGTCGGCCCGTGCATTGCCTTCGGCCTCTGTACAACTGCGTTGCCGTCGGGCAGCGTGGGGAGGTCGTCGGGAGACGAGATACCCTAACCCTAACCCCTAACCCTAACCCTAAACCCTAACCCTAAGCCCCAATTTGAACGGGAAATATCCCCCCTGGGCTCTCATCTGAACCACAGTTATGCCACAGTTTGGCTCCTCTCTGCTCTCCTCAGACCACAAACAATAAATCTATGGTCTTCAACTTTGTCTCCATCTGCTGGACAAAACAGCACCCTACAACCTGGACAACTTCCCAGCCCTTCAACCACAGCTCCACCAATGAGCCTCCAGAAGAATAATATTCTCCCTCCCTCTGGCTCACATCATAGGTTCCCCACCACCCTCCCCCGCCCTCACTTGTTACCCCTCACTTAGGATAGGCACATTTCTTTTACAGGACCACACCCACACTTCTGGACCAATCTGGAGGGGAGAGGCCTAAACTGGAGGGAAAATCTACCATTTTAAGTGAGCCTCTCTCTTCCAGACTTCATCTCTCCTCGACTCCCCTCTGAGGAAGCAGCACCTGCTGCGAAACGTCAGGGACTCCTGTCTGCGCTGGAGCGAGACACCCTGTCTTTTCTTTTTAAATTATATTGTTAAAAATTGAAAGAAAAAAATACGGGCACTGTTTTTATCCCTCACCATTTCTTTTAATCTAAGAATATTAAATGTTAAGTTTTATCATCACCAGAGTGGCACCCCCTGTGGACTTCTAACCTTCCCCCCAGCCGGGGGACACCGAACTATCCTGAACTATTGGTAAAAGTGAACTTTAATTATCTGTCTGGGATCTCCAAGCCTTCTCAACAGGACTAAAATGGCCGCCACACACAGCCGGAACAGGACAACCAGAAACCACAGGCCTCAACGTCGTCTTCACTTCCAAGACCAGCAAATCCAGGATATTCAGGTGGGTGCTCACAATGGTGTTTTGGTGACAGGGATAGGGCACCAACGCAGTCAGGGGCAGAGGAGGGATGAAGGGTCCAGAACACACCACACAACAGACATTAGCACCCAACACTACACTACTAGGCATACACCTGCACCCACCAGACAGAAAAACAGAGACAGACACACTTATAGTCACTCACTCTCACCACCTAGACAGCCACTTGATCATTTTACACGCACAACAGCCAAGCAATACTTTAAGCTCATTCAGGCAGTTCACCACTCTCATATCATCAAAGATGCAATAGATACAGGTCAGTTTCCTACAGGCATGATGCGACAGGTCATAAAAATAAGTCAGTCCATAAAACCATCATCACCCAACACAACAATCCAAAGCTTTATTCAAGAGAACACACAGGAATGGATGGAATCAAACTTGCACTTATTACTGGACCATTATGAAAATATCATTCCAATGTACACAGAGGTCTGGGGGGAGAGCCTAGCCCTGGAGGTAGCAAAAGGTTGGGCTAACCGACGCTACGGGGCTAGGCTACACCCTCAGGCCTTCACCACTGCACATTCACATATATTTTATCACATAGAGCAGGATTCACTTTCACTCCCTCCCTCTCCCTCACTAACCCCTCACTAACAAACTTAAAAAATACAGTTAGTAGGACGGAGGCCGGCAGCTCCCCCTGGAGACCACAAGGAGGAGAGCAGAGAGGTACTGGTTACAGACTTTGACATTTAAATTCAACCTGAACCCATAAAACAATAACCTGATCTCCCCCTCTTTCTCTCCCCTCGCCCAGGGGGGTCTACAAAAACAAAACTGTTGACAATCTGCAATAAAATTTGAACCATAACACTGGACTCCGACTTCATGTACATCCTTTACAGTAAAAAATGTATAACCATTCACTCACCTGCAAACCTACCTGTAAAATCTAATTCAGACCTCACTCACCTGCATTTTCAGTTTCCAGGGGGGGGGGGGCTCGACCTTTGGCACACACCCAGGCCCTCCTCTAGAATCCAAACCGCTCACTTCTTTCTCATCTCCACTCTTCTATCGCTCTCTCACTTTCTCCCTCACACGGAATTAGTGAGTAGGGCAACAGATAAGCCTAGACCGGCAGGGGAGGCTGCTAACCTTAGACGAGGGGGAGGTTGTTTATGTTTAGTGGGGGACTGGACCATAGATAAACATCAACATATAATTATATATAATATATATTATATGTGATATAATGAATATTTATTTAATAGTTTCTTATATATGTATATATATATATATTTATATATATGTGCACTGAACAAAAATATAAACGCAACACTTTTGTTTTTGCTCCCATTTTTCATGAGCTGAACTCAAAGATCGAAGACTTTTTACACAAATGGCCTATTTCTCTCAAATATTGTTCACAAATTGTCTAAATCTGTGTTAGTGAGCACTTCTCCTTTGCCGAGATAATCCATCCACCTCACAGGTGTGGCATATCAAGATGCTGATTAGACAGCATGATTATTGCACAGGTGTGCATTAGGCTGGCCACAATAAAAGGCCACTCTAAAATGTGCAGTTTTACTGTATTGGGGGAAAACCAGTCAGTATCTGGTGTGACCACCATTTGCCTCACGCAGTGCAACACATCTCCTTCACATAGAGTTGATCAGGTTGTTGATTGTGGCCTGTGGGATGTTGGTCCACTCCTCTTCACTGGCTGCCAAGCTGCTGGATGTTGGCAGGAACTGTCGTATACGCCGATCCAGAGCATCCCAAACATGCTCAATGGGTGACATGTCCGGTGAGTATGCTGGCCATGCAAGAACTGGGATGTTTTCAGCTTCCAGGAATTGTGTACAGATCCTTGCAACATGGGGCCGTGCATTATCATGCTGCAACATGAGGTGATGGTCGTGGATGAATGGCACAACAATGGGCCTCAGGATCTCGTCACGGTATCTCTGTGCGTTCAAAATGCCATCAATAAAATGCACCTGTGTTCGTTGTCCATAACATACGCCTGCCCATACCATAACCCCACCGCCACCATGGGCAACTCGATTCACAACGCTGACATCAGCAAACCGCTCACCCACACAACACCATACACGCTGTCTGCCATCTGCCCTGTACAGTGAAACCCGGGATTCATCCTTGAAGAGAACACCTCTCCAAAGTGCCAGACGCCATCGAATGTGAGCATTCGCCCACTCAAGTCTGTTACGAGGACGAACTGCAGTCAGGTCGAGACCCCGATGAGGACGACGAGCATGCAGATGAGCTTCCCTGAGACGGTTTCTGACAGTTTGTGCAGAAATTCTTTGGTTATGCAAACTGATTGTTGCAGCAGCTGTCTGGGTGGCTGGTCTCAGACGATCTTGGAGGTGAAGATGCTGGATGTGGAGGTCCTGGGCTGGTGTGGTTACACGTGGTCTGCGGTTGTGAGGCCGGTTGGATGTACTGCCAAATTCTCTGAAACGCCTTTGGAGACAGCTTATGGTAGAGAAATGAACATTCAGTTCACGGGCAACAGCTCTGGTGGACATTCCTGCAGTCAGCATGCCGACTGCACGATCCCTCAAAACTCTGTGGCATTGTGCTGTGTGATAAAACTGCACATTTTAGAGTGGCCTTTTATTGTGGCCAGCCTAAGGCACACCCGTGCAATAATCATGCTGTCTAATCAGCATCTTGATATGCCACACCTGTGAGGTGGATGGATTATCTCGGCAAAGGAGAAGCGCTCACTAACACAGATTTAGACAAATTTGTGAACAATATTTGAGAGAAATAGGTCTTTTGTATACATAGAAAAAGTCTTAGATCTTTGAGTTCAGCTCATGAAAAATGGGAGCAAAAACAAAAGTGTTGCATTTATATTTTTGTTCAGTGTATGTGTATGTATACTTATATAGTCATACATATATATACACATTAAAAATATAGGTAAGAGTAAAACATCGTTTCACCTGTGAAACGTTACTCCCAGTTGCTTAGTTACGGCATTTCTTTCACCTACACATGCAAGCTTTGCAGCCTCAACTGTGTTCCAGACCTGAAAGGTACACTGGTAGGAGCTAGATTTTGTAGACAGCAGGGGGAGCAATGGAGGGACAACCATGGGGGCCTTCATACCAAGGCAGTTCCTGTGTAATCCACAGGGGGGAGCAAGTACTCCAATTATGGAGGGATGAACCCTCCAGAGCCAGGACTTAGTCCACTGTACAGTATGTCAGTCTGGCTTTATGTGGGAGAGACAGGTCAGACACTGATAGCAAGGCTCAAGCAGCATCTTTTACTGGGGAGGGCAGATGGATCCGTTTGGTCACTTCAAGATTCATTGTGTTCTTCACCTTTCCATCACAGGCCTGCAGGTGTGTGCAGCATGGACAGCGGGCCAGGGAAGAAGAAAGGAGGGTTTGAGGATAGAAAAGTAAGCCTGAAACACACAAGGCTCACTTTGGTTTTGGTTTGGGTAAAGCAGAAGACATGCATGTGCAATCTTTTATTGTACTTCTCTTCCCACACGAAATAAATGTAGTAGTTACTAATCTACTTGCCAATAATTGCCTGCTGTGAAGTTCAACCTCCATCTGAGATTCCAGTCAATCCTATTGAGAGTCTTTGTTGATCTTTGACCTCACGCCCATCAGTTTAATAATACCAGGAAATAAAACACATTACCTCCTCTGTTCCTGTTCTAATTTCTTTATCATGAATTATTTACTCATTTAATAACAAGTATTCCACCCGATGCCTCTGGAGCCACCTCAGCACTTCATGTGAACACATGACATTTTCTAACTGTGCAGTTGTTTTGCTCCCCATCTGTGTGCATAGAGGAGGTGTATAGCACTTACTATTTATTATTTAATCATTAGTATTTAAAGTACCCCTTCTTTCTGTATATGAGTAAATGATGCTGTGTTAGAGTGTGTAGTTATATAAAGATCAGACTTACAGTACATCAGCATGTTGAATGGCTCTTATTGGCTCCCTCGCAGGCTGAAGGGTGGGTGTGGTTCAGGCCAGCATGGGGAAAAGTAAGAGATGTGTTTTGTAACCTTCTCATAATATAGAATAGATTATGTTGTGGAGTGTGTGAGTTGACAACAATGCTCAGACCAGTGCCCTCCAACTATCCACTGGCAAATTCATGGTAACTTCCAACAAAGGAAGGCCCGAGCTAAACTGACCAGCTATCTGCTTCCTGATATGGAGGGATCATCCTAATCACCACTAATCATTCCCCAGCGCCCCGTTCAAACTCTGACGTATTTCTTCGAATACTGATGATACTGGTCATGCTCATAGGAGGTTATGTTTATGTTTCTATTCATTTTGAGACGTGCCATCATGTTAGTTTTGTCACATTTCCGTTGTCATTGTTACCTTAGTCTTCACATAGAGTTTCATGGAGCTGCCTGGCACTAGAATTCCGTCAGGATTAATAAAGTTCGATCTTATCTTATCACATCTGATCGTTGCTAGGGTTAGGGACATTTTTATTTGTATACATAATGTAACTTGTTTTAGCATCATCAGTGAGTCAATCATCATCATTTTTAAACTGTCTCCCTCAGCTTCATTGTAAAGGTGAAAAATTTTATAGCTAAAACCTGTTCTTCTCAACAAATGTTATTCTAGTTGGCGAGCAATGCTGACTCAAACTTGTTAGCTAATCCCAAAGACTGTAGATATAGATGGAAACCATGACAGCTCCCTAAAAGTGAAGGCAAACCCTCTCTGTCGCCCCCTGCTGACTGGCTGCAGTAGCTCATAAAGCCCGCCTCCTCCAAGTTAACAGATGGGACATGAGTCAAACTATAAAATCAAAATACACGCTAAATACATTTTTCTCAAACATGGTTTCTGTCATTATAGTTAGTTCTTATCATGCTGATTTACGTTTATTTAAGTTTATTTTTAATTATCTATTTGATGCTGTTGAAATGATGATTGGCAGCTCTGTTGACAAATTCGGCTCCTGCAGCCGATCAGTTCCGGCGAGAGGCAACATAACTAAAACAATCACTACAGTCACTGAACCTGTGAACTTTAACCTCAGACCAACACAAGAAGCTGTTCTGCTGTTAAACACGCCGGCGTGCGGGATCCTTGCTGTTTTTTTCGGTAAGTTAAGTGTGCATTTTGGTTAGCGGAAGTGGCTATGCTGGCGCCACCCACCGGATTGCAAGATGGCAGCGCCTATCACAGGGCTGTTTTGGCATCACTTTCGTACAATGGGAGCAGATGGAGACGCATCGTCCATCTATATATACAGTTATTGGCTAATCTGGTTACTGCACACTATTAGCCATCGGCTAAAGTATTTCCCATTGCAAACATAATATTTCTGTCCTCCAGACATTGCTGGCTAGGCTCTTCAGGTCACAGCTAATAATTAGCCATTGCTGGCTTGAGCATTTCATAGTGCAAGCAGGACATTGGATAAGCTTTTCAGGTAACAGCTTCCTAACGCCTACAAAAAACTCCCCAGCTAAGCGCCCACTCATCTAAGGTTGTTTTTGTGTCTGTCTTGGCCTGCGCCCTTTTTCTTTTGGTGGATGATTCTTGCTGCTGCTCAGGGCAGACATATCTCCCTGTAGAGTCCAACTGCCAAAGACTTTCCAACAACACCTAATTACCACATCAATATTCATTTTTTTACATTTTGTCTCCTGGTTGAAATCTAATTGTTGGTGCAATAAAATTCAACACAGTTCATCATTAGAGAAGAGTGATGCTTTCACGGACGCAGGCACGTGTGTCACACACACACACACACACACACACACACACACACACCAGGTACAGAAGTTAACTACGACCACAAACCTGGCAAATAAGGAAGCAATTACGTGGAGGCCACAGGGATCGAGTCTGTGGTGAGGAGCTCTGAACGGACAAACTGTAGGTACACACACACACACACACACACACCACACATACACACACACACACACACACACATAAACTCACAGGTACAAACATACAGACCTACTGCTGTAGCACACATATTGACACTGTGCTCATATTTAAAGCACTGCTGCTGTATCCTCACCTTTTCCAAATGTTTCTCATCCTCGTCTCTGGACTCAAACTCATCATAGACCAGCTACACTACAAAGGAGCTGCAGTGAAAGAGATGCTACAGTAAAGAAGAACTGTATGAAGGAGAAGCTGAAGTAAAAGAAAAGCTGCAGTAACAGAGATGCTGTCCTCAAAAAGAAGCTGTATAAAAGAGATGCTACATTAAAAGAGAAGCTGTAGTAAAGATTAATGAGTCTGACGATAATGATGCTTGGACGCGGAGAGGCCAAAGTTCTGGCAGTCAGCGTTTTGGGGAAGCTTCACTGGGGATCCGCCGTAGCACCTGGACGTTACGACCCCCCCAAAAGCTTCAGTTTCCAAAGGCAATGCTGAGAAGATCTAAGATCTTTTTAGAACAGAAGGAATGTAGCTATGGTGTGTTTGGGAAGACAAATGGCCCATGATTGTATTAGATGATCTGGTATACTGTTGCAGAAGGCCGAGGTAGCGCATGAGTTTTGAACTGGTTCTTGTATGTATATGTGTGTTGGAGTTCCAAGTGACGTCACATAAAGGGCATGATGGATGGGGCAATGGATCGCCTTTGTTCATTATGTTTACAGCTGCGAGGTGGTCTGAGTATATGAGGACGGATTTGTGAGACCATTTATGGCGCCATGGAATGGCAGTGGCTACTATGGGGTCAATTTTGAGGAGAGCGGAGGAACCATTTTGGCATTCACTTGAAAGGTCGTGGGCCACTGCGAACTCCCAGAACCCCCAAAACTGACAGGAGGGGCTCTGCTGGTGTACAGATGCACATCATGTGCGTGAGTCCGGTGTTCTTCATAAACGAAGGCGAGCCCGTTCATTTGGCAAGAAGGGGCAAAAAACAAGTTTGGCAGAGCTTGCTGTGTCCATGGAAATGGAATTACAGAGTGATGACATGTAGGAGGCGATCGACACAGGTAGAGTTGAGGGAGCTCAGGAGTGGAAGGACGGGGTGTTTAAGTAAGGCCAGGGGCGGACAGAGATCAGTGGGCTACTTCTGTGTGTGTGTGTGTGTGTGTGTGTGTGAGTATGTGTGTGCGTGTGTGTGTGTTTGTGTGTTTGCATGAGTGTGTGTGTGTGTACATGTGTGCGTGTGTGTGTGTGTTTGTGTGTGTGTGTACGTGTGTGTGTGTGTACGTGTGTGTGTGTTTGTGTGTGTGTTTGTGTGTGTGTGTTTGTGTGTGTGTGTACGTGTGTGTGTGTGTACGTGTGTGTGTGTTTGTGTGTGTGTTTGCGTGAGTGTGTGTGTGTGTACATGTGTGCGTGTGTTTGTGTGTATGTGTGTGTGCGTGTGTGTGTATGTGTGTGTGCATGTGTGTGTATGTGTGCGTGTGAGTGTGTTTTTGTGTGTGCGTGTGTGTGTGTTTGTGTGTCTGTGTGCGTGTGTTTGTGTGTATGTGTGCGTGTGAGTGTGTTTTTGTGTGTGTGTGTGTGTGTGTGTGCGTGTGTTTGTGAGTATGTGTGTGTGCGTGTGTATTGTTGAATGCAGTGTGAAGAGCTGTATGTCAGAAACACACATGTGTTCTGAGTCATCGAGAGGAAGTGAGGAGGAACTTCCATTTGAAAAAGAAACAGACTCAACATCTGGAAGCTCTTTCACCCTTTGACCCCTCCCCCTCCACACACACACACACACACACACCTCCCTGCTCCATTCCTTCTCCAGGCCTCCTCTACCTTCGTCTGGAAGGAGTTAAATGAATACACCTACACACAGACGTGTGTGTGTGTGTGTGTGTGTGTGTGTGTGTAACCCTAGCCCCACACACAGGAAGAAGCTTGCGACCTTCAAACACAGAGTAAGTGGACAGAAGTGATTCTGTAGTTTAAATATCATATCGGGTCGTTCACTGAAACCCAGCGCTTGTTTCTGACCGACGCAGTGCCCACATTGTTTAACCAGCAGATGCACCTGTGCCCACCTGTGTGCCCTGGTGCATGTTGGTCTTAAAATGAGGTATGGTCAGGCGCACAAGTTGCTATCTTCAGGATTCATTTGCTGGTAAGATGGGCACACACACACACACACACACACACACACACACACACACACACAGGTGTTCCTCTGATGGTTACAGACACACTAATCTCTATTTACAGATTCTACATCGTAGAATTCTGTGTAGAATCTGTAGGCAGGGACGTGGATTTCCGGGAAGGCAAGTGTTCTGGTTTCCGTTTGAACTACACAAGTAGTGTTGACCAATCACGTATCAGCAGGCTGCGGCGTATACAAGAAAAACAGTCTGTGAGGAGAGCAAAAGCAGGTGGAACATCAGCCACCATAATGCCATCCCAGCTCCCATCAGCTTGATCTGAAGACGATTTATCTTCCTATTAATCTCTATAAACAGACATCTGCATGCTAACAGCTAACAGCTAACAATCTGGTTTGGATCTCAAATTTAACTTCAGATGAATTCCTTTGACGCTGTGTCATGAAAGACGTTCAGCGTTCAGATTTCCCGACTTCCTCGAATGCATCAGATCGATCTGACCTCCTTTCAACAAATGAGCATTTTAAAAGTTTTCTTCTCCTCTTGAGCACAGACATGACAAAGGTCCAAGTCTTTGTTCCTGTGACCTGACGGCAGAGCCTCACTCTCAGTGAGCAGCAGTTTGAGGATCACGCTGAAGTTGCTTCATTAAAGAGGGAACTTTTTAAAAATGTAAATGTGAGCCTTTATGACAACAGTTATTATCAGTCTGCAGACTTTGAAAATAATTGCTCTAAAGATCAATCAGACAGTTTGATAGATTCTCAGAAAAAGTCTTAAACTTGATGTGTCATTTTTCAAGTATCTGCCAGTTTGTTCAGTTTGAGGTGAGAAATGAAAAATGAATGACAGATGTTGGATGTGAACGTTTGTGATTTAATTCCTTTTTGTGTTTAGAAGAAATTCAGTCTGTCAGGCGTGTAAAGAACTTTGTAACAAGTGCTTCATAAATATATTATTACAATCACAATAAAAAACAGCTCAAGAGTTCACTGTGTGTCAGTGTCACTTCACTGTGTGTGAAAAGTATCTCAGGTGTGTTGTATAATATTCAGGTGTTTGTGAGTGACTGCGTCCTTCATCGTTCACGTTCATATGTGATTCTTCTTTTTCTTTAATGTCCACTCATCTTTTTCTGCAGTGAAGTTAAAAAGTTCTCTGAAACGACAGAAGCTGAAGTTCTGACTGTAAAACATGAAACTGGTTCCCTCAGAGTCATCCTAATGTGACCAATGCTCAGTAAATCCTGCACACTTAAAACGTGCAACAACGTGCAACTTTTACATTTATCTTCATGTCCTCGTCAGTGACGTCCAATAAAAACAACAACTGTGTCTCAGGATGTGAATTGGTCATTTGAAATAATGTGACTATTGAATTAAATTAATGACTTTTCTGTAAAGCAAAATAAACTTGTGATTGGATCACCCTGGACACATACTATGATGTGGATAACACCAGGTCTGAACTGGGCCTTTGTCTCAACAGTGAATCGGAAGATGAACCTTTAAAGGGTCTCCTCAGAGAAACAGTCAGTTTAAAGCTTTTGGTTTGATGACTCACATTTTTACAGCTTCACCTTCATCCCCCTCTTCACCAGCAGACGTCTGTTAGCAGTGAGAACTCATTTTGTCCACAGAGCAGACAGACAAACTCAGTCACAGTGGAGCATTTCGGTCTGATAACATAATCAGACGTATTCAGTGGACCTTAAATGTCTTTTAAATGGATATTCTCATATTTTGCATGGGGTTCATTTTTTTGGGTGTTTATTTTTCTCAGTGAAACAGTGAAGTGAAGGCTCCAAAAAATAATCACATGAAAATATGTCTACAATTTTTAAAATGAAACAAAGTTTACCAACATGATTCAAAAACACATCAGAATAATCTAAAACTGATGGCACAGCTGCAATATGTCCCCTTTAATGTGCTGCATCGTCTGATCATGGTGTTTCTGTGTCTGATTAAAGTGTAAAATCAAACAGTTGGTTGTGAAATAGAATCTGGTTTTATTCTGTTGCAGTTTCTCTCCTGTTCATTTCAAACTGTACCCCCCCCCCCCCCCCCCCCCCGTGACGTCATACAGGGCGGGGGAGAGGGGGCCTTCAGCCAATCAGGTTCTACAAACTTGCAAACAGAGGACGCGGTGACTGACTCGATGTCACTCTATAAGATGACCGAGGAGCTGAGGACGTTTCTTCTTCCTTGAGCGTAGATGTCGTAGATGTTCACAAAGTGATCAAATAGACATCAGGGATCAATTCTATTATCATTAATATTATCTAGAGCTAAGGGACTCCGCGGGAAGCTGCAGCGCTGAAGAAGCAACACGAAGACGCAGATTTGTGTTTGATGTCGGTCTCTTCTCGCTGACATGTTTAAACACTCCAACTTCTGAGGACTGCGGGAGTGTGCGGAGTGTAAAGGAGTCTGCAGGATTTAAAGAAGTCTGCGGGAGTTTAAATAAGTGTGCATGAACTGCGGGATTGTGCAGGATTGCGAGGACCTGCAGGACTGTTGTCGCGCTGAGGAAAGATCCGCGCGGTGTTTGGGACCGATGGAGCGGAGAAAAGCGTCTCCTCTGCGGCTGCTGATCCTCGCGGTGGTCTCGGTGTCCGTCTGCGCGTTTCCGGCCAACATTCAGAGAACTTCAGACAGAAACAGCACAGAGTCCATTCCTCAGGTAAATCTGCCTCCTTAGTCCTCATAGCATCAGTCTGCTAACCCAGCTCAGAGCGTTTCCATCTGTAGAGTAACTTTTCATACCAAGGGGTGAAGTTTGTGTGACGTCAGATTCAGCCTGATGTGAGAGCGGTTTCCTACGCAGACATCAAACTGTTCAACTGATCGAACATCCCATCAGATTCAAACTGTCCTCTGTTTGTCTTTCAGCCAATGAAGAATAAATCAGACTTTATCGCTATGAAACAGTTTCACTACAAATATCCATTATCTGGTATAATATCAACAATGGGGACGAATTCAAAATTTAGCGCGTTCAATTATTTAAAATTAGAACTGATCATGTTTGTAAAAATCTAAATAAACACAAACTACATATTCACAGGCAGTAAACAGGTGAAATGTTACACACATACTCACTGTATAAATAACTCGTTATTTTACTTTGTTTAGTCGTGTTCAAACTGCAGATGATCTGACACATGGTGCTCCATTTGTGTGAATCATTCTTCTGAATTCAGTCCTCAGGTGAATTGACCTTCACACCTGCTCAGACTCTCACTGAGTCTCATGAAGGGACACTGTCTGCAGAGATCAAGACTTCAAAACTCATACAAATATGTTTGGAGTCCTTCAGTTTAGTATTATGGGATGTAGTAACACAAACTATGTTCATTTTGATTTCAGCATGTAACTGTCAGACTTGTTGCTCTCATTGTCGCTTCTTCAGTGTCTGCAGAGATAAAACTATGGCTGCACTGGCCCGAGCAGTTTTCAGAAGAGGAAATGGGCTGCAAATGAAAGAAAGTTCTAAGAAGGCTGAAACAAACGCATTTACATCAGACATGCTGCAAACACAGAAACAAAAAAGTTAAATCACCCCAGAAAACACATGCAAAAAAATGTGCAAATCTAGTCAACACAATGGAAGTGCTCCATGCCTGTAGGGGGCGCTCGGTGTAACAGCTAAGAGCAAGAGTTAAGCGTTGCTTCTCATTGCTACTGATCTAAGTTAGCAGTCTAGCTAGCGGTACTGTCAGCTGACTGTACCTGGTGTCAGGGCCCAGAGCACAGGGGTGTGTTAGTGTTCAGTCCCCAAACTAGCACCAGGTTTTACAGACCGCTGGGAGACCTGAGTGGGGGTTCGGTGGGGGAAACCCCAGGATGCCAGCGGTCCACCTGGCAAGGAAACCACCGTGCTTCTGTCCTTCCTGTCCTCAAACTGAGCTCTGTTGATCTCTGACTGTATGGTAGTGGCCCGGCCTTGTCTTCCCCCTTGTGTTTTTGCTCTACAGTCAGTGTCACATGAACAACAGAGACACTCCGCTCCAGCAGCGTCTAAAGTTACAAAGTCTGATAATTAATAAATTCACTGTCCCATCTCCCTGTCTCTCTCTCCAATCAATAATAGACCTGTTATACTGAGCGCCCCCTACAGGCCTGGAGCACTTCCATATTTGAAGCGCATTTGATGTTAATGCATTTGTTTCAGCCTTTTGCAGCACGTTTTGTTTTTATTTCTGTCGGTTGCCATTTGTTTTGGACATTTGCATGTGCCTTGTCAGACACCGTAGAAAACCTCTCTAATATGATATTAGTAAAAGTAAAACGGACAAAAAATGAACAAGTAAAAGCATAAATGCACCTCGAACCCTGTTAGAGACACATCGTGTTTATATTTTTCCTTTCTCACTCTTTTATCCAACATTCACTCTCACTCTTTTATCCCCACAATCCCTCACTCTCTCTCACTATTTTATCCCAACACTCTCTCTCACTCTTTCATCCCAACACTCTCTTTCACTCTTTTATCCCGACATTCTCTCTCACTCTTTTATCCCGACAATCTCTCACTCTCTTTCACTCTTTTATCCCAACACTCTCTTTCACTCTTTTATCCCGACATTCTCTCTCACTCTTTTATCCCGACAATCTCTCACTCTCTTTCACTCTTTTATCCCAACACTCTCTTTCACTCTTTTATCCCGACATTCTCTCTCACTCTTTTATCCCAACAATCTCTCACTCTTTCACTCTTTTATCCCAACACTCTCTCACTCTCTTTCACTCTTTTATCCCAACACTCTCTTTCACTCTTTTATCCCGACGTTCTCTCTCACTCTTTTATCCCGACACTCTCTTTCACTCTTTTATCCTGACACTCTCTCTCACTCTTTTATCCCAACACTCTCTCTCACTCTTTTATCCCAACACTCTCTCTCACTCTTTTATCCCGACAATCTCTCACTCTCTTTCACTCTTTTATCCCAACACTCTCTTTCACTCTTTTATCCCGACATTCTCTCTCACTCTTTTATCCCGACAATCTCTCACTCTCTCTCACTCTTTTATCCCGACAATCTCTCACTCTCTCTCACTCTTTTATCCCGACACTCTCTTTCACTCTTTTATCCTGACACTGTCTCTAACTCTTTGTTCGGACACTCTCAAGCTTTTATCCTGACACGCTCTCACTCTTATCCCCACACTCTCCTTCACTCTTATATCCCGACACTCTCTCACTCTTTCATCCCAACACTCTCTCTCACTATTTTATCCCCACACACTCTCTCGCTCTTTTATCCCAACACGCTCTCGCTCTTTTATCCCAACACGCTCTCGCTCTTTTATCTCAACACTCTCTTTCACTCTTTTATCCCAACACTCTCTTTCACTCTTTTATCCCAACACTCTCTTTCACTCTTTTATCCTGACATTCTCTCTCACTCTTTTATCCCGACAATCTCTCACTCTCTTTCACTCTTTTATCCCAACACTCTCTTTCACTCTTTTATCCCGACATTCTCTCTCACTCTTTTATCCCGACACTCTCTTTCACTCTTTTATCCTGACACGCTCTCACTCTTTTATCCCCACACTCTCCTTCACTCTTATATCCTGACACTCTCTCACTCTTTCATCCCAACACTCTCCCCACTATTTTATCCCCACACACTCTCTCGCTCTTTTATCCCAACACGCTCTCGCTCTTTTATCTCAACACTCTCTCTCACTATTTTTTCTGACACTCTCTCTCACTCTTTTAGCCCAACACTGTCTCTCACTCTTTGTTCTGACACTCTCACTCTTTTATCCCCACACTCTCTCTCATTCTTTGTGCTGACATTCTCACTCTTTTATCTTGACACTCACATTTTTTTATCTTGACACTTTCTCACTCTTTTATCCTGACACTGTCTCTCATTCTTTGTTCTGACACTCTCTCTCTCACTCTTTTATCCTTTCTCACTGTGTTTTTATTAAACTGAGAGTTTGGTCTCATGTTGCTATGGCAGTCTTGCAGCCTGACTCGGTCCAGGTTAATATTTGAAAACACAAACGTCTCTTTACTTCTGTAAACTGTGCAGCAGGAACATGAACAGGGAGACATTGAGTTTGGTTCGGAGGGAACATTCATGAAGAATCTCAGGGGAGCTAAAGGAGGAGTTACTGCTGCTTTAAGAGTCATCTGGATGGACAGTCCTCTCTCCCTCCTCATGCTGAAGCAGAAGCCACAGTTGGCAGAGGGCGTCAAATTCTTCAGCCAGTTCAAGTTTAAGTTGTGTGCTTTTATTGTGGAAGAGTCTGTGTGAGATGGACTCCTCTCAAATGTCCTGCGCTCTCCACGAGGTAAAGAGGAAACTGAATATTTTAATCTATGTATCTCAGTGTGTGTGTGTGTGTTATGTGATGATCCTGTGTACGCGCCGGATTCTTTTCCTCTGAGGGTTTTTAATGAAGAGACATGAGCCGGCTCTGCTAAATGTAAGGTCTCATACACACAGCTCTCTATACACACACAGCTCTCTTTAAAGACAGCTCTATACACACACAACTCTATATACAGCTCTATATACAAACAGCTCTATATGCACACTACTCTATTCATGAATAAACATGCCCTCATGATGGACTGTACATGACATAACTGGGAGTGATTTATCAAACCCAAATTATTTAACGACCATTGTTTTATGTTGCCTTTTCCCCACTGAGTAGTTGACGGGCTGTAGTGATGAAGACCGGTTCTTTAGAGTCACCCTGAATGTTTTGTTTACCTTCCACCCTCTCTTACCTGAGAGGCAGGCGAGCGAACGGTAGGTCCGCTTTGTTCCACTCGAGCTCTCTAGGCTTCTTTAGTCTGTTAGATAAATTAGGTCAGCTACCACCAGAAATACAATATTATTCTGTGCAAAATAAAATGGTTAGTTAACTCATCCGAAGCTAATGAATGAGCCACGGGCACAGACCGATCAGCTTTGATAACTCAGCGTTTGCTAACCCCACTCTCATCTCAGGCTCCACCCTCTTTTCCAAATATGGTCACTTCAACAACCAAGAAAAACAACCTGGGAGAGCACAGTGAAGTCGACAAACCAATGAGTGATGTCATGCAGTCGTAGTTAGACTGCTGAAACACACAGGCATTCAGGGTTAGTGTTCCATGTAACAAGCCAATCAAAGAGACTCTGTACAAACTCTATGTGACTTGTGTCAGCATTTCTATTGAATTTTCATGTTGCTTACTGCCACTTTAACAGGCAGAAACCTCGAGCAGGACCAGACTCATATTGAACAGACATCTGAGTGTTTCACAGTCTGACTCAGAGTACAGTCATTCAGTGTGTTTCAGTCTGACTCAGAGTACAGTCATTCAGTGTGTTTCAGTCTGACTCAGAGTACAGTCATTCAGAGTGTTTCAGTCTGACTCAGAGTACAGTCATTCAGAGTGTTTCAGTCTGACTCAGAGTACAGTCATTCAGAGTGTTTCAGTCTGACTCAGAGTACAGTCATTCAGAGTGTTTCAGTCTGACTCAGAGTACAGTCATTCAGAGTGTTTCAGTCTGACTCAGAGTACAGTCATTCAGAGTGTTTCACAGTCTGACTCAGAGTACAGTCATTCAGAGTGTTTCACAGTCTGACTCAGAGTACAGTCGTTCAGTGTGTTTCAGTCTGACTCAGAGTACAGTCATTCAGAGTGTTTCAGCCTGACACAGAGTACAGTCATTCAGAGTGTTTCACAGCCTGACTCAGAGTACAGTCATTCAGAGTGTTTCAGTCTGACTCAGAGTACAGTCATTCAGAGTGTTTCAGCCTGACTCAGAGTACAGTCATTCAGAGTGTTTCACAGTCTGACTCAGAGTACAGTCATTCAGAGTGTTTAAGCCTGACTCAGAGTACAGTCATTCAGAGTGTTTCAGTCTGACTCAGAGTACAGTCATTCAGAGTGTTTCACAGTCTGACTCAGAGTACAGTCATTCAGTGTGTTTCAGTCTGACTCAGAGTACAGTCATTCAGAGTGTTTTAGCCTGACTCAGAGTACAGTCATTCAGAGTGTTTCAGTCTGACTCAGAGTACAGTCATTCAGAGTGTTTCACAGTCCGACTCAGAGTACAGTCATTCAGAGTGTTTCACAGCCTGACTCAGAGTACAGTCGTTCAGTGTGTTTCAGTCTGACTCAGAGTACAGTCATTCAGAGTGTTTCAGTCTGACTCAGAGTACAGTCATTCAGAGTGTTTCACAGTCTGACTCAGAGTACAGTCATTCAGAGTGTTTCACAGTCTGACTCAGAGTACAGTCATTCAGTGTGTTTCACAGCATGACTCAGAGTACAGTCATTCAGAGTGTTTCAGTCTGACTCAGAGTACAGTTATTCAGAGTGTTTCAGCCTGACTCAGAGTACAGTCGTTCAGTGTGTTTCAGTCTGACTCAGAGTACAGTCGTTCAGTGTGTTTCACAGTCTGACTCAGAGTACAGTCATTCAGAGTGTTTCAGTCTGACTCAGAGTACAGTCATTCAGAGTGTTTCACAGCATGACTCAGAGTACAGTCATTCAGAGTGTTTCACAGTCTGACTCAGAGTACAGTCATTCAGTGTGTTTCAGTCTGACTCAGAGTACAGTCATTCAGAGTGTTTCACAGCCTGACTCAGAGTACAGTCATTCAGAGTGTTTCACAGTCTGACTCAGAGTACAGTCATTCAGAGTGTTTCACAGTCTGACTCAGAGTACAGTCATTCAGAGTGTTTCACAGTCTGACTCAGAGTACAGTCATTCAGAGTGTTTCAGCCTGACTCAGAGTACAGTCATTCAGTGTGTTTCACAGTCTGACTCAGAGTACAGTCATTCAGAGTGTTTCACAGTCTGACTCAGGGTGAGCTGACGTAATTAAGTCAAAAATGGATGAAAAAGATGTCTCTATGTCCTCCATATCACTGAATGTCTCGGTAAGATTAAATCATGGCCGTCACACCTAATGTTCCACTCTTAACCTTCAAATTGATCCAAACTCAACACTCCACATTCCCTGGATGACACAGATTCACTCGGGGTCATAAGAAGGGTGATAATTCTCTTCTTGGATAATGGCTGTAGCACCGTGTGGCTGTTTAACAAAAGTCATTCAGCTGTAATCGTTCAATATATTTTCTTTCCTTTTGGCTGAAATAATCACATCACTTATTGTCAGAAGTCAGTTCATGAATGAACATAGTTTGCTGTTTTCATCTTATTCTTTTTTGTAGCCACATTATGACACATTATGTGGAAGTATCATGTATGTGACTGTATGTGACACTGTGTTGGCTGTTTTAACAAGAAAAGGCTCATTGTGACTTTTTTCTATCGCATTTCTCAT
The DNA here is from genome assembly GCF_022749685.1 of Semicossyphus pulcher. Classification (NCBI taxonomy): domain Eukaryota; kingdom Metazoa; phylum Chordata; class Actinopteri; order Labriformes; family Labridae; genus Semicossyphus; species Semicossyphus pulcher. The sequence goes on along the minus strand of NW_027211648.1, from coordinate 31,838,931 downwards.
GGTCAAAAAATGTTAAACTCCTTTTTTCAAACCTCTAGTTTTATGTCTGACAACAGTCTCTGTCTTCCCCGTCTCAGGTGATAGCAGAGCCTAGTCATGGCAACGATCTGCAGACTCTCCAGAAGCTCCAACAGGAGAATCTGCTGCAGACTCTGCCTTCTGGTTCGTCTTCTCCCAGGTCCAGACACCGCGGGTCTCAGCTCCATCAGCAGGGTGTCCTCCCCCCGCCTGAACCTGAGGAAGACCCTGAACTCTTTATCCTGGACCTGAGGAACTTTCCAGAGCTGGCAAATGCAGATGTGGGCTCCCAGAACCCCAACATTCAGGTAGACAATAATATTAGGGGTAAAAGTCGATATGTTCTGATTGTATCACTGGAAATGTGTTCAGGTCTCTTCTCAAAGCTTGAAGGGTTCATATCTTCCATGCAGGTGTTTTAGTTTAAACTATTGATAACAGAAGGGGGGGGTTACAGAGTCCTCTTCCATTGCTCTCTGTCCTCACCATCATGTCTCTCTTTCTTCATGCTTCCCCTCTTGCTGCACAGCTGGTTTGAGTCAGAGCAGTGTCTAAAGTTTCCACATGCTGGACCTTTAACAGCAGGGCACTCCAACGAGTCCTTGAACTTCAAACATCTCCACAGCCCTCAGAGAAATAAAAGAAAAAGAGAAAAGTGAAAATGAAACACATATGAGAGTGGAATATAAAAGGTCAACGGGTCCTTTTTTTGTGCGCCTGTGAAGCTGAATCCTGGTGGAGTTTATGAAAAGTGTTTTGACTTGTGGAGTGAATTTAAACAGAAATTAAGTTTGACTCTTTGGCTCGGATATTTACTACCTGGTCAACACAGTGAGATGTTCATATTATCATGAGTTCAGCAGAGAATCAACATGCCCTGTTTTGCGTCATATCAACTACTGTATGTTTCCAAGTAACTTACCAAGGGCCAGTCAAACGAAGCTTTCCAGTAGCAGAAAGTTCAGCATTGACTGTTGATTTGAGGATAAACCCTAACCCTGTTTCTTTTAAAGAGGGTCCTGTGAAACAAAGTTATCCAACTCAACGTTGTCATAGTCTCAATATTGTATAAATAATTTTCATATTAGATCATTGAATGTGTATTTTTAAACAAAAATAAAAGCAAATGGCAAATAACTAAATTAAATTGGTTACAGGAACATTTGCATAATATCCTATAAAACATTCAGCAATATTATACAAGTTAACTGATGAACAATTGACTACAATAATCCTTGAACAATAACCATCCAACCAAATGACCTATAACTTTGGAACATTGGGAAAGTCAAGTGTACAACCACACACAACAAGAACATCACATTTACACAGATCATGAAAGTTCCAGATGGATTTGAAATGAGATAATAGGCTCATCTGAAGGACTGTTGCAAAGAATGGGAGAGGTGAATACCAAAGGGATAGTTTGGTTTGTTTGAAGTGGGGTTGTATGAGGAACTTATCAATAGTAAGTGTACTACGTATATCACAGTCAACACAGCCTGTTAGGAGAAGCTGGCTGGAGTTTCTATACAGAAGCTAAGCTAAGCACAGCTGCACTTTAGCCACTTTAAGAAGTCCTACATTTAAAACAGCATTTCAGTTTAAGTGCACACTATGTTTTTATATTTTCGTCACCACTTCACACTGACGTCAGACAGCCCCTTCCCTCGGCACTATATCTCACTGTGCACAACAGCCCTGTATACCTACACATGCAGCGCATGGTATCACAACAGCTGTGTGGGTCAGCGGTTTGCAGAAGGGACAACAAATAAAAGATGATGACAGACTAGAGGATAATTTTATGAACCAGAGAACACAGAGGAGGTACTTTTACAGATGAGACTGGTCAACAGAGAGAAGGGGAAACTTCTGCGGTTGTTTGAGTCCAGCCGGATCCTTCGGCGTTAGTTTTGCATAATCCTCTTTAGAAAAATGATTGGTGCAGACATGGAGCTGTCTCAGTGTGGAGTGTTGATGTTTACAGTGGAGCTAGCCACCGCTATCTAACACCACTCGATAGAACTCGGTGTAATCTCTAAGTTAATCAGGATCCTCTTTGTTTGAACAGTCTGGAAAAAAACAAGCAAGCACCAACGGTGGCATCTTCAAAAAAGTGAAGTTTGATTTCAGTTGGTGCTAGCCGCTGCACTTTCTGACACAAACGGCTGACATACATCAAAAAACACTTCACAGCATGAAGATAAACAATGTGCTCGGGTCCCCACCGTGAACGGCACTTTGGCGTTTCCATAATATTGTTTTTATTGTTTTATTTTATTTACTTCTACAAACTGCTAACCCAAACAGCTGATCTGATAATGTGCGCCGCATGCGTAGGTATCAATGACTATATATAGATGGACGATGCCTCTGCTCTCATTGTACGATATTGATACCCAAATAGCCCCTGTGATAGGCGCTGCCATTTTGCGATGGTAAACGTAGTTTGGAGCCCGAGCTGCGCAGTAGAGATCGGCAGGTGGAGCTGCCGTAGCCACTTCTGCTAATAAAAACACACACACTTAACTTACCGAAAAATACAGCAAGGATCTGGCATGCTGGCGTGTTTAACAGCAGAACAGCTTCTTGTGTCGGTCTGAAGCAGATATTCACGCTGATGGAAAGTTCAGTGACTGTAGTGTTAGTGTTAGTTACGTCTCCTCTTGCCGTTCCTCCTCTACTCTGCTACCAAGCTGTCAATCATGAGGTCACACCCCCTTTGCTGACTGTTATGAACTGCACGTAGTACACTTAGTATTGATAAGTACCTCATACAACCCCATTTCAAAAAACCTAAACTACTGCTTTAAAGTGAGAGGTACTAGGCCTTTACCTATTTGTGCAAAGTATAAGTATTTGTTAACACAGCAGTGGTTCCAGGTGGATCTGTGTTCATGTTTGGTTCAGTCCCATCAGAACGTCTCCTCTTCTGCTTTCTAACTAATACAAAATGAAAGGCTGCATCTCCAGATTCCATAACTGAACAAAAAGGAAGTCCCTCTCTGACCCTGAAGAAATTAGTTTTCATTAGTATTTTTCCCTGGCTGTTCTTCCTGGGACATGATGTTTTTTTAACTTTGTGCTGCCTTTCAAGTATTTGTTTTTCCAGTTATCAGTTTCTACATCTCTTTCATTCCTTTTTTCAGTATCTCCTCACTGCTTTTGTTAACACTCCTCTGTGTCCTGTGTCTGGTTCCCTGTATTCCCTGTGTTATATTCCATATTTGAATATGGCTCTGATTGTGTTTCAGGAATGATTTTCTTTAGTCATGATCAGAGTATAGAGAGTAGTGTTTGTTGGATCACTCGAGTTACAGTCAGACACTTTATCCTCTATTATATTCAGCTTAATGTTGGAGCCTCTGTCCTTCGCTGCTGCTTCGTCTTTATAAACTGTTGCTGTTGTAATCAGGAAATCTGGGTTTTGTCTTGACAGGTTTGTTGATGTGTGTTTAAGTGTGCTTATTTGGTGTGTGTTTGTGTATACGTGTGTTTGCCTGTGTGAAGGATAGAGTCAGAAGCAGCTATCAGTTCATCTTTCCATCCCACTATCATCTCTGATTCCTCCCTGCTGCACAATAAACCTCTTTCATAAAAACAGAGTTCACCTTTAATCTGATCTTCAGATAAACTGACAGCAGTGACATCATCATGTCTGAGCGCTCGTATCAACATATGAAGTTAGTCATGATAGCAAAACATCTCTATATATACATATATTTTTATGATTGTAGAAATACTATAAAACATTTTAGATGAATTCTATGGTGAGAGGGTGAATTTAGTGTTTTTTTGGAGTGTGTCCCCTGGCGGTGGGAAATGATTGAGACAAGCACAGGACCTGTTTTTTGTCATAAATCATGTTTTATCTCTTTCCTTGTGCTGCACTGACGTCTTCCTTCTGTCTCTATGAACAAACAGGAACCCTCAGTACCAGCTGAACGCTTCCTTCTCAGGAATCATGAGGGCTATAATCAGACCGAGCACATGTTTAAACTTTATCTTTATAAAATCATCTCATATCAGTGATGCACGATTACACGGAGCCACACATCGGTTATCTGACAGTCTGAAGAAACAAAACACAATAAAACAGCAAAAAAATCTAAAGAATTTGGAGAGAAATCCTTCATATCAATAAAAGTGCTGATTAGAAATGTCCAATCTGAGTGAGAGTGAACGTCTGTGCTGACAGTTCTGAGCGTAAGGAGAGACAGGCGATCCAGGCTGGAGGAGGCTGTCACTGATTGTTAAAGGTGTTGCTCCGCCCACATTCATAGAGATAACTGTGTGTTTTTGTCAGGTGACCATCGAGGTGGTGGACGACACTCAGACCGAGGTGGAGATGGACCTGGCCAAAGAAAACCAGCGTAACGACTGGTCAGTGACATCATCAGAGTGGGCCAACAGCCACAGGAAGCTGTTCTGGCCTCTGTTCTGGGAGTACCCAGATCAGATGGAGAACGGGCTGGGAAGAGCCAGTCTGGAGGAGCAGCCTGAGGACTACAACTACGACCCTGAAGAGCCCGTCCTGAGCGGAGTGGGGGGAGACTGGGGGGGTCAGTGGAGCAAAGACTGGGATACAAAAGATAACTATGGTAAGAGGATCTCTACAAAACAACTTCAATTCATATATTAGCTTTAATATCATAAATCATAAAATATTATTATATATTATCAGGTTCTTCCATACATACATCCATTATCTATGGGGGGGGGGGGGGGGGAGAGGCGAGCTTACACCCAATATCAGGTTTAACTAAACAGATAGAAGTTAACTGAATGCTGCTTTCACCCGTCAATATGACAGATGTCACAGTGTGTTAAACTTTTGTTTTAACTCAGTTGCTTGAACCATTGACTGTTTATCAAGATGGCCGACGCGTCTCCTCCTCCTCTCATTGTACATAAATGAAGCCTAAACCCCCCCAGAGCGGGCGCTGCCATCGTCTGTATCCAGGGCGTGTGCAGTAGAGATCAGCTGGTGGAGCCGCAGTCTTGACTCCCCGTCCCTTCCTCTATCCCGACACACACCTTTACCTTGTGTCCTTGCCGTGTCGGAGCCCTCAGGTGTCCTTGGCGTGTTGGAGCCCTCAGGTGTCCTTGGCGTGTTGGAGCCCTCAGGTGTCCTTGGCATGTTGGAGCCCTCAGGTGTCCTTGCCGTGTTGGAGCCCTCAGGTGTCCTTGGCGTGTTGGAGCCCTCAGGTGGGCTCAGTCTGCAGCAGAACAGCTTCTCGTGTCGGTCTGAAGCAGATATTCACGCTGATGGAAAGTTCAATGACTGTAGTGTTAGTGTTAGTTACGTCTCCTCTCGCCGTTCCTCCTCTACTCTGCTACTCGCTGGCCGGACTTCTGATCATCAGATAGATCATGACTCTTGACTCTGATTTTCACAGAGCCTCATTAAGAACTTTAACACAAACTAAAGTTACTGCAGAGTAAAGATCAGGAAACAGACAGCAGTAACCCTTCACACCTTTTTACACTGCACTGAAACATTCCCGTGTGTGTGATTTAATAAACTGTGTAAACTGAAGAGCATTCATGTATCTAATGACGCCTTCTTCTCTTCACTCTGTTTGTCCTGTGTGAAAGCTGAGTTTTACTCTCAAACAGCCTTCATCACTCTCACTGAGAGAAGACTTTATGTCCTACTGGCCCCTGCCCCTGCTCCTCCTCCTCCCCCTCCTCCTCTCAGTCTTTTGAAGTCCCCCTCCCCCTCCTGTTAGTGTAGTTTAAACACAGAGCAGCATGTCTCAGAGGTCCCACGCTGTCGTTACTCGGCTCTTTAATTGTATAACTCACAAACACCAGCTGTGTGAGGAATTCACCGCCGTCTTCAAAGCTCCTCATATTTTACTCTACAGTTTAACGACAGTCTGCACTGCCGTCCATCTTTCCTCTGTGTCTAACCCTAACCCTAACCTTCTCCTCTTCATCACTTGTTTCTCTTTGTTTTTTAGAGTACGAGGAGGACTGGAGTGACTGGGCCCCCTGCAGCGCTACCTGTGGACACGGCACTCAGAAACGCACTCGCTCCTGCGGCTACGCGTGCACTGCCACAGAGTCCCGTTCATGTGACCTGGAGGTCTGCAGAGGTAAGAAGCAGAATGTCTGTGATGTGTGAGACTGTGAAAATCAGCTATAAGTTTTTATTAAAGACTTTTTTAAAGAAAAAGGAGCCATTATATGTTGATGTAATAAATACAGCCTCTCTCATGCAGACTCCCCGCTCTCAGTGACTAAACTGCCAAACGTCCAGATGACCAACAGCTCAGACTCTCTGCAAACGAGTACGTATAGAAACTCTGTACCGTACGTTGTTTCCTGTTGTGTTCATTCACACAATAATCTACAGGTTTCCCTTTATACCTGAAACACGATGATCTATTCGCACTGCATCTGTTTTAGATATTAACAGAGTCTGAATGGAGGCTGTGCTGTTCCATTCACACATTAAAACTCAGAGTTTAAGAGTCTGTTTCATACATTAACACACTCAGCATGCAGAGGTCTGCTCCTCTGAAACGTCCACTCTTCCACAAACATTTGACTTTCTGTAGTTTTTGTCGGATGTGTCTGCTCAGCAGAAATCTGAAGGTTCTCCTCACGCTGAAAACAGACCAAAGTTAAGCAGGAGATCACAATCCAGTTGAAGACGTGTGAGCAGAGCGACATGAACAGAGAAGAGTTTTAATGCAACATTTAAAGCTTTCTTTGTGAGCAGTCGTCAGTAAATCAAAGCAAGACTTATGATCTTTTATTTACTGACAAACAACCAGCTTCAGCCTTCATCTTCCCTATGCATGAAGAATGTTAAGGCCCTTTTCATTTTACCCCCCCTCATGTTGCAGATGTGGACAGCTGTGAGAAGTGGCTGAGCTGTAAGAACGACTTCCTGCAGAAGTACCTGCACCAGGTGCTCACAGAGTTACCCAGCTGCCCGTGCTCTTACCCCTCTGAGGCCGTCTACAGTGCCGTCAACATCGCGGACACCAAGCTGAGGAAGACATACCGCTGGAGGGACGCCAGCGGACCCAAAGAACGTCTGGACATCTACAATCCTTCAGCCAGGTTCTGCATCCGCTCCATGCTGTCCTACGATAGCACTACGTTAGCCGCGCAGCACTGTTGCTATGACGACCAGCTGAAACTGATCACACGGGGAAAAGGAGCCGGAGCCCCAAACCTGATCAGCACCGAGTTCTCACCTGAGCTGCACTACAAGGTAGACGTGCTGCCCTGGATCCTCTGCAAGGGCGACTGGACCCAGTTCCACTCCGTCAGACCCCCCAACAACGGGCTGCACTGTGACGAGAACCCCCCCGAGGAAGAGTTTCAGACAGAACGAAGACAGGCCAGAGAGTACTGATGATCGGGGGGGCAACAATGACGGAGGGGGGACAACAAGGGCGACTGGACCCTGCTCCACTTCATCAGACCCCCAGCAATGGGCTACACTGTGATGAGAACCCCCCCGAGGAAGAGTTTCAGACAGAAATAAGAGAGGCCAGAGAGTACTGATGATTGGGGGGCAACTGGACCCTGTTCCACTCCATCCCCAACAATGGGCTGCACTGTCTCTAACCCAAATGTTATCACTGTTTTAAAATGTATGACTGGTTTTACAGTGATGGAGTCGGTACGAGTTTCAGTTGTTTAAACAAAGAATGAAAAAATGTGAAGTTATGAATGAAACATGAAAACTGCTGAAGACTTTTGTTCTTTAAACATACGAGAAAATACGAGATGGACAGTCCGAGGACGATCAGCTGACCCCTGTTTATGTTGCTGCTACTCTGATGGACGTGTGTGTGTGTGTGTGTGAGTGAGTTTATTTATTGGCCAGTGAACCATTTTAATCACATCCTTTGATTGAAACAGGAATTAAGTCAAACAGATTGTGTGTAAACTGCCGCCGTGTTTGTCTTTAATAAAATCAGAATATTCAGAACGTTTCTGGAACTTTGTCTCAGACTTTACAGATCATTTGAAACTAACCCTAACCCAAACAGCTCGTTAAGACTGTCTGCTGCCTGTTGTCCTCACAAACATAGGTAAACTGTGTTTGTGAGGACAACAGGCAGCAGACAGCAAGAATCACAGATACAGAGCTGAAGATGAAGAAGCGCTCTGTCCTCTGAGGAAGGTCACGTTCAAGGTCACTGTTGGTTTGTGCTCAGGTGTTTAGATGTTTTCTTTGGTTCTGTATTCCTTCAAACAGGAAGCTGAGCCTCTCTCTGAAACACTGTGTGTGTCTCTGTGTGTTACAGAGAGTGATGAACTCTCTCTGCTTCATGTTTAATTTGACAGAAAAACAAACTTGAGTGAAACAGAAGAATGTGAGGAGGAGGAGGAACAGGAAGTTAACACACCTCCTTGATAGATGGACCCTAACCTCCTCTGCTCCCTGTGTGTGTGTGTGTGTGTGTGTGTGTGTGTGTGTGTGTGTGTGTGTGTGTGTGTTTGTGTGTGTGTCTTTGAAGTGTGTTCCTGCTGATCAGAGGTCTGCTCAGGCCACCTCTGTTGTTTTAAGGTGTAATCTTGCTGCAGGTTTTCAGACGCCTGTTAGAGAAACATGACCTCGCGGAGGACGCTCTTCAGTTGTGGAAACATGTTGGGCTCTCATCAGGGACACGAGGACTCACCTCTTACCTTTGATCGTCGGATTTCCATGAATCTGAAAGAGTTTTGTCAATGTTCAAAGTTTTACTGAAACTTAACTCTTTAGAGAGTCCATGTTTCACAGTTTAACTGTGGTTACACGCAGCGAGGATTTGTATGAACACGTCTGAGCAGCAGTGAAACATGAGACTTTATGATGTCATCACTATGTGATCACACACCTTATGACATCATGATCTATAATCAGAGCCAGTTTACTGAAGAGGGATGTTCACGTATGTAATCGGCATTCTCTGAGGGAGCTGCTGAGTGGAGAGTGTTTCTGAAAGAAGCTCTGAAGAAACTCACAAACATCTGAACAAGAGGACAGACTAATGAGGACTCTGTGGACCTGAACCGACTCATGAGGACTCTGTGGACCTGAACAGACTAATGAGGACTCTGTGGACCTGAACAGACTCATGAGGACTCTGTGGACCTGTGCAGACTCATGAGGACCTGTATAGACTCATACGGACTCTGTGGACCTGTGCGGACTCATACTGACTCTGTGGACCTGTGCGGACTCATACTGACTCTGTGGACCTGTATAGACTCATACGGACTCTGTGGACCTGTGCAGACTCATGAGGACCTGTATAGACTCATACGGACTCTGTGGACCTGTGCAGACTCATGAGGACCTGTATAGACTCATACGGACTCTGTGGACCTGTGCAGACTCATGAGGACCTGTACAGACTCATACGGACTCTGTGGACCTGTGCGGACTCATACTGACTCTGTGGACCTGTACAGACTCATGAGGACCTGTACAGACTCATACGGACTCTGTGGACCTGTGCAGACTCATGAGGACCTGTACAGACTCATACGGACTCTGTGGACCTGTACAGACTCATGAGGACCTGTACAGACTCATACGGACTCTGTGGACCTGTGCGGACTCATACTGACTCTCTGGACCTGTACAGACTCATGAAGACCTGTACAGACTCATACGGACTCTGTGGACCTGTACAGACTCATGAAGACCTGTACAGACTCATACGGACTGTGTGGACCTGTACAGACTCATGAAGACCTGTACAGACTCATACGGACTGTGTGGACCTGTACAGACTCATGAAGACCTGTACAGACTCATACGGACTCTGTGGACCTGTACGGACTCATATGGACTCTGTGGACCTGTACGGACTCATGAGGACTCTGTGGACCTGTACGGACTCATGAGGACTCTGTGGACCTGTACAGACTCATACAGACTCTGTGGACCTGAACAGACTCATGAGGACTCTGTGGACCTGAACAGACTCATGAGGACTCTGTGGTACTGAACAGACTCATACAGACTCTGTGGACCTGTACAGACTCATGAGGACTCTGTAGACCTGTACAGACTCATGAGGACTCTGTGGACCTGTACAGACTCATACAGACTCTGTGGACCTGAACAGACTCATACAGACTCTGTGGACCTGTACAGACTCATACAGACTCTGTGGACCTGTACAGACTCATGAGGACTCTGTGGACCTGTACAGACTCATGAGGACTATGTAGACCTGTACAGACTCATGAGGACTATGTAGACCTGTACAGACTCATGAGGACTCTAAGGACCTGTATATTCTCATGAGGACTCTGAGGACCTGTACAGACTCATGAGGACTCTGTGGTACTGTACAGACTCATACAGACTCTGTGGACCTGTACAGACTCATGAGGACTCTGTGGACCTGTACAGACTCATACAGACTCTGTGGACCTGTACAGACTCATGAGGACTCTGTAGACCTGTACAGACTCATGAGGACTATGTAGACCTGTATAGACTCATGAGGACTCTGTGGACCTGTACAGACTCATGAGGACTCTGTGGTACTGAACAGACTCATACAGACTCTGTGGACCTGTACAGACTCATGAGGACTCTGTGGACCTGTACAGACTCATGAGGACTATGTAGACCTGTATAGACTCATGAGGACTCTGAGGACCTGTGCAGACTCATGAGGACTCTGAGGACCTGTGCAGACTCATGAGGACTATGTAGACCTGTACAGACTCATGAGGACTCTCAGGACCTGATCAGAGAGGGCTGCAGGTTTTCTCTCAGTAGTGAGTGTGAGTTATACAATTTGTCCTGAGAAAGATGTAAAAACAGAAAACTTAGAGAAACATTTGAATGAGAAAACAAAAGTTTTTGTTCCTGTGGTACCAGAGTCCCATTAAAAAACGTCTGTTTAAGAGTTCACTTGTTTGCATGAGAAGCTGTTGTTCATTACACTGCTGGCTCTGTTATTCATGATAACTCAGCCTTGGCTTTAACTTCAGTGCTGTTTCTCTGTTACAAGCTGTGAATGTTCACATTCAAACCTTCAGGTACACAGCATTCTGTTTTCTACTGAATGTTAGTGTTTTTACAGTGAAGCATATCAAATGCTGTTGGAATGAAATAAAATGTGATCTGTAGAAAAAATGTGTAACAGCCATTGTTTGGTTTGGTATCAGGAGGCATTATTGCACCTTTCTTATTCTATATGATCAGACATAAAGACAGCAAAAACATTTCTAAAGAAATGTGTCTGAACTGTCCGAAGGTCAGAACAGCAGCAAGATTTTAGAGGAAATTAGGTAAAAATAGAGAATTTTCTGTGGCTGTGAACATTTTACAGTTTGTAAAGAATGAGATTCTACAGATCAATCCCATGTAATGCACATGCAATATCTAACAGAGAGGAGGAATACATCATCATTAGATCCTCACAGGACCACGCAGTTCATTATAGCTACGACCCGATGTGAGACCTGATCCAGACTTCATTCAGTGTCAGGTCAGCTCCAGTTGCAGCAGGTCTCAGGTGTGTCAGTAAATGTCATATTGAAGCGGGCCTTCATCAGGTCTGGATTATAAAAGCTGCCTCATCACAACAGGAGAAACTTTGGAGCTCACTAAGGTCCTGCTGCTCACAGAGCAGATGTTCTCTGTTCAGTCTGTTCAGAGATCACACTCTGACTCTGTTCTTATTAACTTATTATAACCGTATTATTCTCTTATCTTATTATTACCATGTTATTATTATCTTATTACCTTATTATTACCATATTATCGAATTACCTTATTATTATTATTATTATCTTATTACCTTATTTTTACCATATTATTATTGTATTACCTTGTTATCTTTTTACTTTATTATTATCTATATTAGCGCGCGCACACACACACACACACCGACACAGACACACAGCAGAGGTGTGTTAACAGAGGAGACGTCCTCCTCTGGGTTCACAGAGTTTCTCACCTCTAAATCAGACTTCAAAGTGTACAGCAGGAGGACGAGGTTTCTGTTCAATGATACCAAGACAGCATCTGTTTGCTCTGAAAACAAGGCATTGTGGGAACACGGTGGCCGTGGTGTTTGCTTTACTACCTGCAGAGAGATAAAAGAAGAGAGTGTCGGTCAGAGGGGTTAATGTCCTCATAAAAACAGGAAAACAGAGCTGCTTCATGTCTGTGTGTTCTGGTGATTCACATGTTTGATCAGAAAGAGTTTGAGTCATAAATAATAATAATAATAATAATAATAATAATAATAATGCACTGTTGCACAGTTTTTCTATTTATCCATGTTTAATTAATTAACTAATTATGTCTGTGCAATTACTTCTCATGTGCAATTATTATTTATTATGCAATATTTCACTTAAAGCTACTGTGAGGAACTTTAGATTTGTGTTGATTTTGGTGCCCCCTGTGGACACAGGATTTTATCCTGTACATGCTTAAGTGGTGGTTTTTAACAAAAAATATCATCCTGCTTTCTTTAACTGTCCTATGTATCACCCATGTTTGCCCTGGAAACTGTACACAAAGGCAACGTGCAGCTGATCGATTTGTCTGACACCTACCCCCCTGCCAGCTCTTTTAGGCATCAACAATAACTATATAGAAATAACCAATCTTGTCGCTGATGGTCTGGTTTGCTTTTGCAGGTCATATAGAGTAATCAGAATAATTTCACATGTTTTATATATCTGTTTCATAACCAGCAAAAAAATCAGTCAGAGAGGTCCTAACTTTGCTTAAAAATTTCTAGCAAGGAGTCCTAGCCTAGAAGTGATTGAGGAACACTCTCAGAGCAACTCTGAGAAAGGAAGGGACAGAAACCTTTATCTTAGTGAGGAGGCGCGGTTGACCCCATTGCTAGGTATGACACATTCTTTCAGAAGCTGTGATTGGCAGATCCAAAAAAAAGTTATTTCATTGATGATGGGCAGAGAAGGACAGTGACATCTATCGGCCTAATCACAGAATTTACTCAGACATTGTGTCATCATGAACACTATTTTATGTACTGAACATCTCTGTTGATAAATTGTAAGCCACACTTTGAAGTATAAAGCCTACAGAATGTTTGAAACACATGCTCATCTTCACATGCAGTTATATTTACTTGATCACTTTTATTACCATGCTGCTAATTTTAGTACTTAATCTAACTGATATTAACGAGGGAAAATGGCTCATCTTCGCAATTTGTGTGAATGCTGGCCAGCCTATATAAAGCTTATAAGAAGCTGCCTTTGCTGCATTTAACAAGAAGAAGAAGAAAATCCAACTGGATGGAGGGACAGTGTTTACTTTTGTTTTTTTTTAATTATATATTTTTGCAATTGGACATCAGTTTTTTATACAGAGTAATGAGATATAAAAGAAAGAGTTGTGGACTTTTTTTTCACTATGTCATTTTCGAAGTGCATTTGCCTCATCTGCCAGTCTACCATCGCTATACTGAAGAAGGGAAATGTGGAGCGGCATTTTCGGACTGTTCATAAAAACTATGACACCGACTTCCCTCCTTAAAGCGAGCTGAGAAGGAGAAAGATGAAGGAACTAAAATCCCAGTTGTCTGGACAGCAGTCATTTTTCTCACAGCTAACTTCAAAAGCGAAGGCAGCCACCGAAGCATCGTTCCGGGTGAGTCACTTCATCATTAAGAACAAGAAGTCCTTCCAAGATGGAGAGATGATAAAAGAGGCATTTGTTAAAGAAGCTGACTCGTTGTTCCGAGACTTTAAAAACAAACCAGAAATACTGTCTTCAATCAAAGCTCTCCTGCTGTCAAGAAGTACAGTTACACGGCGAAGTGAAGCCTTGGCCGAGGATTTGACCCAGCAACTTTGGAAGGACATTGCAGATTGCGAGTATTTCCCACTGCAGTTGGACAAGTCTACAGACGTGAGTGACACAGCCCAGTTGTGCATTTTTATTCGGATGGTGTTTACTGATGTGACTGCAAAAGAGGAGCTGTTAACAGTGAGCGGACATATTTCAGTCTTTCAAAAACTTTATGGAGAAAACCCAGCTCCCAGTGTGCAAATTGGTGTCCATCACCACGGACGAAGCACCCGCGATGGTTGGCCGCTCAAATGGATTTATTGCCAAGTGCAGGGAGGACGATGCTTTCCCGGACTTCCTCAATTACCGCTGCATAATACACCAACAAGCGTTATGTGCAAAAATGCTCAACATGAAAGGGATAATGGATGTGGCAACGAAGATCGCCTGTTCTATTCGCACCAGATCTCTTCAAAGACGGCTGTTCCGTGCGCATCTGGAGAAGGCTGACTGCGACCACTCTGAGTTGTTGTTGCACACTGACGTGAGATGGCTTAGTCGAGGGAAATTCCTGCAAAGATTTCGAGAGCTCTGTCCGGAGATTAAGGAGTTTTTCCGTGTAGCTAACTAGCTTGACAATTGTCTATCAGAGTTTGACAGACGCTTTCAAGAGACTTTGCATTACTCGAGCCAATCGCTACATTCATTCAACACTGTTTCACCTGAACTCTTCTGGAGTGGAGGATGAGATTTTTACACTACAGGCTGACATTCAGCTGAAGTCCAGGGCTCATGGACAGTTCTGGAACTTACTCACAGAGGAAAAGTGCCCCAACATGAGGAAATGTGCCTCCTTGACTGCGTTATTCGGCTCCACTTATTTATGTGAGTCAGCCTTTTCCCACATGAAGATCGTTAAGTCCAAGTACCGTTCCACCATGACTGATGATCATTTGGAAGTGTGCTTAAGGCTGGCTATCAGCAGCTACTGTCCGGACTATGCATCCCTGGCTGATTCCATTCAGTGCAAGTCATCAGAGTGAGGTAATGACAAAAAATTTATAGAGTTGTATTGTGCAATATGGGTTCATGCAGTTAGGCAAGGTACACCAACATATATTGTACATATATAGAATTCTCAATAAATAAATATATGTTTTGCATTTTTATAGTAGGTAGATCATTTTGACTTGGTCATTTTATAAGTGGCTCGCATGCTGAAAAAGTGTGTGCACCCCTGCTGTAGTTTAAAACTGTTTCTGTTTTTAAGAGTAAAATAGTAAAAATAAAGTTATATGAAGTCTTTTGTAGTAACACGTTTGTGTTAAGAAAAGTGCTGTGTTCTAAATGCCATACTACACTAGCAGTACGTCCTGATGTGGCCTAAATGTAATATGTAGTATGCAAACAAAAGCTAAATGTGCAGTATGCCAAAAATACCCGGATGTTGTACTGATTCGGAGAAAATCTCCAGTATGTATCGGTATAGTATGTAGTATATAGTATTTAGTATGTAGTATATAGTATGTAGTATGTATGTAGTATGTATATAGTATAGAGTATGTAGTATATAGTATGTATGTAGTATGTATATAGTATAGAGTATGTAGTATGTATATAGTATGTAGTATGTAGTATGTATGTAGTATGTATATAGTATAGAGTATGTAGTATATAGTATGTATGTAGTATGTATATAGTATAGAGTATGTAGTATGTATATAGTATGTAGTATGTATAGAGTATGTAGTATGTATATAGTATAGAGTATGTAGAATATAGTATATAGTATGTAGTATATAGTATTTAGTATGTAGTATATAGTATGTAGTATGTATATAGTATGTAGTATATAGTATTTAGTATTTAGTATATAGTATGTAGTATATAGTACTAATAAACTTCAGGTATTTCTTCTTCATATGTTGTGAACTAAGAATAAGAAAACAGCAAACTAAATGTTGAAGTGTAAAATGTAAGCTAACTCGATGACTTCATCACTTATTAATGTGTGGCGAGGTCTGAGGGTCACAGACCGTCTGACATCGTCTGACCATCTGTCCTCCTCTGTGCCTCTCATGGTGAACACGTTATTAATTTATAATGATTCTGTCCTCATGAAACATGGACAACACATGTACACTCATCTGATCCTCTGTGTGTGTGTGTGTGTGTGCAGGCCGAAGTGGGACATAGAGTGTTCAGATTTAAAGATTGGCTGTCAGGCCGAGAGGGTGAACCTCAGAGGCTCCCGTCCAGGGGCGCAGCTCACCGCTGTTTGTTTGTGTGATTTTAAAGCTTGTTTTAATGCTTTTTTCAACAGTCCTAACTGCCTGATGTGGATTTTGATTGCTTGAAATATCGCTGCACCTTGCACTTTTTCATCACAATGAATCTCGGAGCATTGTGAATACTTTTTTGCCTTGCGGCGTTCGCACCTGGGAGCTGCTTTACAGGCCGACAAGATGCCCTCAAATACTGTCACTCCACCAAACTGGTGGGGCATCATCAGTCAAATCACCAGCGGATTGTACTGAAAATCAATGCCCGGGAAGATGGGTGGAAAGGCACAAGAAAGTGAGGAAGAGGTAGGGATCGAGAGGGGGTGTGAGATATCGCCTCTGAGCTCACAGTAAGAGCTGAACATGACTGTGAATTCAGACAAAGCAACCCTAATCTGTTTTACAGAAACGTGGCTCAAAGATCAGGTGACCCTGAGTCTCGTAGGTTACACCACAATAAGAGCTGACAGAGTCGAGCTCAGTTCCTTTAAATCCATTGGGAGAGGACTGTGTATGTTTGTTGACAACAACTGGGCGACACAGTACTGTGTGTGAGAGCAGGTGTGTACACCAGACTTGGAGATCTTAAATGTTTCTTTTAGACCTTTTCATCTCCCGCGGGAGTTTGGTCAGCTCACCGTCAGTCTTACTTATGTACCAGGACCGAATGATGCAGCAGTGGTGGAGAGGACAGAGGAGTGTTACAATAATGCAGTCACACGCTCTGCGGACCAGCCCGGTTTAATCCCATTTTATCTGAACATTTGCCTTCCCTTCAGCAATATGTGGACTGTCCAACTCGTCTGACCGGGACCCTCAGGTGTTGCTATGGGAACATACCCGACGCTTACAAAGCGGTAACCCTCGGGAAATCTGATCACAACGTCATTCATCTCCTGCTGAAACATAAGGCTGTCGTGAAGAGAGTGAAACCTGTCACGAAGCAGGTGCAGGTGTGGTCGGACACAGGTAAAGAACAGCTCAGGGACTGTCTTGAGGAAACAAACTGGGACATTTTCTTTCAATCCTGTCCTGATGCTGATGAACTCACAGATACTATAACATCATATATTAAATTCCGTGAAGACACTGTGTCTGACAAAAAAAAGTGTGAAAATACTCCCAAATAATAAATCCTGGGTGTCAAAACAGTTGAAACACTGTCTTAATGAAAGAAAGGTCGCTTTCTGGTCATGTTTGCAATTGCTGTGTGAAAGGAGACAGCTAAGGGGGGAGATCTCTGAGGCAAAAATCAATTACAAAAACAAGGAGAAGACAGATTTTTGACAGGTAATGTAAGACAGGTATGGGAGGGTTTAAACACATTGATGGGCAGAGCCAGTAAAAAGGCCAACACTCCTGTAAATAGCAGTGAATCTTTTTTAAATGAATTAAATCATTCTTATTGTAGATTTGATGGCTGGGAGCATATATGTCAAATGATTTTCGGCCCATTGCTATAGCCTCCATACTGTGTAGCTGCTATTGTTGGGTTCTGTGCTTTGCCTGTTTCTGTGATCTGCTGGTTTTATGATTTGCTTGTTTTCCTGTTTTGCTTTGCTTTGTTGTCAAAGCATTTTGTAAACTCTTGTTTTTAAAGGTGCTATATAAATATACACGCTGCTGTACACAGGAAATAATAATATAATACTATATATATAATATAAAAATAATATGATAATATGATATATTGTAATATATTAGGATAGACAGACAGACAGACAGACAGACAGACACCGGTCGCAGGTGTGGCCTGTTCCTTCAGAAGTCCACCACCATCTCCTTGGTCTTTGAGGTGTTCAGCTGCAGATGGTTGGAATTGGACCAACTCACAAAGTCCTCCAACAGTATTTCTGCATGTGGCAGAGCTCAGAGCTGTGTCAGAGAGGGTGAATAAGAGTCAGATGTAGAGGAAACAACAGGTCTGCAGTCAGAGACAGAAACCTGTAAACTGAACAGAGATAAAAACCCTGACGTTTACATTTTTAACTTTCCTTCAGTAACAGCACCTGTCCTCAGATAGCAGACGAACCTGCAGAGGATTCAAACACACACACATCCTTTAACTGTCCTAAATATTTATTTGTATTTCCTGTTTAAACTTCAGCAAAACTTTGGAGCTCAGATCCTCCTGGTTTATACGACCCTGAATCTGCCGTTTGAACCTTCAGAGGAATCTGACCTTTAACCTCGTCACCCAACGATCTCACTGTCCAGACGACTGTTCACACCATAAAGCCTGATTTTACAGCAGGTTATCAGGGAGAGAGAGCACACACACACACACGCACACGCACACACACGCACACGCACACACACACACACACACACACACACACTGTGTTTATCCTCATTATCTGAGTTGTGTGTTTACACAGCTTTTACAGCATTCAGAGGTCAAAGGTCAAAGAGGAACAAAGTGATGAAGAGGAGCTGAGAAGGTTTCAATGAAGAACTAAACAGAGGAAAGACAGAGAGAGGAGGAGCAGGAGGAGCAGGAGGAGCAGGATGATCTTAAAGTACCACAGGAACAAATATGTAAAAGTTGATCAAACAGGAAACAAACTTTTTCTTCTTTTAACTTCATGACAATAATCTAATCAAAAATGTCTGATCAGCTCTCCGGCCTGCACATTGTCCATCATCTGATAACAAGAATATTCCACCCTCAGTTGAGCTTTTAGCAGACCCTGCAGAACCTTCACCGGGTCCACACTACCGGGGCTCTGAGCCATGTTCCTGTGGGTTAGCCAGATCGCTAGCTTAGCAGAACCACACAGAAAGTTCAACACTGTGTGTACACTTTTCTGTCTTGCAGAGTATTTTGGACCTCGACTCCTTCATCCCTGACAGAGACTAGACATTCAGGACCTTCACACAGAGCTGGTAAACAGCCTTTTTCTCCACATCCTAAAACTTGTCCAGGTGAGAGCTTGTGAGGGTTTGTGAGCAGCTGGCCTCCCCCCTCTTGCCACCCCCCCACTACAGGGGTAACGGACAGAGAAGGAAAGCTGTACTTACACCCCTCAGCTCACTGGTCACACAGAGTCCAGTTCTTTGCAAAGGCCCTTAGATGGTGGTGGCAGAGCAGCACCGACCTCCTCGAACCACTCTTGATCAGCCGGGTGGAGGTGATGTTGCTCCTCTCTCTCAGGACGTCCACAGAGGTAGCCGTTAGCCTCATTGGATGACCCAATTTGTTGCAGCCGGCCTCTCTCAGACTGACCTGCAGGATGACAGACAGCAGGGTTAGAGTCCTGTTGAAGCTGTTGAAAAATAAAGGCTCCTCAAACACCCACATGTCTGGAGTCTCCTCTGTGGCACCTGTGGTCTTTAAAACCTGCCACGCCTGCAGTACTGAGCTGTAGAAAGGGATCAGTCCAGTGAGACCCACATCCTCAGGTTTCAACAGGAAAGGGTGCTTGTCATAGCGCCAGCGCCCAGCTCTCCTCAGCAGCAGTCCAGCTGTGTGCAGCCAGCTTGGGCCACAGTAATAAAGCCACTGGCAGATAGAAGGCTTCTGCCTGGACCTAGTGCTTACTGGACCAAAAGTCCAGGATGGCCCTCTGTATGTCCTCTACCAGGCCTCTAGGTGGAGTCAGAGTGACAAGTCTGTGCCAAAGAGTCGAGGCGACCAAGTTATTAGCAACCAGAACTCTCCCCCTTCCCATTTAGACAACAGAGCACACACTCTCTCACCTTAACTCCCTCCCAGTTCTTTTTTTGAAAGACCCAGTGCCCAAAAGAAAAACCCCAACACCTTCAGCCCCTTCCTCCCCCACTCAAGTCCTCCAGGCAGACTGGGCACTGCCTTATCCCTCCATTGTCCCACCAGCAGAGCCTCATTCTTTGCCCAGTTCACCCCTCAACCTGCACAGCAAGGGCTCAATAGCTAAACTGTATAACTGTCCTGAGATAGGACAATCCTGTCGACTCAGCCCTGCCCCCAACTTCACCACACACTGTGTGTTTAAGTATAACATACGAACCAATCCTTCAGTGCAGAAAACAAGTACGAGTGATCCAACCTGTCAAACGCCTTCTCCTGATCCAGAGACACAACACCACAATCAACATTATATAACTTACACAAGTCAATGACATCTCTCATGAGGAAAATATTGTCCATTATTGTCCTGTCAGGTACACAATAACTCTGGTCGGTATGTATGATACTCCCCAGGAAGTCCTTCAGTCTGTTCGATAAAGTTCTGGAGAGTATTTTACAATCCTTGCAGAGGAGGGCGACCGGCCTCCAGTTCTTTAACAAGGCCAGGTCTCCTTTCTTTGGCAGCAGGGAGAGTACTGCCCTCTGACAAGACACCGGGAGAGAACCTGTTCTCAAACACTCCAACAAAACACTGTGAAGATCAGATCCAAGAATTTTCCAGAACCTTTTAAAAAAGTCAGCAGGTAACCCGTCTATCCCAGGGGCTCGACCTGAAGCCATCTGATTCACAGCAACAGTTAGCTCCTCCAGAGTCAGCTCACAGTCCAGAGCAGCAGAGGAGTTTCCTCCTTGCTGAGCTGAGGAAGACCCTCCAGGAGCTCCTCATGGCACTCCAAGCTACAGTTCTCAGCTCCAAAGAGATCCGCGTAGAAACCCATGGCATGGCTCCTCATCTCAGCTGGATTGGTTGTAACTCTGCCCCCTGGAAGCTTAAGGCAGGACATCAGCTTCCTCTGTGCCGCCGATCTCTCCAAGTTTAAAAAAGAAAGAGCTTGGGGCATCCATGTCCTTAAGATGAAGGAAGCGAGACCGGACCAGGGCTCCCTTTACCCTCTCCTGCAGGAGGGAGCTCAACTCCATCCTCTTCTCCTGTAGCAGAGGGCCCATGGTGGCACCTGGGCTCCGATGTAAGCCCTCCTCAATGTCTTGATTTTGGTCTCAAGGTCTTTAACTGCTGCTTTTAACCGAGCAGAAGAGTGAGAGGTGTATTGTTGACAGAACACACGGATCTGGGCTTTACCAACCTCCCACCACAACTTCAGGAAACCAAAGTCTGCTTTTTTTATTTGCCACTGTTTCCAGAAAACCTCAAAGCTTTGGCAGAAAATACTGTCATGTAGGAGTTTGTTGTTGAAATGCCAGGAGGAATTAACCCTTTCACCTGGTGAGGTTATTAATTCTACGCAGACAAAATGGTGGTCTGTGAAACCGACCGGACTGATGTTACAGTGAAGCAATTTAGGGCTGAGAGTTTTTGAAATGCAGATCTGATCCAGTCTGGCTGCACACACCCTGTTGTTGCTGACCCTGACCCATGTGTAGTTTGACTCTGAAGGTGTCTAACAGATCTGAATGAGAGATGACAGAACGAAGAGCCTGGGAGGATGGTGGGTGGGGTTCCTCACCTCTTCTGTCTACAGGAAAATCTAAGGTACAGTTAAAATCCCCCCCGACGATGATCTGGTCCTGATCGTAGGACATCAGCTCATTTTGTAGCAGGTTGTAAAAAGCTACTCTTTCTGCTCCAACATTAGGAGCATAAATGTTGACAAAGCAGAACACAGAGCCGCCTATCTCTGCCCTGACCACCAGCAGCCGGCCCTGTACCACTTCAGCACATGACAACACATTAGCATTAGCAGAGGCTCCAAACAGAGCAGCCACACCTGCATTAAAGTTTGTTCCATGGCTAAGGTTACAGGAACCCTCCCACCATAAAGCCCAGTCCGTCTCATCAGAAGGATTACTGTGTGTTTCCTGTAAAAACAACACATCAATCCTTTTGTGATTAGAGACTTCAGATATGAGTGCTCTCTTGTGTCTGTCTCTCCCACCATTGATATTCAAAGACCCTATTTTAAGGCTACGCACAGAGAAGTGAGACAGGAGAAGCAGACCGACAGAAAACAGCAAAGAACAGTGGAAAGAGGAGGACACCTTGTGATGCATGATCATTTTTACTTCTTATTTTTTCTGACTGTTTTACTGCTTACTTTTCTCAAAGTGTTTCTTTTCATCCAGGAGGTCAAAACCTGTTCATAGGTCTTTTTAGAGTGCTGACTGATCTGATGAACTTGTCTGTGTCTGTGAAATAGTCGCTTACTTTCACTGAGTTTTTGAATGTTTCATCCATAAACTGGTTTATTTCTTCTAAAGAAAATAAGTTAGTGCTCCTGTTGGATGTTTCGGTATTGTCTGAGTCATAATCCTACCCCAGAGGCTCATCTTTTAGAAACCCAACCACACCTTTATTCATTCTGGATGCAAAACACAGCTTATCATGAACCTACCTGCTCACCAACAGCCAACAACACCTCCTCCATGGTCATATTACCGTCCTGCGGGACTATCTGCACTCCCTGCCGGACAGTTGAAAAACAGGGACTAAAACCAATTCCAACTCCGCGCCACTCGCACGTCCACCACCGCCACTCACAATCACTGGAAATGGGAAGGAGAGAAGAGGAGTGTGAGAGGAGAGGAGTGGAGAGGAGCTGAGAGACTCTACACACAGACAGTAAATGTTGTAAATAGTCAGCACGTTTTATACTCACAGTAAACACATTTAAATGAACCTGTAGTTAAATGAAGGTGTGTGTCTGCAGAAGACGTCTCATAGGTGAAGAGTTGGTCTGAAGAATAGAAACTCTTTAAGGATCCTCTTTCATTACTTAATGAAATGAAATTAATCTGTGTTAATCTATGTGTTAATCTATGTTAATCTGTGTTAATCTATGTGTTAATTTATCTGTGTTAATTAATCTGCATGTTAATCTATGTGTTAATCTGTGTTAATTAATCTGCGTGTTAATCTATGTGTTAATCTATGTGTTAATCTATGTGTTAATCTGTGTTAATCTGTGTGTTAATCTATATGTTAATCTGTGTGTTAATCTGTGTGTTAATCTGTGTGTTAATCTGTGTTAATCTGTGTGTTAATCTGTGTTTTAATCTATGTGTTAATCTGTGTGTTAATCTATGTTAATTAATCTGTGTTAATCTATGTGTTAATCTATGTTAATCTATGTTAATCTATGTGTTAATCTGTGTTAATCTGTGTTAATTTATCTGTGTTAATTAATCTGCATGTTAATCTATGTGTTAATCTGTGTTAATTAATCTATGTGTTAATCTATGTGTTAATCTGTGTGTTAATCTGTGTGTTAATCTGTGTGTTAATCTGTGTTAATCTGTGTTTTAATCTATGTGTTAATCTTTGTGTTAATCTGTGTGTTAATCTGTGTTAATCTGTGTTAATTAATCTGTGTTAATGAATCTGCGTGTTAATCTATGTGTTAATCTGTGTTAATTAATCTGCGTGTTAATCTATGTGTTAATCTGTGTGTTAATCTGTGTGTTAATCCATGTGTTCATTTTAGTGTTCATCTGTGTGTTAATGTATGTGTTCATTTTAGTGTTCATCTGTGTGTTAATGTATGTGTTCATTTGTGTGTTCATCTGTGTGTTCATCTGTGTTTTAATCTGTGTGTTAATCTGTGTGTTAATGTATGTGTTAATCTGTTTGTTAATGTATGTGTTAATCTGTTTGTTAATGTATGTGTTAATCTGTGTGTTAATCTGTTTGTTAATGTATGTGTTAATCTGTTTGTTAATGTATGTGTTAATCTGTGTGTTAATGTGTGTGTTAATGTGTGTGTTAATCTGTGTGTTAATGTGTGTGTTAATGTGTGTGTTAATCTGTGTGTTAATCCATGTGTTCATTTTAGTGTTCATCTGTGTGTTAATGTATGTGTTCATTTGTGTGTTCATCTGTGTGTTCATCTGTGTGTTCATCTGTGTTTTAATCTGTGTGTTCATTTTAGTGTTCATCTGTGTGTTAATCTGTGTGTTAATCTGTGTGTTAATCTGTGTGTTCATCTGTGTGTTAATCCATGTGTTCATTTTAGTGTTCATCTGTGTGTTAATGTATGTGTTCATTTGTGTGTTCATCTGTGTGTTCATCTGTGTGTTAATCTGTGTGTTCATCTGTGTGTTAATCTGCGTGTTCATCTGTGTGTTAATCTGTGTGTTCATTTTAGTGTTCATCTGTGTGTTAATCTGTGTGTTAATCTGTGTGTTCATCTGTGTGTTAATCCATGTGTTCATTTTAGTGTTCATCTGTGTGTTAATGTATGTGTTCATTTGTGTGTTCATCTGTGTGTTCATCTGTGTGTTCATTTTAGTGTTCATCTGTGTGTTAATCTGTGTGTTAATCTGTGTGTTAATGTGTGTGTTAATCTGTGTGTTAATGTGTGTGTTAATCTGTGTGTTAATCTGTGTGTTAATGTGTGTGTTAATCTGTGTGTTAATGTGTGTGTTCATCTGTGTGTTAATCTGTGTGTTCATTTTAGTGTTCATCTGTGTGTTAATCTGTGTGTTAATCTGTGTGTTCATCTGTGTGTTAATCCATGTGTTCATTTTAGTGTTCATCTGTGTGTTAATGTATGTGTTCATTTGTGTGTTCATCTGTGTGTTCATCTGTGTGTTCATCTGTGTGTTCATCTGTGTGTTAATCTGTGTGTTCATTTTAGTGTTCATCTGTGTGTTAATCTGTGTGTTAATCTGTGTGTTAATGTGTGTGTTAATCTGTGTGTTAATGTGTGTGTTAATCTGTGTGTTAATGTGTGTGTTAATCTGTGTGTTAATCTGTGTGTTAATGTGTGTGTTCATCTGTGTGTTAATCTGTGTTTTAATCTGTGTGTTCATCTGTGTGTTCATTTGTGTGTTAATCTGTGTTTTAATCTGTGTGTTCATCTGTGTATTCATCTGTGTGTTCATCTGTGTGTTCATCTGTGTGTTCATCTGTGTGTTCATTTGTGTGTTAATCTGTGTGTTCATCTGTGTGTTCATCTGTGTGTTCATCTGTGTGTTCATGTGTGTGTTCATCTGTGTGTTCATCTGTGTGTTCATGTGTGTGTTCATCTGTGTGTTCATTTGTGTGTTCATCTGTGTTTTACTGTAACTACAGGATTTGCAGCTCTTTAGGTTAAAAGATGTGAAACTGCTCAAACAGCAGCTGAAGAGAAAGACCTTCACACGAGTGTCTGCAGAGTTTATGTAACGGAGTAAAGTATTCATGGTTAAATTATTGCCAAAGTAGTGCCACAGCGCCATCTATCGGCACAGTGCCAGTGCAAGACTTTGTGGGGTGGCGAGGTTCAGTGGTAGGTTGCGTTCTATGTGTGGTCTGGGATAATTAATAACTTTGTCCTGTTTTGGATGTTTATATTTCATATTTTACTGTGTATTTAACTCAAAATTGCCTGAGGTAACATTCCGATTTTAGTTCATGATTTATCCAGTATTTAAAACGATTTTCTGGACAAATATTCAACATGCATCAATGCTAAACTAGCATAAATATCTGTACTTGTTACTTTTGTTATCCAGACTGTTCTGACCTGAGACTGCTGTGATTTCCACTCGTCATTCCGCTGTGTTGCAGAGCAATAAATACCATCAGTAATCCACCTGGATGTCTGTGATGTGTAGAGGCAAGTAGAGCAGAGCTGCATCTGATCACATCTGGTTGTGACCCGTCACATTTAAACCTCAGAGTTTCTGTGACTGATTTATTTCATTAAAACACAACAAATTAAATGAAATGAAAGTTTCATGTGAACAGTGGAGCAGGTGCTGACTTTAATTATTCACACGGACACAATGAAAGCATCTGTTCCCTCCTCTGTGCTCTGGGTGCAGATGGAACAATGCTGCCTCCTGCTGGTACATCACTGCGCCTGCATCAGACTGCAGATGATATCTCGGTGTCGTCCTGGTGTTCTCTGTTCTCTGTTCTATGTTAATATAACTGCATGTTGGCTTTCACCTCTTTCTGTTTGGTTTCATTCACTTTTCTACAGAACAGACAGATTTTATCACTTTTAGTGCTCACATTAAACAAACTCAATTATCTGTCTATTAATGTGATGACACCCCAGAGAGACAGATTTCAGTCACCTGTCATGCAGCAGCATTTTATATGAAAAAAATTGGTGGGGCACCAGCTACTTCAGTAAAAAAGCTACATACCAGGAAAACATCAGTACTCTCTCTGGCTACTGATGTGTGTTTTTTAACACGTCAACAAACAGTGCTGTCATTTGTTCTGATATAACAGCTAAGTGCAGGGCTGCCAACTCTCACGCACTGACCGTGAGACTCACACTACTGACACTGTTCACATGCTCTCATGCGACAAGTCCAAAAACAAACTCATAACGTGGATAATGTGGCGCGACAAAACAGCACATAGAACTGAGCTATTAAATGATAAAATTATAACAAACTATATATAAAAAAAACATGACAGGCTCTTTCAATGGTGATGAATTTACTACATTGAATCCTTGGAATGTGCCATTAGACAGCGAGCAGACCTTACACTGTTATATCGTGATAAATCATAGGAAACAACCAGTGTGGATAACATTTGCTAAATGTAACATATTTGTAGATCGAAGCACAATATCACGCACTCAATCTTTCAGTTTCAGTTTGTCCACAGACAGAATATCTCACGCTCAGGAGCTCTGTCTCATCACGTTGTTCCAGAGGTTATAATCATGACTGAGGAGTGACTCGCAGTGTGTCTGAGGTTAAACCAGTTGCTGTTCTGACAACAGCTGTGGAGAAAATCGATCATAGTTTACGTTGTCTGTGAAGCGCTACCATGCTCTCACTTTGGCAGGCGATCATTTAAGTTGTGCCTATATATCAATATATGCCATTCTAGTCCACTGTATAATTGAATGTGCCTGTGCCACACCTGGGGGCACCTAACCACCATCCCGTACCCAGGCCTTTTAGTGATCGACAGACACATATTTATTTCAGCCTGGGACAATGTTTGAAAATGTGACAACATAGAGCGCAAAAGATTTCATCGGTCAAGTGCATATTTTCAGACGGATTGCTGCAGAAGACGTAGCACACACACAAGTTTCATTACCGCTGTCACAAGCCTCAATTAAAAATGCAATGTTTAAGCCGACTAAACCAAGTTGATGAAATTAGCCTACAGGGCCATGAGCGAACAGCAAAGAGCTCAACACACTGAAGGCCACTACGAAGCTGCAGGCAACTTTTCAGGGATACAGTGCAGTACCGTGACACCAACATGGCAACCAGCTGACAGAAAAGTATGGACACACTGACACTCGTCACCATCTATATAAATCGATCCAGCACAACAAAATGGCCAATGCACGAACCATCAGCACAAAAGCAGGATGATATAATATGCTTTCACTCACCAAAGGCTCACTTGAAGAGAAAGGCGGCTGTGCTCGAGTATTAAATCCACTTTGTTCATTTCTCAGGCTAGCTGCTGCGGTGAAGCTAAAAATGTTTTCCCTCTTCTTTCTGACAAACGTTCGCACCACGACAGACAGACAGCCAATCAACTCTGAGATATGAAATTACCGTAGTGGGGCTACACTGTCAGCCCCACTTTTCATCAAATTTGTGTGATCTACATTGAATACAGTAACACTCCGAGCATGTGTAGTCATGTTTTCCCACGTACAATACACACTGCATTGGGAGAGAGGGGCGAGCCCTTTCACGCCACCCGGGGCCGACTGCCGACATGAATCAGGAGAACGAAGTCTGAAGGAGCACGGCAGGGACCAATAAACATGAACTAAAATCCTTACACAAATCATATGCAATAAAGGAAGATGCTTTATTCATAGATTATACATCATAGCAGATAATAACCTTTTAGAATGAATAATAACACAATTTCACAACAGGTGGGGCACCCCTAATGTCCACTCGCCACTGCATACAGTGCCGTTATTTTACATGGAGGACCACAACTACATAAAGTCTGTTTTTACATGTGACTGATTTAATGTCTCCTTCTTGTATAATCAGGAGAGAAAGGTCAAATGTCACCCACATTCAGGCTGTCACATTTAGGATAAAGTATAAATGTAATGGACCGAGCAGCAGGCTGTGTGCAGACAATCAGACTGTTTTCAGGATGTGTGGTCTCTGGCTCCGGCTGATCAGAATATTAATGACGTTCACCACAGAGAGAGACAGAGAGAGACAGAGAGGTTTGAGGTTTAAAAAGTTCCTTTATTTACCGTTAGCAGGAGAAAACATATCCCTGTCACATTGTCACATGCTTAGAATGCAACAAAACATTTTCCTCAAATCAAATATTCACTGTCAGCTCTCCGTCCCCTCCCACAGAGCACAACCCCCCCCACAGCCCGCACACGAGTGAAAGCCTGCACATCGTCCATCATAGAGCCATAGGCATGTTCAACCCTCAGTCTGGCCTTTAAAAGTCCCTCCAGAACCGGTACCGGCTCCACACTACCGGCACCCTGAGCTCGGTTCCTGCGGGTCAGCCAAATGGCCAACTTGGCAGAAGCAGATAAATAGTTCATCATTGTGTGTGCAGTTTTTCAACGGGCAGCATGTACAGGGACCGCCAGCTGCCTTTCGGGGAAACGTCTGGGCCAAAGAACTCAGTCCACCTCGACTCCTTCATCCCTGACAGAGACTGCAAGTGGAGGACTTTGACACAGGTCTGATAAAGTTCCTTTTTGCCTGCATCCTGTGACAGAGCCACATTAAAGTGTCAAATCAATTGTAAAAGGGAGTGCATTAGAAGGTTTTAAAACTAGCAGACTAAGGTTGTGAATGTCTGTTTTGCCTTTGATGCTGTGAAACTTAAATTTCCCCTATAAAATAAAAGGATGTGGGTATGTGCCAGTTAAGGCTGGTTAGTATGTCTGTGCCGAGGTCATATAGGCAGGATGTGGCGTAGATGCAGGAGGAGGATTCATGTGCGCGCGGCTGAGTTGAATTGGGTAGCGACAGACGAGAGTACTGCAGCTGCTAAACCATTGACTGTTCAAATGTGAAAGAAAACGTAAGGAGAAACGAGACCTTTGAATAAACTGTTGAATTAAAAGAATCTAAAAGAAGATTATTGGGACTCTCCGTGCTGGCATCTCCCGCGGCTGAACACGCAGGAGGGGAATCAAGAACAAAGACGGGATCTAACCGATGGATTATTCCTCCTCTTGAAACTGGGTGAGACCTGTACCTTAATCGTACCTTAACCTGATCGATTGCCTTTTTAGTGGATTATTTTCTGTTTTCGGTACGAACGGACGGCAGCATCAGCGGATTAATTGTTTGCTTTCGGGGTGAAAAAGGACTAAAAGAGACTATTCGAGTGAACTTTCTTTTATTTAAGTTCATATTTCGTTAGATTTGGACTTTTAGTTGGTTTTGAAGGCATATGGGACTGATTTAAATTTTCATTTGTCGTATTGAGCTGAGGGAAGTTGAGGTCCTTGATCACCTAAGCAGCCTAACAGTACAAAGTGGCTATAAAGATTAAAATGTAAAATTGCTGTAAAGAGGGTTATTTCATTTTAAAGACAGATTCCCTCTGTTCCCTGTTTCTGTTTAAAAGTGTTATAGGTTTTCTTTTTTCTTAAAGAACCCCTTGAGCGTTAAACGTTTTATCGTCAAGATAAAAAGGTCGAGTGTTATACTTGTCCAGGTGAGGTGTTGTAAAGGACAGCAGCTGGCCTCCTCCTTCCTGCCATTCCAGAGAGTGGCAGGAACAGACAGAGTTTGGTCTCCTACAAAGGCCCTCAGATGTTGGGGTAGAGCAGCACAGACCTCCTCCACCACTCTGTTGACCAACCTGATGGAGGTGATGTTGCTCCTCTCTGTCAGGACGTCCACAGAGGTAGCCGTCAGCCTCATTAGGTGGCCCAGTTTTGTACAGCCGGCCTCTCTGAGACCGGACCTCAAACTGGCAGACTGCAGGGTTTGAGTCCTGATGAGGTTATTATAAAATAGAGGCTCCTCAAACATCCACATGCCCGGAGTCTCATTTACTGCACGTGAGATTTTAAAAGTCTGCCAGGCCTGCAGCACAGAGCCGTAAAATGGAGTCAGGCCAGTGATGTCCATATCCTCAGTTCTTAAAAGGAAAAGCTGCTTGTCGTAGCCCAGGCGTCCAGCTCTCCTCAGCAGCAGACGAGCAGTGTCCAGCCAGCTTGGACCACAGTTGTAGAGCAGCCTCTGTGCAGTCTGGAGTCTGAAAGAGGCGACTTCGGACCGGATGTTGATAAGTCCCTGCCCTCCTTCAGCCACGGGCAGATAGAGGGCTGCTGCCCTGACCCAATGATTGCCAGACCAAAAGAAGTCCAGGATGACCCTCTGTATGTCCTCCATCAGGCCTCCAGGTGGAGTCAGAGCGACGAGTCTGTGCCAAAGAGTCGAGGCGACCAAGTTATTGAAGACCAGGACTCTTCCCCTATACGACAACTGTAGCAGCAACCATTTCCATTTAGACCACCGAGCACACACACCTTCTCCTTAACTCCCTCCCAGTTCTTTGTTTTGTAACCCTCTGTGCCCAAAAAACCCCCCAACACCTTCAGCCCCTCCCTCCCCCACTCAAGTCCTCCAGGCAGACTTGGCACCGCCTGATCCCTCCACTGTCCCACCAGCAGAGCCTCGCTCTTTGCCCAGTTCACCTGTGTAGATGTTGCTTTTTCAGACAGGGACAGGGTGTCCTGCAGACACCGAACATCCCCCTGGCTGGAAACAAAAATATTCACATCATCCGCATAAGCAGAGAGTGTTGGGGGACGCTCAATGCCACAGGACCAGGGCAAAGGCAGTCCGCTGAGCCGGTCCCTCAACCTGCACAGCAAGGGCTCAATAGCTAAGCTTTACAACTGGCTTAACCCTGATCTCCAGTAGAATCTACCAGACTCTGGAGCTCTACCACCTCAGTCTCCAGGTCACTCAGACAGCGGGCCATGTGCTTGGTGACGTTGCGAGTATACTGTTGACAAAACTGTCTGACCTGGACTTTTCCAAAGTCCCACCAGCGCTGCACTGAGGAAAAAGCAGCCTTGCAGTTTCTGTGCGTCTTCCATAAATAAGTAAAAGCTTCTCTAAAACAATGATCCTTTAAAAGCCCAGTGTTAAAATGCCAGTATGCACTGGTCACCTTCACATTCTGGATAAAAAAGGAGCAGTGAACGAGACAGTGATCAGTAAAACCCACAGGAGAGATAAGACAGGACTTAAAGATGCTAAAATGATGTTTAAAACAGTAAAAGCGATCGAGTCTGGCCAGAGACAGCAGATTATCTCTGCAGTGGCTCCAGCTGTACTGCCTGCTGTTTCTGTTCACACCTCTCCACACATCTTTTAACTCATACGCCTCCACCAGACGCCTGAGCCTGGCCGCTGAGGCTGGGTGAGGCTCCAGGTGATTCCTATCTAAAAGTGCATATTCAGTGCAATTAAAATCCCCCCCCAGGAATAAAAACTCGTCAGCACAACTGTTAAGAACATCACCTAAAACATCTAAAAAACCCATCCTCTCAGAAGCTAAAACCGGAGCATAAACATTCACTAAAACCAGCTTCACATTTTCATATTGCACTTTAACCTTTAGGATATGGCCACACATGATCTCACACCAGCACGAGGAGACAGATTCTGGGTTTAGTCATCATCTTCAGTCAGCTGGGCTTTGACTTTGGTCACCATTTTCTTGAGTCTGTACACCTCCTGCTCACTGAAAGCATCTTCTTCCTTTCTCAGACGCACAACAGATTTAACAAACCCTCTGAGATCAGGGAAAAACTGATCTATTTTCACCCTCTGACCTTTAGTTTCCAGGAGAAACTTTTTAATCTTCTCCAGAGAGTAGCACACAATGGACTCCTCCTGTGAAGGAGTCCACTCACACTCCTCATCAGACAGATCCTCCTGCACCTTTTTAGCCTGAGAGCTGCTCTGCTCCTGGGCTGAGCGAGCCCGACCCGACCACGGGCCGGCAGCTCGGTTGAAAGACCGGCGCAGCTGCGCCATTGGAGGATGGTGCCAATGCACCCAATGACGGCACAGCTGCGCCACTGGAGGCCAATGTCGCTCCACCGGAGGACGGCGCCGATCCGCCTGAGGACGTTAAAAACCGTTTGAATTCAGAAAAATGTTCATCTATTGTGACCATCCTCTGCCCTTTCGTCTGTTTTAAAAACATTTTGATATTGATCACTCATCTTGTCCTCACCCAAAGTCTCTCACACCGACATGATATCATCTACATTCTCTATTGTTTTATCATCACTGCCGCAGCCTGACTCGCTTTGAGTTTCTGTTTCTGAGTGCTATCGGTCACTTTCAACTCTGAACATGGGGGGGGGGGGGGTCCTCCCTCACGACTCCAACCTCCTCCGGAGACCTAAGACCTTCTAATGTGTGAAAGAAGCTGTCCATACCGGGACAACTCTTTCATCAGCATGTCACTTTTAATGAACAGAGGGGCATTAGAAACGATAACTTTGGTGGCTGGGCTAACGAGGGGGAGAACAGGAGTGAAGGTGCCCTGTATAACCACACCTCTCTCCACCACCTCGCTAACCTTCGCCGTAGCATCCAGAAACATTACAATGGCCCCGTTCATCCTGGAGGCCGTCTTCACAGACTCATACCCGACCACTTTGCCCACAGCCAGCCCGGCCTCCTCCACACTGCACTGCACTGAGGGCACCACTTTGATGGCATGTCGGCGAGACAGCTGCTCAAACTCAGCAGCAGCAGCCTGCCGGCATGGTAGCAAGTTAGTACACACGCACACACACACGCACCACACACTCTCTCACATGCACACCACTAAACTACACTGCCCTGACAAGCAACAACTAAAGACAAAACAAGTAAACACAAAGTAAGCTAAAGTAAAGTTCGCCAAAAAACTCACTCACGCAAACAATCTAAACCAATGGGGTAGCTCCTGTAAAGGAAGTTAGAGCTTTTCTCTCTACATCCTCCATGTAGAGATTAGCCACTATTGGAGACACTGGTGAGCCCATGGCACAGCCATGCTTCTGTCTGTAGAAACCTTCATTGTACTGAAAGGTCCAATGTGAGAGTGGTTCTGTGAGGTAGGGTTGTGTACTGTAGCAGACGCTCCTTGATTGTCTTGACTGCCTCCATGAAGGGAATGCATATGAAAAGGGAGGTCACATCATATATCTACTGTTAAGTTCCTTACCTTGTTGGTAAAATCCTGGGAGTTCTTCACATGGTGTGGAGTGTTACCAACCATGGCGGCTAGGACTGTAGATAGGTGTTTGGATATGTTGTAGGTGACTGAGTTGACGCTGCCGATGATGGGTCTGAGTGGAGCTCCTTCCTTGTGAATTTTTGTGAGTCCATAAATACAGGAAATCGCTTCTCCTGGATACAGATGGTAGTAAAATGTTCTGTCGATTATATTGTCCTTTTCAAGAAGTTGTAGGAAATTGATAACCTTTTTATTATAGCCAATAGTTGGATCTTATCTGAGGGTTTCATAGGTGGCTGTGTCACTAAGAAGCTCTGTTACCTTAGAATGGTAGGCTTCTGTGTTAAGCACCACTGTGCATCTTCCTTTGTCCGCTGGCAAGATAGTGATGTTCTTGTCTCTTTGTAGAGATGCCAATGCCCCCCTTTCCTGGATGGAAAGGTTGGTTGTGGGGGGCTCTAGCACTTGCGAGGGCAGCTGTTTCCTTTAACCTCAGTTGTTCTGCTTCTGTATCCGATCATTTATTGCTTCTTATAGCTTTTAGACCTTTGGCTAAGACATTCTTCTCCGGGTGGGTGAGTTCCCTGTTGGACAGATTTTTCACCCACTTCTCATGTTTTGCTGGCTTTGCTGAAATGTCTTCCTTGAGTTGATTGTTGTTTTCTGTGGGAATTGCTGTGTCTTGCATGTAAAGAAAGGAATTTGCTTGTCTGTTGTTCCTTTACCTTATTGTGTTGTGTAGTCTGTATCCTTGAGACAAACTTGGAAACTTCCTCCATAACTTCACAAGGTAGGTACGAGGACAAATCCTCATTGCCAATATAACATTGCTATATTAAAATTGTTTAACCTCATTCTGAGTATTGAACATTTCCCTGACCTCTGGAGCGAAGCAATTATCACACCAGTCTTTAAAAAGTGGAAATGAATTTGACCCAAACAATTACAGAGGCATATGTGTCAGCAACAATCTGGGAAAATTATTCTGCTGCATCCTCAACAGCTGACTGCAAGACTTCCTCAGTGAGCCAGTGTCCTGAGCAAGAGCCAGATTGGATTTACACCAACACATGGAACTACAGACCACATGTATCCTCCACACTCTCATTAACAAACACCTCCAACCAGCACATGGAACTACAGACCACATGTATCCTCCAACCAGCACATGGAACTACAGACCACATGTATCCTCCAACCAGCACATGGAACTACAGACCACATGTATCCTCCACACTCTCATTAACAAACACCTCCAACCAGCACATGGAACTACAGACCACATGTATCCTCCACACTCTCATTAACAAACACCTCCACCAACACATGGAACTACAGACCACATGTATCCTCCACGCCCTCATTAACAAACACCTCCACCAGCACATGGAACTACAGACCACATGTATCCTCCACGCCCTCATTAACAAACACCTCCACCAACACATGGAACTACAGACCACATGTATCCTCCACGCCCTCATTAACAAACACCTCCACCAGCACATGGAACTACAGACCACATGTATCCTCCACACTCTCATTAACAAACACCTCCAACCAGCACATGGAACTACAGACCACATGTATCCTCCACACTCTCATTAACAAACACCTCCACCAACACATGGAACTACAGACCACATGTATCCTCCACGCCCTCATTAACAAACACCTCCACCAGCACATGGAACTACAGACCACATGTATCCTCCACGCCCTCATTAACAAACACCTCCACCAACACATGGAACTACAGACCACATGTATCCTCCACGCCCTCATTAACAAACACCTCCACCAGCACATGGAACTACAGACCACATGTATCCTCCACACTCTCATTAACAAACACCTCCACCAGCACATGGAACTACAGACCACATGTATCCTCCACGCCCTCATTAACAAACACCTCCACCAACACATGGAACTACAGACCACATGTATCCTCCACGCCCTCATTAACAAACACCTCCACCAGCACATGGAACTACAGACCACATGTATCCTCCATGCCCTCATTAACAAACACCTCCACCAACACATGGAACTACAGACCACATGTATCCTCCACGCCCTCATTAACAAACACCTCCACCAGCACATGGAACTACAGACCACATGTATCCTCCACACTCTCATTAACAAACACCTCCAACCAGCACATGGAACTACAGACCACATGTATCCTCCACACTCTCATTAACAAACACCTCCAACCAGCACATGGAACTACAGACCACATGTATCCTCCACACTCTCATTAACAAACACCTCCACCAACACATGGAACTACAGACCACATGTATCCTCCACGCCCTCATTAACAAACACCTCCACCAGCACATGGAACTACAGACCACATGTATCCTCCACGCCCTCATTAACAAACACCTCCACCAACACATGGAACTACAGACCACATGTATCCTCCACGCCCTCATTAACAAACACCTCCACCAACACATGGAACTACAGACCACATGTATCCTCCACGCCCTCATTAACAAACACCTCCACCAGCACATGGAACTACAGACCACATGTATCCTCCATGCCCTCATTAACAAACACCTCCACCAGCACATGGAACTACAGACCACATGTATCCTCCACACTCTCATTAACAAACACCTCCACCAGCACATGGAACTACAGTCCACATGTATCCTCCACGCCCTCATTAACAAACACCTCCACCAGCACATGGAACTACAGACCACATGTATCCTCCAACCAGCACATGGAACTACAGACCAGATGTATCCTCCACACTCTCATTAACAAACACCTCCAACCAGCACATGGAACTACAGACCACATGTATCCTCCACACTCTCATTAACAAACACCTCCACCAGCACATGGAACTACAGTCCACATGTATCCTCCACACTCTCATTAACAAACACCTCCACCAGCACATGGAACTACAGACCACATGTATCCTCCACGCCCTCATTAACAAACACCTCCACCAGCACATGGAACTACAGACCACATGTATCCTCCAACCAGCACATGGAACTACAGACCAGATGTATCCTCCACACTCTCATTAACAAACACCTCCAACCAGCACATGGAACTACAGACCACATGTATCCTCCACGCCCTCATTAACAAACACCTCCACCAGCACATGGAACTACAGACCACATGTATCCTCCACGCCCTCATTAACAAACACCTCCACCAGCACATGGAACTACAGACCACATGTATCCTCCACGCCCTCATTAACAAACACCTCCACCAGGATTCTATTACAGAACCCATCTCCCTTTATGGGTGCTAGGGCTGGGGTCCACTCGGCAACCAAGACCATGACTTTACAAATTGGGACAAACACCAAACTGAGACTCTGCATGAAGAATTCTGTGAATCCATTCTCCGCATCCAACGAAAACACCAAACAAGGCATGCAGAGCACAATTAGGACGATATCCACTACTTATCAAAATCCAAAAGAGAGCATTTCAATTTTATAACCATCTAAAAGAAAGTGACCCCGACACGCTCCATAACAGAGCCCTCACCTCTACAGAGACTGGACAGAGCTGCCCCCTCAGCCAGCTGGTCCTGGGACTCCGTTCACAAGCAGAGCCCCCAGACAGAAACCCACGTATCACGTGGTTCACGTCATATCGTCTGCTTGTTTGGGTCACTCAGATAAAGGTTCAGTTAGGGTTGACATCATGGAGGTTCTTTAATTTTGGTTCTTTTGGAACTCGAACCCCCAGTCCTAACTGTCCCATCTTTACTCAGTGACAGTCCTGAGCCGATCACACCATGCATGGTTTTCATGAACTTAGAGATAATCTTCTTAACAATAACAATAACTTTATTGATCCCCAAAGGGAAATTCACTTGTCTTTATTGAAGAATTAAAAAGTCTGATGGCTGTGGATACAAAAGATCTTCTACATCTCTCCGTCCTGCAACGAAGAGAGACGAGCCGTCCCCCACCGTTGTTTCTTTGGTCCATCAAGGTGTGATGAAGTGGATGATCCGTGTTGATTAGAATGGCCTCAACCTTAGTCTGTATCCTGGCAACTATTTCATGGGGAACTTCACGTGGAACTTCAGCAGCTGCCTTGGGTGGGATGTACACCAGTATTGTTATATGACTGAATTCTCTTGGTACAAAGTATGGGCGCATATCAACTGCCAGTCATTCAGTATCTGGACAACACATCATCTCCTTGACAGCAACATGAGCAGGATTACACCATCTCTGGTGCACAAATAAAGCCAGGCCCCCTCCTTTTTTTTTATGTCACTAGATTTAGCGTCTCTGTCTGACTGTAAGAGAGTGAAGCCGGGTCGATCCACGCTGGAGTCTGAGATGTTTTCATTCAACCAGGTTTCAGTAAGACACAGAAAACTGCACTCACAGTATACTTTCTGAGTCTTCACCAACATCTCTAACTCATCACCTTTGTTGGGCAGAGAGTTGACACCTCCCACGATGACTGATGGCAGACATCTGCTTACATCTCCATTTCCAAGCCTTCACCTTTGCACCAGCACGGCAACCATGAAAACACCTCTCCATCTCAGCTCCAGACTTACTCCGTTTCAATAAAATAAGCTCTCCTCTTGAACAAACTCTTCTCCCCACAGAAATATCCATCAGTAGTTGACAAAACATGATAAAAATACAACAAAAATAAAGATTCTGAGAAATTGAGAGCTACCAGACTTTGCTGCTACCAGTTGAAGCACATGTTCTAGATATGTGTGGTATAGGTTCAGCCAAGTTGTTAATATATATTAACACTTGAAACCTGTTACCTTCTCTTCCTTTCCATCAGCTGATCAGAGGTCTCTCAGGGGGGAAACTTTTATTAAAATCATCTATCAGAGAGATCATGACACAATCAAACAATCATTCAGTGGCTATTTAACATTCATCATATGAGGAAATATTACATTTACATGTGTTATAGTAACAAATCACTGAGAAGACTTCATGCAAAGTGCACAAATATACATTCAATTAAACATTCAAGTCTGCAGTGAGCAATTAAAAATATACTTTTATATAAACATTCTTTTAAAAACATTGATTGAGAGAAAATTAGCTTTACACGACACATAACTGCAGCACGAGCCCTGATGTGTTAGAGGTCATCAATACTTACATCAGTATCTGATCCTGGTTTTAAGTTCACCTGTGCGTTCATGTCTGTTATCATGAGGACAAAGTATGATCATTTTTAGCTTCATATTATTTAACTGTGGAGCATCCTGCTGGTCATGTGATCCATTCGATATGATCATAAACAGAAAATCTCCACTGTGTTTATATCAAACTATCTGTTTTATCAGAGTTAGATTTAGGTTTGATTTTAAGACAACAGGTGTATGATAATTACTTAGGACATTCAGACGTGTATCACATAGTTTCCGCAGATCACTCCAGCGTCTTCGTAGTGGGCGCAGTTGTGCGTGGCCACGCCGGCGTGTTTGCAGTCGAGCAGGCTGGACTCAGTCCCGTCACACTGAACGTCGTCTAGAAGGATCCGCAGCTCCTTTCCCTCCCCGAACTCTGAGTTTTTAGCTGCTTTTAGAGCGAACCTAAAGCCGAGCTGCCGGCAGACCACTGCGGCGTTGTTGGTCGTCCACAGGTCGTCACACACAGTACCCCACTCCCCGCCCACGAACACCTCCACCCGTCCTCGATCACTCCGGCCCTGGTCGTCCCCCATCAGCCTCACTGCTCCGTCCTGGACCTCCAGTGGCCTCTCCGCTCGGGGTTTGCCCTTCCTGCGGCGGCCTTTCCTCCTTGTATGTCGGGGGGCTTTGGTGGTGCTTGTGGAGGGCGGAGACGTGGTCCAGTCTGGTCCTAACTCACCCAGACGGTCTATGAGCTCCTGGATCCAATCATAAGACTCTGTAGGCGGAGCCTCAGTCTGGTGTCTATTGGGAGGTTCCACGCCAATCAGTGCTAACGAACAAAAGTACAAAAACTAGTTTATTAAAGGCTAAATGACTAGCTAATGATAAACTAACTAGCTTAATAAATGCTAACAATAAAACTAGTTTAATAAATACTGACGATAAAAAACTGGTGCTAATGTTAATGTGAAACAGACATGAATTAAAGAGCAGATTGATCAGGGTTAGGGTTAACTCAGATCAGGGTTTGACTCACTCTCCTGAGGAACAAACTTGATAAGGTTACTCTTCACTCTGACTGGCTGAGGCTCGTAGTGACAGTGTCGCGGTGGAGCTCGTCTGAAACATGAAGAATAAAAACAGGATTAGAGAAGACACAATAAGCAGCACAAAGCAGCTGGAGGGATTTAACATGAATACAATTACATGTCACTGTACATGTCAGAGTAAATAAGAAAGCTGGACTAAAAAGACTCAGATTTATGATTTATTTTATTTAAATGTTTGTCTCTTTTTTACCTCGATGGATCGATCACTTTATAAACGACTCCTGAAGGCGACGTTGCACTCGGGACTCCAGTGGACATGAAGTAGAGCTCACCTGATGGACAGGATGACATCACAGATAGAAGAGGGACTGAGTATACCTGTATTTATATACTGTATATGTATATATAGAGAGAGTTTGAGTTACCGGCCTCGTCCTCGGCGAAGGAGATGATGTACTGCTGGTAGTTGTTGATGAGTTGTGGGAAGGTGCAGGTGAGACCCTTCCCCATACAGATCTCATGATATCTCCACTCACCTGAGCGATCCTCCTGCAGACTCATCAGACGCCTCAAACAAAAACACAAACAACGTCTAAATTACATGATGTGTTTTCATTCTTACCAACCTCTACGGTGTGTATACTTTTTTACTGTTGTACTGGTACAGTACTTTACAGTACTTAGAGAGTATACTACAGAGTACAATGAAGAGTATACTACAGAGAGCAATAAAGAGTATACTACAGAGTATAATAGGGAGTATACTACAGAGTACAATAAAGAGTATACTACAGAGTATAATAGGGAGTATACTACAGAGTACAATAGGGAGTATACTACAGAGTATAATAGGGAGTATACTACAGAGCACAATAAAGAGTATACTACAGAGTATAATAGGGAGTATACTACAGAGTACAATAGGGAGTATACTACAGAGCACAATAAAGAGTATACTACAGAGTACAATAGGGAGTATACTACAGAGCACAATAAAGAGTATACTACAGAGAGCAATAAAGAGTATACTACAGAGAGCAATAAAGGGTATACTACAGAGAGCAATAAAGGGTATACTACAGAGTATAATAGGGAGTATACTACAGAGAGCAATAAAGAGTATACTACAGAGTATAATAGGGAGTATACTACAGAGCACAATAAAGAGTATACTACAGAGAGCAATAAAGAGTATACCACAGAGTATAATAGGGAGTATACTACAGAGAGCAATAAAGAGTATACTACAGAGTACAATAGGGAGTATACTACAGAGCACAATAAAGAGTATACTACAGAGAGCAATAAAGGGTATACTACAGAGTATAATAGGGAGTATACTACAGAGAGCAATAAAGAGTATACTACAGAGAGCAATAAAGAGTATACTACAGAGTACAATAGGGAGTATACTACAGAGAGCAATAAAGAGTATACTACAGAGTATAATAGGGAATATACTACAGAGAGCAATAAAGAGTATACTACAGAGTATAATAGGGAGTATACTACAGAGTACAATAGGGAGTATACTACAGAGTATAATAGGGAGTATACTACAGAGAGCAATAAAGAGTATACTACAGAGTATAATAGGGAGTATACTACAGAGAGCAATAAAGAGTATACTACAGAGTATAATAGGGAGTATACTACAGAGTACAATAGGGAGTATACTACAGAGAGCAATAAAGAGTATACTACAGAGTATAATAAAGTGTAGGGCTGCTTTTTCCTTTACCAAAAGGGTCTTTCGCGGTGTCTTTTCTTGAACGATCCTCACTGCTCTGTCAATTATAAACTAAGAACTGGTCATAGGCCACGTCTGTGGGAACTTGCGGTGTGAAGTTTGCTGTCTGTTGAAGTGTAAAATGTTTTAAATCGGTATGAGCTGCTGTTAATACGAATTCACTGAGAATGATTTGTATAGTATATATAATAGCACCATGAATTGCGCATCAGTTGCTCCGCTATCTGCTCTGTCTCAAGGTTCGATTCTCAAATCATATTGTATTAATGATTATCAAGGGCAAACACGTCCATAAACTGTTTCTACTCCTTACAATTTGCTCTTGTTTTGTGTCTGATTGCACCTCCAACCTCTGCCGCGCAGAGCTGCACAGAGCTGCACTCTCATTAATTCTGTCACATAGTCTACAGATGATGAGCTGGATGGGGAGGGGGCACGTCCCACCAGTTTATTGTGAAGGTGAGGCTTGACAGATGTGATATACGTTTAACCATTTATAACAAAGCTTCCTCCCTGGAGTAAGCCAGCAAGAGCAGCTCGTCACAAACACTCTCACTACGTAACAGCTCAGATCATCTTGTGGTGAAAGTGTGGCCGTTATGTGCCGGGGTTAAGCCTCAGACGGCCCCGTACTGATTTAACCCCGGGTTATAACAATAATAGTCGCCTAAGTCAAAGTAATATTTACAGACAGTATTAATGAAAAAAATTAATTGTGGAATTGTTGCGGATGTTTGTTGTTGTCAGTACGTGGCTGTCTGACTATCTGGTGGCCATTATTTTTCCTCAGATGTCACCAGAGGGGCTCCATACTTTACTTTTCTCTGTGTTTCGCTCCTTTATTGTTTGGTCATATAGCAACTCGGGGATTGAATTTCAGGTGATTAAACAAACTGATCGTGTTCCTCTGTGATGCAGACACCACCATGTAACAAATCTTGCACAGTATTTGTTGCTGCTCCTCCTCAGACTCTTTGAAATGTGTTTCCAAACAACTTAATTACTTTGACCTTTGTTGTTGACCAAAGGCGCTCTCTCCGTCAACTTGGCTCAGACTGAACTACATGCCACTACAGCCTGGCAGGTGAGTGTGGGCGGGGAAAATGTCACTGCTGAGGGAAAGGGGTGCACTGGATTTATGTCAAAGGACAAAACGAGAGAGTATACTAAAGAGTATAATAGGGGGCGCTGGTTCAGCTCAATCGGTAGAGCAGGCGCCCCGTTTACAGAGGATACAGTCCTCGTCGCACTGATTGCAGTTTCGCCTCCCGGTCCTCCTCACTCTCTACTCCCAACATTTCCTGTCTCTCTTCAGCTGTCCTATCGAATAAAGGCAAAAAGCCAAAAAAAATAAGGACTCTGAATACTACAGAGTATAATAGAGAGTATACTAAAGAGTATAATATAGTGTATAATAGAGAGTATACTAAAGAGTATACTACAGAGTATAATATAGTGTATAATAGAGAGTATACTACAGAGTATGATAGAAAGTATACTAGAGTATACCACAGCAAATACTAAAGAGTATAAAAACACCTCTGGGGTTGTTCCGGGTGGCAGCCTGCTAAAATCGCCCCTCATCATCTTGGTGTCTTTTCTTTATTGTATTTGATATCTTTTACCTTTATCGATTTTCTTTTTATTCAAGTAGTTTGTTAACTTTTCTTGCTTTAAAGAAGATGGAGCACCGAACTTTCTTACTTGTTTTTCTCGTGTTCGGAGTACTTTTATTGGGCCCAATCCCCGTCCTAGCAGAGTCGTGCCAGGGCTCTATTGTTTACACCAGGGACCAGCTGATGGGACTCCAACACAGCAGCGTAGCCGGCAAAAGACCGAAATCACCAAGAAGCTAAGGAGGAAGTACCGGGCTGCAGAGCTGGGAGGAGACGATAGCTACGGAAGAGGAGATACCGACCGTACCTTCCCTCTATCGTTATGGGAAAGATCACGTTTGAATAAGATGGACGAGCTAACATCACTCAAAAGGAGTGAGAGTGTGTTTCAGGAAGGATCTGTTCTGTGCTCCACGGAAACATGGCTGCATGAAAACATACTGGACTCTATGGTGAGTTTAGCCGGCTTCCAGTTGGTGCAGGGGGGACAGGAGTTGCAGTGAGAGCGGCAAGAAGAGGGGAGGAGAAGTCGCTCTCTATGTGAACAACAAGAGTGCAAACGTGGACACATCACTGTTAGAGAACGTGAGTGCAGCCTGGACATCGAACTGTTAGCTGTGAGTCTCTGTCCATATTATTTGCCCAGAGAGTTTTCCCAGGCCATCGTCTTTGTTGTTTACATTCCTCCCGCGGCTGATGCGTCGCTGGCTGCTGACGTCATCAACTCGGCACACAAGATTACAGGCCCTGCACCCTAACGCCTTCATAGCAATCTCTGGGGAT
This sequence comes from Semicossyphus pulcher, assembly GCF_022749685.1. Lineage (NCBI taxonomy): Eukaryota > Metazoa > Chordata > Actinopteri > Labriformes > Labridae > Semicossyphus > Semicossyphus pulcher. The sequence continues at coordinate 31,795,523 of NW_027211648.1, read as the reverse complement.
TTTAACCACGTAACATTGACATCGACCCCGCCCACTTTCAAACAGTTTGTGGACTGTAAGACCAGAGACTGGACCTGCTGTATGCTAATGTCAAAGAAGCATACAGCTCCACTGCTCTCCCTCCCCTGGGCGGATTGGATCACAACCCAGTACACTTTAAGACCCTTTACATCCAGCGTCCAGCGTCAGCCTGTGACCACCAGAACTGGACGAAGGGGGGGTCAAAGGAAGCTGAAGAGACTCTTCAGGGCTGTTTAGAGGCAACTGACTGGGATGTTTTCTGTGATGCTCATGTGGAGGACAAAAATTGACTCACAGACACCATAACTGATGTCAATTTCTGTACGGACAATCTCATCCCCACAAAAACTGTGCGCTGTTTTGCAAATAATAAACCTTGGGTGAGTAAGGACATTAAAACAACACTCAACAGGAAGAAGGGAGACACCATCTCTCCTCAACGACTCTCTTTGCTACTGTCGATTCATCTCAGTCTTCTTTCACCCCTCTCCCGTCTGGACTCTGTAACACCCCCCTTCACTAACCATCACCGCCGAGGATGTAAGAAGAGAGTTCAGCTGGCTTTACCAAGGAAGGGCAGCAGGCCCGGACAGCCTCAGTCCCAGAGTGCTTAAAGGATGTGCTACTCAGCTGTGTGGTATCTTTCAGCACATGTTCAACCTGAGCCTGAGCATGATGACTGTCCCTGACCGGTGGAAAACATCACACCTGGAAAAAACATCCAAACACCCACAGTGACTACAGACCAGTAGCTTTGACTTCAGACGTCATGAAGACGGTCCTGTCACCTGCAGAAGCTTTTGTCATGAACTGGGGACCAAGAAGAAGGACTCAAATGCAAACACACAGACCGGTGATCAAAATTCAGAAACGGTTTAGGCGGTGTTCGGTACACAGATGAGCAGTCAGATCAGGCAGAGGTATCAAAAACGTGAGGCAGTAAAAGGCAAGGTAACTAAGACAAAACAGGGTTAGATCAGTAGTCAAAAACGAGAGCTAGGAAACAGAATGCTGGAACGCAACACAGAGGTACAAACGAACTGGCAACGAGACAGGGGAAGACAGGGTAAAATACATGAGGTAATGGGGCTGATGAGACACAGCTGGGGAGAGCACAATCAGGAGCAGGTGAGCACAGGACAGGGGAGGGGCAGGACACAGACCTGGAACAGAGACAGGGGTGAGTGATTTCAAAATAAAACAGGATATACCAGACGTGAAACAGGAAGAAAAATAAAATATAACTTAACCTAGCGGGCGGACATGACAGTTTTCGGATGACTCTGCCATCGTGGGCTGTATCAGCAGGGATCAGGAGGCCGAGTACAGGAGTGTGCTGTACAGGTCGTGGAGTGCTGTGGACTAAACCACCTACAACTCAACGTCACAAAGACAAAGGAGCTGGTGGTGGACTTTAGGAGACGAAGGACCGGTCCAAATCCAGTCATTATCAACGGAGCAGAGGTGGACATTGTGAATGAATACAAGTACCTGGACGTCCACATCGACAATAAACTGGACTACAAACACAGATGCAGTTTACAAGAAAGGTCAGAGCCGCCTGTATTTCCTCAGGAGACTCAGATCTTTCAGCGTCTGCAGAACCATGCTGCAGATGTTCTATCACTCGGTGGTGGCCAGCGTCATCTTCTACGCAGCAGTGTGCTGGGGCAGCAGGCTGAAGACACAGGACGCTAACAGACTGGGAGTGGAGCTAGAGTCTCTGGTGGAAGTGTCTGAGAGGAGGATGCTGAGGAAACTCCTCAGTATCAGGGACAACACCGCTCACCGCCTGCACGCCACACTGGAGTCCTACCAGAGCACCTTCAGTGGCAGACTGAGACCACCGAGGAGCAGCACAGAGCGCCACAGGAAGTCTGTTCTACCTGTGGCCATCAGACTGTATAACTCCTCCCCATTCAGCAGGAGGAAAAATGGAGCATGAAGAGACTTAAGCGTCTGTACTCTGATAAACTACAACAGCAGTTTTCAGGGGGAGATGCTGGCTAAGTCTGGAAGGGTCTCAGACAGCTCACCAGCTACGAGCCGAAAACCCCCCCACTCTGTTAATGACCTGCACCTTGCCAATGACCTCAATGAGTTTTGCTGTCGCTTTGATAGACAATGGGACAGTCCTGACACCATCCCCCGTGACTCCACTCAACAACTACAGCTTATCACCTCAACCCTCCCCTTAACCACAGCAACAACCCTCTCTATCTTGGAGAGAGATGTTAATAGGATTTTTAAGAGACAGAACCCCCGCAAAGTAGCCGGACCGGTCCCCCCTCCACCCTGAAGCCCTGTGCCGATCAGCTGTCTCCGGTGTTCACAGACGTCTTCAACACCTCATTAGAGACCTGCCACATGCCAGCCTGCTTCAAGGCCTCCACCATCACTCCTGTCCCCAAAAAGCCAAGGACCACAGGACTTAATGACTACAGACCCGTCGCCCTGACCTCTGTGGTTATGAAGTCCTTTGAGCGCCTGGTGCTCTCACACCTCAAGGACATCACTGAGCCTCTCCTGGACCCCCTGCAGTTCGCCTACAGAGCCAACAGGTCCGTAGATGACGCAGTCAACATGGCCCTCCACTTCATCCTCCAGCATCTGGACTCAGCAGGAACCTATGCCAGGATCCTGTTTGTGGATTTCAGCTCTGCCTTCAACATGATCATCCCGGCTCTGCTTCAGGACAAGCTCTCCCAGCTGAACGTGCCCAACTCCACCTGCAGGTGGATCACTGACTTCCTGTCCGACAGGAGGCAGCAGGTGAAGCTGGGGAAACACGTCTCTGACTCCAGGACCATCAGCACCGGCTCCCCTCAAGGCTGCGTTCTTTCCCCTCTGCTCTTCTCCCTGTACACCAACAGCTGCACCTCCAGTCATCAGTCCATCAAGCTCCTGAAGCTCGCGGACGACACCACCCTCTTTGGACTCATCTCCGGTGGGGACAAGTCTACTTACAGGTGGGAAATTGACCATCTGGTGAGCAACATCTGCCGTCATCACCATCAGCGACTCCACTGTTTCCACTGTGGAGTTTTTCCACTTCCTGGGGACCATCATCAGCCAGGACCTCAGGTGGGAGCTGAACATCGGGGTGAGAGGGTGACTGGCTTCAATCTGGCATCTCTCCAGGACCTGTACACCTCCAGGACCCTGAGGCGTGCAGGTAAGATCGAGGCCGACCCCTCTCACCCCGGCCACAGTCTCTTTGAGACCCTCCCCTCTGGCAAGAGGCTGCGCTCCATCAGGACCAAAACCTCCCGACACAGGAACAGTTTCTTCCCCTCTGCTGCCAGCCTCGTCACCAAGGCCCCGACAACACTCCACCCCCCCGCTTGACATAGACTGTCATCCAGCCCCTCAGTCACTCAACAGTTCACAAATGTTAAGAATCTAAATCAGACTATGTGTTACATTAACGCATAGTGAACTTTTATATTGTCTGTACACTGCACTATTTTTAACTTGATACTGTAAGCTTTTTGCACTCACCAATATCCTGCGCTGTTGTACATATTTTGTATTATACGTATTGCTTTTTATATTTCATAACTAAACACCTGCAGTCAGTCACCGTCACAAACAGAATCTCCTCCTGGCAGAGTTAAACTAGCTTATTCATTATTTATACAGTCTATGGATAATAACCGCTAGCTGCACTGAGGAGCATATAGCCTAGCTTCATAGCCGTAGCTGGCGTATTCATGCGGCCCGCCCATAGAGCTCAGCCATTGGCTTCAGCTCGTTCGTGCTCCGCCTCTTTGCCTGCCTCTGGATTAGGCAGCGCCGGCGCAATTTGGGCTTCAAATTGCTTCTTCAGAAACCAATGGGTGGCGTCACTGAGACTACGTCCATAATTTATACAGTCTATGGTCTGATCTGATGAACATCCTGACAATGTGAGCTGTGAGCAACTCAATGTGAGCGCGTGATTTTACATGAACAATTGCAATATTGTACCTCAGTGAACTCACCCGCTCATGAAGTCTCCGAAGATGTACATGCCTTTCAGGTTGGGATATTCACAGCCTCGGTACACGTAGCCTCCAGTCACAGACTTCCCCATCTTATGAGGGTAGGCGTAGATGGGCAGGACGTCGTCTGAGGACACAGCAGAGTCAGTCATGTGATAAAAGAGTTTCTATTTTAAAATATTATTCATAATGTATTTATGAAAGAAGTGTGTCTGGGTGTATGAGTATAAATAGACTGAATTTAAATGAGACTTACCTTGAAAACATGCAAACACTAAAAAAACATGTTTAAATGATGCACAGCAGAGATTTGCAGAGTGAACCGAGGGGAGCATCTCACTTCACACTAACAAGCTGTTAGATTTAAATTATTTATTAAACCTGTGAACAATGTGATCAATTCAATAAATTAATTTCTGATTCAACAGCATGCTCTTTGTGGATGATGCAGCAGGATCATTGATAATCATCAGTTGATGTGTTTCAACATCAGCGATCTGCAGCTTCTCATTATAAACCTTCAGAAAGTGTTAAATCAGTGCGTGCAGAGACACCTGAGTTTATGTAAAGAAAAGAGTCCCAGCCTTCATCACACAAACAAACACCGAGACCAGTTTTGGCATCTGTTTCGGGAGAATAACAGGTAACACAGGTCTGTTTCTGACCTCGTCACATCACACGTACCCAGCGAACTGTTGGCGCACAGCTTCTTGTCGTAGCAGGAGAATCCCTCTTTGGCTCTCCAGCCGTAGTTTCGACCTTTCTCGATGATGTCGATCTCTTCAAACTTGTTCTGACCCACATCTCCGCAGAAGATCCGACCTTTGCCCTGTTTGGTCTGCGGGTCGCCCCGGTCCACCGAACACCTCCACATGTTCCGGACGCCGTACGCATAAACTTCAGGACGAGCTCCTCGCTCGTGTATAAAGGGATTATCAGGAGGAATTCTGTACAGCGGACCTTTTTCGTTGTCGTCCACGTCGATACGTAGAACTTTACCGAGCAGAGCCGATCTGAGAAGGACAAGTAGGTAAGAACAGAGTTACTCTTTAAAACACACTTTAGATTAATATGTTAATGTCAGGTTTAGCTAACTGCAGCTGGTTTGAAGACGAGAGTTTTTGGCCCCAGTGGCATTTGAAAATTTGATATAAGTTTCGCTTTAACATCCACTGAATGCACAGCTGGTAAGTTGGATTGTTTTGCCGTGCTTCTTCCTTCAAACAGACGTGACATCGTAGCTAACTGGTTTATGCATCCTTCAGACAGATCGAGATTGAGGCCGAGTAATGCTAATGTTAGAGAAAGAACCCCTTCGTCAATAACAATACGACTGTATAATGAGTAAACCCGTGATCTGTCTGAATGGATAATGGACTGTAGGTTATGATGTTTTCCTGACACAAACCTCTGAGCTGCTCCACCGAGGGTGAATCAATGAAAGGCGCCCGGTGCTTAGGGCCCCAAGTCTCTTACTAGACTCTTCTCCTCTGTGGCCCCCCGGTGGTGGAACGAGCTACCAAACTCCATTCGGTCCGCAGAGTCCCTTTCACCTTTAAGAAGAAGCTACAGACCCAGCTCTTTATGACCTCTGACCTTAATGATGATGATGTTATTGATGAGGATGACATTGAGGATGTTGGTGATGTTGATTAGAATATTCATTATGATGATGATGACTATAGTGACCTCGTTGATGCTGCTGCTGATTATTATTATAGTCCTCTTCCTGTCAGCACCTGTGTCCGATCACACCTGAAGCTATGTGTTGGCTCTTACTGACTTCGTTCCCTCCTTGTGTTGTATTAACTCTCAGATGTACGTCGCTTTGGACAAAAGCTAAATGAAAGCTAAATGAAATTTTAACATTGTAATACATGTAACTGCTGACTTACTAAAGGTTCTTCCCTAAAGTTAAGTATATCCTTGCTTCCTCTACTTTTAGAGGATGTCTCACTTGTTCTGGGCATTTCCATATTTTCCAAACGGGTCTCCGGCCATCCCCCCGTCCCCGGTGAAAATGTACAAGAAGCCATCGTCTGCAAAGAGAAGCTGCCCTCCGTTGTGGTTCGAGGCTGGTTCATCGATCTCCAGGATGACCCTGAACACAACGTGGACACATAGAAACATACATAATATATAAAGAACATATGTAACTGAAGTTCTTCAGGTTAGAGATGTTTCTGAGATACAAAAACCCAGATTTTCTGTTTTCTAACCCCGGTGTTTGGTGGGTTCGTACCTCTCGGAAGTGTGATCCACCAGGTTCATGTCATTGACGGACACGTGGAACTCGCTGATCCGGATGCGTTCATCGAAGCCAACCTCCACAGAGTAGTACACGTACAGCTTCCTGTTGTACTTGTACTTTGGGTGGAAGGTGAGTCCCAGGAATCCCCTCTCGTCTCCCTCCCAGGACGACGTGAGGACGGCCTTCGTGATGTTCAGAAACGGCTTCTCCAGTCTGGACCGGTCCGGCAGGTACGTCCACACCAGGCCCACTTGCTCGGCCACAAAAAAGCGGTGCGTGCCGTCGTTGGCGTGCACCATGGCTAGTGGGTTCCTCAGCCCATTGGCGACTTCCTCCAGGCAGAGCTGCAGACAGCCGTCAGAGTCAGACTGGACCCGGCCCAGGTTGTGGGTCAGCTTGTGGTTGCTGAGCAGGTGAGGGTAGCAGTAGTCTGGGTCATCCAGCTGCAGGTACCGACAGAGACGCGATTCGTTGTCTTTCAGTTGGGCGACGGTCAGGTCGTCTGAGAGAAGGGGGAGGGTGGAGCTGCACTTCCTCCAGAACATGGAGCAGTAGTCCGGACAAAGGCCAGGGATGGTCCTGATCGGGGTGCTCGGGTCCTCTGTGTCAAACAGGTGAGCTGCAAACGGAGAACACTCCTGCAGAGAGGAAGAAGAGGAGCAGGAGTAAGAAAGAACAAGAAGAACAAGAAGACGAGGAGGAGTGAAGAAGAAGAAGAAGAGGATGAGGAGTGAGGAAGAAGAAAAAGAGGAGGAGTGAGTGAGGAAGAAAAAGAAGAGGAGGAGAAGGAGTGGGGAAAAAGAACAATAGGAGGAGGAGTGAGTGAGGAAGAAGAACATGAGGAGAATGAAGAAGAAGAAGAATAGGAGGAAGAAGAAGAAGAAGAGGAGGAGTGAAGAAGAAGAAGAGGAGGAGGAGGAGTAGTGAAGAAGAAGTAGAGATGGAACACAGAGGGAAAATGAGCAGGTGTAATAGGGAGATATTTATTGATTGTTGATAAATATATCATATATATATATATATATAAATATACATACATATATAAATAATAATAATAATATTATTATTAATAAAACTCGTTCAGCAGCTGTTTGATCAGTGATGGTGAGAGCTGATGGAGGAAACTCTCAGGTCAGGTGATGATCGTTGATTAATCAATAAGAGGATATTGATTAAAGCAGAAAAAGTATCTGAGCAGCCAAACAAAGGACGTGTGTGTAAGAATAAAATACTTTTTCTCTGCTGTATTGTTCAAACACCTGTGTGTGCTCCTACCTGTGAGCTGCACAGTCACAGTTTACCTGCACAGATAATATACAGCAGAATATATACAGCATATCAAGAGTAACACAGAACACACACCGAGTCAGAGCAATGTTTCAACATGTACTGTTGGCTCTATTGATCTGAAATCAGAAACATGCGTGTCTGTCTGTCCCCCGGTGCATGCTGGGTCCTGGTGTGATTCAGGTATCGACCTTTGAGCCTCCTGCCTACCTGACAGAGGAGCTCCTGGACGAAGCTCGCGCAGGTGGCGTAGCCGTGGTAATCAAACTGGTCCATGATGGAGTAGTATTTGTCCATGAGCTGCTGGTCCCGGTTTGAGTCACAGCAGCCGAACTCTTTGTACGACACGCAGAACTGCAGCTCTCTGAGCGGCCGGAACGGAGGCTTAAAGTCTAAACACTGCGGGTGAGCAAGCACCGGACCCGAACACGAAACCAGGACACACAAGATCCAGATCAGACCCGGGACTGAACCGGAACTTGCAGCAGAACCAGAACTCCGCTCCATGATGGCGCTGATCCTGGAGCATAGAGCGGAGCAGCCGCTTCCTGTCTGCACTTTGACTCCGATCACCACTGTGGACTCTGACGTGGGATCCGCTCTGCCCCCTGCACCGCGTCCTCAGTGCACCGCGTCCTCGCTGTACCGCGTCCCCCGTGCACCTGGACAGCCTGCGTCAGGTCTCAGACCGGGACCATCTGTCCTGGAACAGCTGCTGACCCGGTTTAGCAGCAGAGAGGTAGAGAGAGAGAGAGAGACAGAGAGAGAGAGAGAGAGAGAGAGAGAGAGAGGAGGACTCGGGCACACTGCTGCATGTCTGTGTCTGTGTGTGTGTGTTACACTGATTTTATATGATCACCTCCAGCAGTGACGTTATTGTCTGCATCATCAGCTCCTTTATGAACTCTCTTATTTCAACAAAACGTTACTTGTTGTGTCACGTCCAGTCTGCTGGATCTCCATCAGACCGCGCGTTGCATTGTGGGTCTGTGGGATCTTCTGTTATTGTAGTTTTTGTGGTAAACTGACAATTTTTGAAACAAATTTATATTGAATAAGCGTGTTAACACATGTTAGCCAGCAGGTAGCGCCATGAACCAAACTACGGTCTGAACCAGTTTAGTGCTGTAATAATACATATAATATATGAATATCAATCATAATTATATAATAACGATCCTAATAATAATTTGTGTCGCTGGCTCTCTGAATTAAGAGAAACTGTGTTGTGTGTCTGCAGAGACTCTGAGGTGTCCCTCAGTGCAGCTCACTCTCCACATTTACACTTGTATCTGTTCACACACTGAGTGAAGCACGCTGTGCGTGTCAGACATTAAACATAACTTCACTCTGTAGGACCAGTGACCCTCTAACTCATGCTGCTTACAGGGAATTGAATGAAGAAATGTCCAAAGTGCCAAAGACTCAGTTAGCAAAAAGACATATTTAATTAATATAATAAAAATACATAATTAAGCAGAATAATAATAATACATTTTATTTGAAGGCGCCTTCAGAATGAAAGATGAAATTACAGAGAAAGTGTTGGAAATGAAACGTTATTGATCAAGACGTAAATATTCAGAAATGGTTCTTGACAATAAAAACACGATCCAGTCACCCTGCGAAAGCTGCACCTCTGCAGGTATGTCAGGTACAGTAGGGATAAAGGTTTGTTTAAAGTTCAACAGTAGTTTTCATTCATGTGTATATATTGTTTTTTCATAAAGTAATGACCAAGAGTTTTACAAAGTCAGTGGGTCAGAATCAATCTGCAGCACAGGAAGAGGAACTCTGGAGTTTCAAAATAAGATACTTTTAGTAGAACTTCATCCATGCAATTAAACAAATTCCGGAGAAGTTAACTTAAAAAAATCGAAACGTGCTGGAACCAGTCATGTGATTCTGGGTATACTGGGTCTGATGGTGTCCCAGTATCCGACCATTATCACCTGCTGGTCTGTGTGTTAGTTATTTCTATTTACAGATTCTACATAGAAATGTAGAATCTGTAGGCAGGGACGTGGATTTCCAGGACAGCAAGTTTCTGGTTTCTGTTTGTAGTACGCTTGTAGTCCTAGTAAAGTTGACCAATCACGTATCCGTAGGCTGCGGCGTATGCAGAGAAAAACAGTCCGTTAGGAGAACAAAAGAGGAGGAACATAATCCGCGTAATGACATCCCGGCTCCCATCAGCGTCATCTGACGACAAGTCAGCTTCTTATTAATCTCTATAATCAGACACCTGCATGCTAACAGCTAACAGTCTGTTCTAGAGCTAAAATTCTACTTTAGAGAAGATGACGCTGTCATGAAAGCCGTTCAGATTTCCAGACTTCCTTGAATGCATCAGAAATGATGGCTCCGCCCTCCGTCTCATGTTACAGTAGTGTTCTTCTCCTCCTGAGGACAGACCTGACAAAGCTTCATGTTGACTTGTTCCTAATCTGCATCATAATGTTGTTATTTCAGGAAACTGAAGAGCCGTTAATTAAAGTCACTCACAAGAAAAACGTGTTGTTTTTCTGTAAACAATGCAGCACGTGGAAAAGGAAGTCGTTTATTGCTGTCTGCTGGCTACACGCCCCGGCATGTTCACAGGTGTCCCCAGAGGCTGAATCATTGTCAGACTACAACCGATGGGATCCGAGGTTGGTGTTGTTAGTGAACTCTGCTGGTGTAAGGAGCTCTGCTGCCTGTAGACCATCCATGGTCTTAGTCTGTCAGAAGAACAAACAGAGACCAGAGAGACTGAATCAGACAGTCTGACCCGGATCAGACCCGGTCTCTGTAGTCTGGTATTACATCTATCATGGGAACTTAGCCCGTCGCAGCTCGGTTTGTGTTTCCCTCCTGCTATCAGAATCATGGATGGAATGGAAGTGGGTCTGCTGTCGGACACGTACCTGCTGAGGCTGGAGAAGGAGGACCTGATCCGGATCCTTCCATGTAGCAGCATGTGTTTATATTTCAACACGCCGTATGTAGCTTATATTAACAGATGAACACAGTCTGTTCTGATCTCAGGTCAGTTTAAACCAGGGGTCTCCAGCAGGTAGCTCCTGAGCCTCTTACCTGCGGCAAGAGGTTCACAGACACTGTACAAAAATCTGACGACAATAAAAGCTCCTTGAAAGCCTCCTCTCACTTCAGTTCAATCAAATACACAGATGTCCCGCCCCCTACAATACAAAATAATAGGATAGGCCAATCAGCTGTCAATACCAAACGGTGATGCTCCTGGCATGTTTGTCAACATCTGAATCTAACCAATCACAGCAATGTTGCAGCAACCTCCATCGACAGGTGGGGTCAGTTATGCTGTACGCTAGTTGAGCTAAAGCGAGGAGTTCGGTGCTGTTAGCCTGTTAGCCACATTTATGATGGTTATGAAGGTGGCCACGCCCAGAAAAAGCAGGAAACATACTATTTCCACGGGGAGTGGGAATCAAGTTTTTATTCACGCATGTGAAGAACGAGCGTGTGCGCCTCATCAGTGGGTCCAACGCATAGACTGTATAAAAAGATGGCTGACATGACAGCTCCCTAAAAGTGAAGCCAAAACATTTCGGCCGCCCCCTGCTGACTGGCTGCAGTATAGCTCATAAAGCCCGCCTCCTCCATGTTAACAGATGGGACATGAGTCAAACTATAAGATCAAAATACACACCCGATAAATTTTTCTCAAACATGGTTTCTGTCATTATAGTTAGTTCTTATCCTGTTGATTTATGTCCAAGTGTTCATTTTTCTGACAAGTTTACTTTTAATTAGTTATTTGATGCTGTCAAAATGATGATTGACAGCTCTGTTGACAAATTCGGCTCCTGCAGCCAATCAGTTCCGGGTGAGCAGAGCGGAGTACAATCCGCGAGTGGAAACGTAACTAAAACAATCACTACAGTCATTGAAGTTTCCATACCTGTGAACTTTAACCTCAGACCAACACAAGAAGCTGTTCTGCTGTTAAACACGCCGGCGTGCGGGATCCTTGCTGTTGTTTCGGTAAGTTAAGTGTGTGTTTGGGTTAGCGGAAGTGGCTACGGCCGCTTCACTCGCCGATCTCTACTGCGCAGACTCTGGCTCCGTATGACGTAACCATCGCAAGATGGCAGTGCCTATCACAGGGGCTATTTTGGCATCAATTTCGTACAATGGGAGCAGATGGAGACGCTTCGTCCATCTTTATATACAGTTATTGGACCAACATTTCAGGCGAACAAAGAATCAACAGGGGGCGCCAGCAGCAGTTACAGCGATGTGATGCAGGTAGCTCTCAGATGAAAGAAGGTGGGAGACCCCTGGTTTAAACATATTAAAACATTGTGTCTTCATGGTTCTCATCTCATCCAGGTGCCTCGGGTCAGTCCAGGGAGGGGGGGCATCCCGGGCGGTAGAGGTGGGGGCAGCTGGTTGTGTCCTGCATTAGAAGGAGGGGGATACGCTCCACTCAGACTTGGTGCAATCCCCATGACGGAGGGGGGCGGAGCCAGCAGGTAGCTGTAGGCTGACAGAGGGGGTGTGTGGTAGGAGGTTGCTCCGGGGGGGTAGAGGTGGTAGCTGAGGGGGGGGGCACAGGTCTGAGGTACTGAGGTGTTCATCATGGACTGGATCTTCTGGTAACCCTCACTGGACAGCAGCGAGCTGGAGGGGGGGGGGCAGGTCTTTGGGAGGGGGAGGGGGAGGAGGGGGGCAGTGGGGGAGAGGAGGGGGGGGGGGGTTTAGAGGGGGGTTCAGGGGCTGGCGGGTAGGAGGAGGGGGGTTTAAGGTCTGTGGGAAAAAAAAGAAGCAGTGAGGGGGGGTGCATGTCACGCCAGCTGTGTAAACGTAGTTAATGCATGAGAGCGGAGTGTGCACGGGAACACAGACTGATCGTGTCTGTGTTCATTCAGTGAGAGAGACTGCGTTTATTTATTCATACAGGACGATCCCGAACCGATGATGGGCAGAGACGGCGTGGGTCAGAGACATGATCCACGAGCAATTATCAGTTTAATCATGCAGCGCGGGGAGGACAGTGCTCTGCTCCTGACTCAGTCGGGTCACAGTCTGTTGGGTCACAGTCTGTCCTGTATTTCCAAGAACAACCTTTATAAAGCATAAACAACATCTTCACATGCTGTGAATGAGATGAGCCAGAGGTGATAACTCTGAACAGACAGGTGATGGAGACGTGAAGGTGTGATGGATTCATTACGGACACACAGCATTGAAGCTGAGACACTCACCTGTGTTCATGGAGACTGGAGGAGGAGGAGGAGGAGGCTCCAGACTAGTGAGCTCTGAAACACAAAAACCTGTTTATAAAGAGCAGAATGGTTAAACATCAATGATTCTGAGCTCGACTCAGTGTGTCTGAAAGCTCTGTAGAATGTTTTACTCACTGACAGGCTTGTTGTCTTCTTTAGGAGACGGCTGAAAATAAAGATTAAAAAGTATACTAGTCAGAATAAACACAGCCCAACACATAATGGGATCAGACCATGTACTGTTCATCAGATATATGATAAACATAGACTCTATATAACACATATAATAGACATAGACTGCATGTAAGAAGTGGGCGTGGCTACAGTGACATCACCCACTGGTTTGAAGCCTGTAGTTTGGCATTGGAGCAGTAGCCATCATGATTTTGAATCCAGAAGTTGACCATGTTTGGCCAGCAGGGTTTAAATGTCACACTCTGATTGACAGGTCGCCATGGTAGCGACCTGTCAATCAGAGTTAGCCCCGCCCTAACCCCTCCCCCTCTTCCTGGTCTGTGTGACTCTCAATGGGAGCATCAGTGACTAAATGAACATCATGCTGTGTTGAAGAAGACTTGAAACTAGAGACTGAGACCATAAAGTCATTAGGAACATGTTTACTGAGGGACACATCAGGAGAGGAGGAGGAGCATGTTCTCATAGACTTCTATAGAACCACACATCTTTTACAGCCAATGGAGTCGCCTACTTCTGAACATGCATGAGAAAATGCAGGTGTAAGACACTTCTAATACACAATCTGTGGATCAATTAGTGGTCCTCTGACCTGTGCAGGTCGGGGGGGTCGGGGACTGGTCTGGGGGGAGGTCTTCTTGGTGGGGGGAGGGGCTGAGGGGGACAGGATGGAGGGTGGAGGGGGCGTTTCTCCAGTACCCATTCCTCCATCAGGGATCTGCTGTTTGGCCTGGGAGTACAGGTCCAGGATCTGATGGCAGATATCTGAGTGATGGAGGAGAGCAGGTTAGACGAAGTATGTAAATAATTATACGATCTTATAATGTACAGTGTGATCAGTGTGTGTGTGTGGAGCGGTCACTTTACCTTCCAGGACCTCCACCGGCACGTCGTGGACAAACTGCTCCCACCAGCGGCGGCTTGAATGTTTGTATGTCCATTCCTGAACATCAAACTTGCAGAGACGCCCGGCTAGGTACATGACGGCTACAGCAATGATCTGAGGCTCCCACTGCAGGGCCACCATGGTGCACAGACTGTAACACATGATTATTATTGTTATTCTTTATCCATCCTTATCGTCCTCTTATCCGGGGTCGGTCGCAGTGGCAGCGGGCTAAGCAAGTTAGCCCAGATGTCCAGCTCCCAAGCAGTGTTTTCCAGCTCATCCTGGAGGATCACAAGGTGTTCTCAGGACTGTGGGGTATATGATCCCTCCAGAGAGCTCTGGGTCAGAAAACCTCCTCAGGTAAGTGCCCTGAAGATCCTGAGCCAAACCACTTAAATGGGCTCCTTTGGTGTGGAGGAGTGGCAGCTCTACTCTGAGCTCCCTCCGGTTGTCTGGGCCCATCTTACTTTCTGTAAGCATAAGCTCAGACATCCTGAAAGGAAAATCATTTCAGCTGCTTGTATCCACAATCTCATTCTTTTAGTCACTGCCCAGAGCTCATGTCCATAGGCGAGGGCTGGAACGTATATAAACTGATAAATTGAGAGTTACGTGTCAGCTCCCTCTTCATCAGGATGGTCCGGTACAATGCCTGCATTACCGCTGACAATGCACCAACCCATATGTCAATCTCATGATCCATTTTACCGACCCCTCACTGTGAACAAGACCCAGAGATACTTCAACCCTAGAGCAATCTATTGTTTTCTGGCTTCAAACTGCTGCAAATCGCCCCAATGCCTGCTGGAGGCCACTGAGGGGCTTCTTAACTACCTCAGAGACCTCTGCCAAGGATATAGGTAAGGCTTCCCCTGGATCATTGAACTCTGCTTCAACATCCGAGGACATGTTGGTTGGGTTCAGGAGTTCCTCAAAGTGTTCTGCTCTTCCACTGCATAACGATATCCCCAGTCAGGGTCAGCAGTTCTCCTCCCCTGCTGAATACAGCACTCAGTCGTCTGAAGATTTACCAAAACTTCCTTAAGGCCAACTGAAAGTCCTTCTCCATAGCCTCCCTGAGCTCCTCCCACACCTGAGTTTTGCTTCTGTGACCATAGAAGCCGCAGCTCACCAAGCCAACCTAGCCACAAGCGGGTTGCCGCCACAACAGACAACTTCCAGCAGCAGATTCCACAACGGAGGCTTTGAACTTGGCCTATTCTGATTCCATGTCCCCGACCTCTGTGTGAAGCTGTGTGTGGACGTGAGCCCAACTATATCCTTTCCTGCCAGAGAGGTGATGTTCTACGTTCCAAGAGCCAGTCTGTGCAGCCAGGGATCAGCACACCTAGGTCCAGCCTTTGCCTGCGACCCGGCAATATATTACTATGTTTATTGAGGCACAAGCACAGGTATCTGAGCTCACCTGTCATTGACGAAGGTCCAGGCCATCTGAACCAGCTTCTGCACCTTGTTTTTGTCACCTGAAGATAGAAGAACATTTTTTAGTCTGTTAATGTACCTGAGGGAAGTTTTTCCTTACAACCATCCTGACACACAATAATAATGCATTAAGTTATTACATATGATTAATGAACAGGAACTAATACAGATTAATAATATATTTATTATCTATATATGACTTTATATGGATTCATAATATCAATAATGTATAACTCTTTTAGCGGCTTAGCGTAGCGCAGCAGGAACTTTTACTGATGAATGATGTTAATTATGTATTAATTATTTATATGAGTTTGTATGGATTGATGGTGTTAATAATGTAATAACTTTGTAAACATGGGAACCTTTTAGCTGTTAAACGTGGTGCAGCAGAAACAGGTACTCATTAATAATGTTAATAATGTATTAATTGACTACAAAGGAACCTTTTAGCTGCTTAGCGTAGCGCAGGAGGAACTGGTACGGATGCTCCACCTGCAGGTCAAACTTGATGGTCTGCAGCAGAATGCGTTCCAGCACCATCACCTCCTCCTGCGAGGACAAAGAATACTTAATGGCCACATAAGGACAGCATCCAGCATCACACAGAGAGCCTTTACTGTAGGCAATGATGCAGCACACAGTTAGAAAGATTTTATTGCTTGCACTTTTCATGTTTTTACACTTTGGAAGACAGAGAGGAGTAATGAGTAGCAGAACAACATCTGGCCCTCCAGCTCATCTTTGAGTTATGAAACACGATAAACAAACTGACAAACTGATTGAACACGACCAAGGTAACAGACGTGTGCTCTGATCAGTATGGTTTAATACTCTAATGGCAGTTTTACTGAGCACCATGGACACAACTTTAATCACTACTGACTGCTGTACGGAGTGTTTGGGTTTGTACAAATCCTCCTGAAGTCAATAATTAAAATAATTATATATTAATAATTTGAGCACTAGTCGAGTTCTGATACTGACCTTTGGATCGTCTCCAAATTGAGCGAACTGGACATCGTTGAGCAGACTGCGAGCTGTCTTTATGATGTCTTTGCACTTCTTTGGCGTCTCCTCCACTTTACCTGCCAGGAAGAGGCAGCATCCTCCTGTCACCTGCAGACACAGCTCAATGTTAAAACACACCGTCTCCTTCAGACTGACAGTAGATTATGTTTGTGTAAGTTTATCAATGCTACTGAGGAGGATTTAATAACATAGGATAGAATAATATAAGATTAGAGGAGTCAGAGGAGGTGCTCTTGTTTCTACTCAGTGTAAAGTCGACGTGTTCAGGCTGACTTGTGTCCGCAGATCTTTTTAAACATAGTCGTCGGTTTATTATCACATCTCTGAATATCTTCTTCTAAAAAATCCACAAAACATTCAAAGTTATACAGTTTAAATCTATGAGGTGAAAACATGATCCTGACACTGGTGGCTCTGTAGACATCTTATTGTAGCTATACATCAGACAGGAGTCAGTTGAAACACACAGATGTTCAAGTCTGACACAGACAAACAGCTCTTAACACTCACATATCTGGGGAACTGTTTGAAGGAGTGAAACATGTAGAAACGATGGAAGTAAACGATCCCTGTGGCCAGAGTGTCGTAGTGTCTGCAGCAGCTCAGGTTAAGAACAATGACAGAAGGAAAATCAACATCTATCACAATCGGTTTAAATTTATATATCACCACAACCAAAGTTATCTGAGGACACAAGCAGAGTAGGTCAAGAGCGTCCTCTGTGTTACATTATTAACAGAGACCCACCGTGAGCAAACACACAGCTGTTATTATATTGTCTGTACAGTCTGTTATTACTGCTGATGAAGGTTATCTGATGAATAACTTGAATACATGGGACTGGTCTCATGAGTTTATACTCTTTCTCCGTTTCATTTGTATGTGTATATAACCATGTAGTCTACAGCCTGCAGCCTGACGCACGTCACATGAAGCATCCCCGCACACCTGTGTTTGTTTCTGCTGTCAGCTCTAATAAATCAGTATCTCTATATTTTAACAGTTACATTTCCCATAAAGGATACAGGCCGAGCCTCGTGCCCACATCGAAGATGAACCTGGCCCCCTCTCTGCGGTACCGGGCCTCGGTGGCCGGGTCCAGCCCCTCTGCCTGGGACGGAGTGTGGACCAGGTCATTCTTGTCCCAGTACCAGCATGGTTTGATGTGGTCCAGGCCGGCCGGGTCCTTCCGGTCCCAGTACAGGAGGGGTCTGATGAGGTCCAGGGTGTTCGGGTCCGGGCCTTCCCGCGGGGGCAGGACTGGAGGCTGGAGGAAGTTTCTGTTTTTGTTCTGACTTAAATAAACCTGCATTTACTCTGCAAGCGACCAGAGATGCTACTAGCTTACGTTACTATAATCACTGCTCCACAATTGTAGGGAGTAAAATAAGCACCATTTTTAAAAATAGCAGCTTGACGCAGGGCTGACAGTAATTAACATTATTTAAAATATCTTCCACATTTATCTCTCCGTACAATAAACAGTTACACACCCGGAGCTGCTGTAGTAACGCTGGAAACTGAATACTCTCCATCCATCCAAACAAAGAGCATCGGACACCGCCGGGGACACTTCATGATTGACATACAGTTCAACCAATCAGTGAAGCTCAAACATGGCCATATAAGGTAGTTTTAATCGTTCAAAAAGTATGTGTCCAATCACAAGCAGCGCTGGGAGGGCGGGCCGTTTCCACCAGTCGCTGTTATGCGCCACATGCGTACTGCTCAACAGCCAATCAGAACGCCATAATCTAGTGCTGTTTTTGTGGGTGTATCTCGATAGTCGTCCAATCAGAGGCGGCGCTGAGTCACGGTAGGTTTCAGTTCAGGAACTGAGGAACTGCTGCTGTCACTTATAAAGGTATGTCTGAAACCGAAAAAAACGTTTTTATAGTTCACTTTAAAAGTCCTGACCTGCCGTTCACAGTTATTCAATGTTAATGTGCGCATGTGCTGTACACGCGACTCTGTGTTAGCAGCCAAGGCTAGCTAGCCAGCCAATCCAGCAGATTAGCTCCCTGAAAACTCAGGCTGATCCTTTACCACTTGACAGCTTAGCAGCTAGCAGTTAGCTGCTAACTGCTAGCATGGTGGCGTTCAGTGGAGATGAATGAGCTGCTCTGGTCCAATAACGTCTCTGCTCGGATGGGCGTGTGTCCTCAGTGCTTGTAAGCTAATGCTAGCTGCTGGCCTACTGGGACCAGGACAGTGTGCTAATAACCCGGGGGGCTAACTGGTGGAACTGGTAGTTTGGTGTGCGCCCGTAGCTACAATGCCTTAATCAATGTCAACATTAAACCCGGAACACACTTGGCATAGGAAACATATAGAAACTGATTGTTTGTATGGTTCAGTGTGCTAACATGTGGCTACATGACAGAATGAAACAGAGGAACATCTGTGAAAAACAATGCTAACTGTCATTCCCCTGTGAACAGGTGGCGATTTGTGTCGGATGTTTGTGCTGCCCTGAAGATTCACCTGTCTTATTTTAGGCTAACTGTGCTCACTCAGGTCTGAACAGGAGCACACAGATGTGTGTAGATAAGCATGTTATAGGTTATTATGTTTTACACCTCACAATGAAAGCAGAGAAGGTTTAGAGTCACTGATTGAAAGCAAAATCTCAGCTAGACTGTACTGTGTTTAATCTGCACTGATATTTGTTATAAGAAATAATGACAGACTTGCTCATTGAGCAGGTTTTCATCCCCTTTCAGCTCATTGTTTCTGTTGCTCCTTTCCATCTCATGTCCACCAGCTGTTTTCATTGAAAGGTCTCATAAAGCAGTGTTACATGACCTGCTCAGCATCACAGCCACAGTTAGAGCCCAGCTGGTGAACTTAGAGGGTGAATATTGGATGATATTCACAAAGAGAGTGAATATTGGATGATATTCATCATGTGTTCACAAACAGGACTCTAAATGAATGTTAATGTTGCTGTGTGTCTGCTGATTCATGTATTGGACCAGTTGTTGTTTAATGTCTGGTTTTGGAGCACAGCTGCTGCTGGACGTCACTGAGCTGCCGCGAGACTGTCCAACACAACTCAATCAGAGATGTATGCACCCTCCTCTGTGTCTTCCTTTGCTCTGGTATACCGTGTCTGTGCGTGTGTGCGCGCATGTGTGTGTGTGTGTGTGTGTGTGTGTGTGTGTGTGTGTGTGAGTGAAGCAGCTGCAGAGGAAGCAGGGATCCACATTATCTGTGTTAAGGCCTGAAGGAGATTGAATTGTTGGTGTAAACTGGACGTTGACACTTGGTCTATTTAAAGGAGTGTGTGTGTGTGTGTGTGTGTGTGTGTGTGCTGGTGTGAAGCCTCAGGCCTAACACTCAGACTTACTGTGCATAATGAACCATCAGGCAGGCTCTGAGCTGTGTGTGATATCAGACAAGATATGATCCTGGTGATTATCCTGAGAACAGAACACACGGCCGGCTGAAGCTCTCAGGGACACACACTCTCAGGTGAGCTGTGTGAAAACATTATCAGAATATACTTTAGAAATACTTTATTTATCCCCGGGGGGATAAGTTATAAGTTTGGAGTCTCTTTTATTTCATGTCAGTGTATTTTTATGAACATTTCGTTGCCAGTTTCAGGTCTCGATCTTGGCCAAAATAAGCAGTTGCAGTCTCAGATAGTTGTGTAACAGTTATTTTTAGATGATTACTTCAGCCAAGTCAGTAAAACATCTCTGCTTCTTACTTCAGTGCTATCCAACCAGGTGAGCGATATTCCCTTCTAATGTCCAGATGTACAGGTTTGTGGTGCTCACAGTATGTTTTGTTTGAGAGTGACACATGCAGACTATAAGGAGTAATCAGGATGCTGTTTATGGGAGAAATTGTTGTTTAGTTCTGTTTCACCGCTGTGAGGATCACAGACGAAGCTCAATCAGCTCCGCTGTGGTCATCTACAATCTCAGAGACATCAGCTATAATGGTCCGGGTCGGTGGGTCGTGGTTAACTGGTGAGAGCGTACGATTTTATAAGGGTTAGGGTTAGAGTTAGGGTTAACCCTAACCCTAACCCTTTATATGAATCTGTTAATGTGACTTTACTGTGCTCATTCTGTACGCCACATCTACTTCCTGTCTGTCCTGCAGACACAGACGTGTCCTGTTTCTCCTGAGTGAAGGGTGTAATGATAGAGTGTCTATGCTGTTCAGACTGTGTTTGATTTTGGCTGTTGACTTTGACTTCAAACATGTGAACCTGATGAAAACGAGTTCACACATTATTTTTTGCATGCAAACACTGGGCTGTTCTTTCAAATGTCAATATGTTCACTGCCTGGCCCCAAAAAAGTCATCACATGGATTTAACTAAGCAAATAGTTTAGAGCCTTCCATTGGATAAATACTGCTGTGATTAACATGTTTCAGCTGGCAACAAGTTATCTAACCTGAACTGATGCAGCGAGGAGCTTCTCATTTCTTAAACAATCATGTCAGAAGACATATCCTGTGGTCGTGGAACGGATGTGACTCTGTCTCAGAGGGTGAAATTGTTGTCCTGCATCAAGCAAAGAAAACAACTGAGGAGATGCTGAAACTAAAACTGGGTTGAGAACTGTCTGGACAGAGGTGAACCATCACCTTCAAGGAAGTAATCTGGTCGGACAAAAACCTTGACTGATCGCGATTGGAGGTCACTTTAACGTTTGGTAAAATCAAACGATAAACAATCAACAGTAGAACTCACGGCCATGTTTAAGAGTGAAGGTAAGAGCACTGGAGGGATTGGGACTAAACAGTCGTGTAGCATTAAGAAAACCTCTCATCAGTGAGGCTTATCAGAAGAAAAGCTTCACTTTGCTCGGGAGCATAAAGATTGGACGCTGGACGGATGGGAAAAGGTCATGTGGTCTGATGAGTCCAGATTGACCCTGTTCCAGAGTGATGGGCGCAGCAGGGTAAGAAGAGAGGCGGATGAAGCACCCATCATGCCTAGTGCCTACCGAACAACCCTGTGGGGGCAGTGTTATGATTTGGGGTTGCTTCAGTTGGTCAGGTCGAGGTTCAGCAATGTTACGTGCCCAAAAACTGAGGTTGGCTGACTACCTGAATCACCAGGTTTTTCCATCAGTGGATTTTTCACAGAGTACAGACCTTCACCCCACTGAGCATCTTTGGGATGTGCTGGAGAAGACTTTACGCAGCGGCCTGACTCTCCCGTCATCAATACAAGATCTTGGCGAAAAATTAATGCAACTCTGGACAGAAATAAATGTTGTAACATTGCATAAACTTATCAAAACGATGCCACGGCGAATACATGCTGTAATCAAAGCTAAAGACGGTCCAACGAAATATAAGAGTGTGTGACCTTTTTTATGGCCAGGCAGTGTATATAAGTGTTACATCCCATTCGCACTGATGTAGATGATGTATATGTGATATATTCCAGTATGAGTCTCTAACAGTGTACTGGTGTGTCCTCTCAGCCAGTCGACCATCAGCATCATGGGAAAAAAGAGTCGAGTTAAGACTCAGAAGTCGAGTTCAGGAGGAGCGAGCGCCGTCGTTTCTCCCAAAGAGATGATGAACCTGATCTCTGAGCTGCTGCAGAGTATGTACACCTTTACACCTTCGCCTGCTTATTTAAGAGATACATATTTATCATCTAAATATAAGACCGTGGTTTATTCTAGAGACATAATGAACCTGATCTGGTACATGCTCTGGGTCTGACACTGTGTGTTATTGTACATCTAACATGTGATCTGACAGCGCACAGTCAGTCTGCTAAAACAAACCATTAAGCATTATAGAACATGTAATACTGATCATCTTCTCATAGGTTCGTATAGCTTTGTATATTGAAGTATTTGAGGTGCTTATGGTCATCATGTGTTTCCCAGAATGTAGCAGTGCAGCGCCCTCTGGTGGTAAAGAGTGGGAGGAGTATGTGCAGATCAGAGGCCTGGTGGAGAAGATCCGCAAGAAACAGAAGGGTGAGACTGTGAAGCCTGCAGAGATATGAGACATGCGATTTAATGTGAGAAACACTGATGATGATGATTATCACTGTGTGTGTGTGTGTGTGTGTGTGTGTGTGTGTGCAGGTCTATCGGTGGTGTTTGAGGGCAGCAGGGAGGATCAATTCTCTGAGCTGATGTCATGGGCTCAGGAGAACGGAGCGTCCTGTGACGGATTCTCAGTGTCAGACTTTGGATCAGAGGGATATGGACTGAAGGCCACCAGAGACATCAAGGTGTGATTACAATAACAGGACTATGTACCTCTATATGTGTTAGGGATGGGCATTTCCAGTAATTTCAATATTCGAGTAATCTAATAACGTCATGAACGAGTAATCGAGTACTCGTGAATTCATATATTTTTTTAACCGTTAAAAAAAATTCCATCGGACACGGACCTCATGGCCCAGAAATAGTCGGCTATATGCCTGTAAGAAAACTTTAACTAACACTTTAAAAGTAATGTAAATAAATAGCCAACAATGGAAAGCAAGTACAATTTCAAATGCATTTATTGAATAACCTTAACAGGCCCTTCAATTAATGTTGTTGTAATATTCTGTCACAGCGAAGCGGACTGTATGGACTTCTGTTCTGTGTTGCTTCACACGTAACTAAATCAACAGCCGAGTCATACATTCCAAGTTAAAATAAATATTTAATTTACTTAATGATGATGATAATAATAAAAATAGGCTTACCGAGCAAATCAATGCTTTCCTCATACATGTTTTCCACTCTCGTAGCTGTTGTCCGGCGTGATAGTGGCTTGTACTCCGGATCAACAAACGGCATCAGCTCACAGACGCCTTCTCCTTCCACAGCACTTAATGGGAGCTCTTGACCCCATCCCTAACATGTATGACTCTACCTCAGGACAGAGACTCCTGGTTCAGAGTCAGAGTGTTTCTTAATGTTTGAAACAGATTGACTCTGTAGGACACACCGTGTCAGGAGCTCCTGCTGCAGCTGGCTGATTTATATCACTGGTTTAATGATACTGTTTTTCTGTGTGTGTTTAGGCAGAGGAGCTGTTCCTGTGGATCCCCAGGAAGATGCTGATGACGGTAGAGTCAGCTCAGAGCTCAGTGCTGGGTAAGACCATGTGATCAGTATCAAACACAGGGTCAGAGAGGGAGCATGTAGAGCAGAGGACAAACAGGACCAGTCATTTAATGTAATATATGAGCACACAAAGTTCCTCCTCCTCCTCCTCAGGTCCTCTGTACAGTCAGGACAGGATCCTCCAGGCGATGGGGAATGTGACCCTGGCCTTCCACCTGCTGTGTGAGCGGTGTGACCCATCTTCATCATGGCTGCCGTACATCCGCAGTCTTCCCCAGGAGTACGACACTCCTCTGTACTTCCAGCAGGAGGAGGTGCAGCTGCTGCTGGGGACTCAGGCTGTACAGGACGTCCTGAGCCAGTACAAGAACACCGCACGGCAGTATGCATACTTCTACAAACTACTGCAGGTAGATACACACTGTACTCACACACACACACACACACACACACACACACACACACGTACTACACATGTACGTGCTGTAAATCCAGTCATTATTATCAATGAGCCAGTAAAAGAACACTTGTACGCCAGTACGCTGACTTCTATAAGCTACTGTAGGTACTGACATGCTGTACACACACTATACACACACTGTACACACACTGTACACACACATATAATACTCATAAAGATTAGTATAAATCAGATGTCAGATGATGGACCATCAGTCCTGTGAAAGAAAACGAGATGATTCCTGTTGAGATTATTTCCCATCATGCTCCTGGTGTACCTTTAAAAGAAGAAAAGTAAACCGCGGATCAGGAGCCGCTGTTGTCCCTGTGTGTGCACTGGATTCAGTTTACTGCTGTGACTCCTGTGAAGTCCTAATGTTAGCTGGGTTAGCATTACGAGCTAGGAGTCCCCTCCATATGTATCCTTTCGGTTAACTGCTTCCTGTTTGGTGCAGAGAGCGCTCCCATTGTTTATTTTCAGCCAATGGGAGCCAAGACTAAAGACTCCTGAAATATAAAACATGTTCAGTTCAGTCATGCATCTGAAACCCTGCACCATGACCAGCAGGGGGAGACATTGGGTCAGATATAGATATAAGTACAGAGTGTTTGATATGTATTTGAACTATGGATGATGGTCACTGATATCATATAAACTTGTCATCATGAAGTGTCTCTCAGTGATTTGCATTTATATCAGCTGTGTGTTAATTTATGGACAGATTCAGTTTGTCTTTAAATGATCACAGACGTGTTACAGAGACAGATAATGATGAAAATGTTATTTAACAGCTTGAACTGTAGATAGAGGGATTATAATCAATCAATATGATAATGAGTCATTATTAATGTGCAGCTGGCAGCAGAGATGCATCGCTTTGATCTCAGAGTCTTTATCAGAGACGCTCTGACAGGAAGTAGCTCTGTTAGTCTGAAGGAGGTCATGGACCACAGGCAGGAGCTGTACACTACTATACTGGAGGGAGATGTACAGTAGATGAGATGTAGGTGAGATGTAGGTGAGATGTGTGCAGAGCTACAGTAGAGACACTGCACAAAGCTGCAGTAGAGACACTGCGCAGAGCTACAGTAGAGACACTGCGCAGAACTACAGTAGAGAGAGACTGCGCAGAGCTACAGTAGAGAGAGACTGCGCAGAGCTACAGTAGAGACACTGTGCAGAGCTGCAGTAGAGAGAGACTGCACAGAGCTACAGTAGAGACACTGCGCAGAGCTGCAGTAGAGAGAGACTGCACAGAGCTACAGTAGAGACACTGCGCAGAACTACAGTAGAGAGAGACTGCGCAGAGCTACAGTAGAGACACTGCGCAGAGCTGCAGTAGAGAGAGACTGCGCAGAGCTACAGTAGAGACACTGTGCAGAGCTGCAGTAGAGACACTGCGCAGAGCTACAGTAGAGAGAGACTGCGCAGAGCTGCAGTAGAGACACTGCGCAGAGCTACAGTAGAGAGAGACTGCGCAGAGCTACAGTAGAGACACTGCGCAGAGCTGCAGTAGAGAGAGACTGCGCAGAGTTACAGTAGAGACACTGCGCAGAGCTGCAGTAGAGAGAGACTGCGCAGAGCTACAGTAGAGAGAGACTGCGCAGAGTTACAGTAGAGACACTGCGCAGAGCTACAGTAGAGAGACACTGCGCAGAGCTACAGTAGAGAGAGACTGCGCAGAGCTACAGTAGAGAGACACTGCGCAGAGCTACAGTAGAGAGACACTGCGCAGAGCTACAGTAGAGAGAGGGAGGGGATGTAGCGATCTCAGCAAATACAGCGGCTGCATGTAAAATCCAAACTGGACCAACTGGACTCTAGTCAGATGCGTGCACTTTACCAGTTTTGTCATAACCCTTTTCTGCATTGGATTGCAATATTGTTTTCTGTTGGAAATGAACTAAATTGAACTGAAAATGCAAAAGGTTGACTTGGATGAACCGCTTTAAGTTGTTGATTGTGGACTGGTTAAAAGGAATCCCGTACTGGACATTTGCACTTCCGGAAGGAACGTGTTCCTGTGGTCTTTGTTTTCCCTTTTGCAATGATAATACATTTAAATTGAAATTACTCTGTTGTGCTTAATTGTTTACTGAGTGTCTATTTTGCTGGTTGATTGTGTCGTGAATGAGCTTGTTTAACTTTCCCGTTTGTGGTGGTGACTGACTACAGGTGTTTATTGATCAGACTACAGAAATAGTGGACTCGCCGCTCGCTCGCTCGCCCAGTGAGGTAGTGGCGGGTAAACAACACGTAACACGTGACACTTCTCATCACTACGGTCCGCTGTAATCTCTCCGGGGAAAAGCCAACAACTTCTGACTCCTACTGACTGGCTGACGATTAAATAAATGTTTGCTAAACACTGAACAGGCTAACAAGCAGCTAAAGCAAGCACTGTATGCCTGCTACTTAGTGCTAAAAATATGTCAATACAATGATACTAGGATTTAACTCACCGAAAAGCTGGAGCTCAGACTTCTTTCACGGACAGAAAGTTCCATAAATCCCACAGAGAGATTATTTGTCCTCTAAAGGCTCCAACAACACAAACAGGTGAAGTTAAGCTCAGTGTCTGTGTTGACGTCTACAGACAGCCAGCAGGATCCACCTGTCACTCAAGTGACCCAGCCCCTATAATTTAAGGCTTAATATTATTATAACAGGGGTGTTATAAAAAAAATTAATCCCCCGTACAGTTATCTTGAACAATAAAATTAGCTATTTAGCTTAAAGTATTTTTTGTACCAGGCTGTAAACATGTTTATTTCTGTTGTAAAATTGGGACCATGGGGCACTGTTTAGCTCAGTTGGTAGAGCAGGCGCCCCATGTACAGAGGCTACAGTCCTCGTTGCACTTATTGCAGGTTCGACTCCCGATCTGCCGACCCATTTGATGCATGTCATCCCCCATTCTCTGCTCCCTACATTTCCTGTCTCACCTCGGTCCTATCTAATAAAGGCAAAAGGCCAAAAGAAAATGGGACCATGGAGACACACACACACACACACACACACACACACACACACACACTCACAGGGTTGCACGACTTCTGATTTTTTCAAGTGGACTCTTCCATCAATTTAGTCGACGTAACGTCGGCGCGTCATTGATGACGTGATCACATGCACACGCGTGCAAAAAAAACACAG
The DNA here is from genome assembly GCF_022749685.1 of Semicossyphus pulcher. NCBI lineage: Eukaryota > Metazoa > Chordata > Actinopteri > Labriformes > Labridae > Semicossyphus > Semicossyphus pulcher. The sequence continues at coordinate 31,768,499 of NW_027211648.1, read as the reverse complement.
GTCACTGTATGATACATGTCGAAGCACGGATTGATGTTAAAGCCACTGAAGCGATCCCACTGCCCGGAAGAAACCCACATGAATCAACAGATCAACATGCACACACACACATACTCATAATGAAACTCTCTCTGTGTTCCTCTTCTTCCTCAGACTAATCCTGCTGCCAGCAAACTGCCCCTAAAGGACAGTTTCACCTACGACGACTATAGGTCAGTCTGTGTGTGTGTGTGTTTAAATTGTTTATTGTTTATCCTCTACCTCAGTGGTTCCCAACCTTTTTTCCTTGGAGCCCCCCTTGTTTGTATCTAAGAAGACACACATACACCAAAACAATAAAGTGATTCATTCTAATTCTTTATTGGCACAAATTAACACCAATCAGCCTGTAGTTCTTTGTCGTTTTAGTTCATCAAAGTTACCTTTAGTTATATAATAAACCGACAGTTTACAAACCTGAATCCTGATGTAGTTATTTCAGCATCCTTTCAACCTGTCTATTGTCATTAAATCTCAGTGACATCTTTGGGTTGTGATTGGCTGTTTCTGATTGGTTGATGGTAACAGGTGGGCAGTGTCCTCGGTGATGACTCGTCAGAACCAGATCCCCACTGAGGATGGCAGCCGGATCACTCTGGCTCTCATCCCCCTGTGGGACATGTGCAACCACACTAACGGACTGGTGTGTGCTCAGTCACTCACTCACTCACAGAAACACGCACTCACACACACTCACACACACACACACACACACACACACACACACATTACGTAAATAGATGAATTCTGCCATCAATAGACGAAACAGGAATCAGGAATCACATTTGTTGTTAATTAATCTGAACATGATGGACTGTTGTTGGTCTGATGATGAAACAAACACACAGAGAGATATGAGTTAACATTAAAACACTAATTATAAAAAAAACATCAAAATAAGATAAAATGTGTATAAATGATGTGTCTTTGAACAGATCACCACAGGATATAACCTGGAGGATGATCGCTGTGAGTGTGTGGCTCTACAGGACTACAAGGAGAACGAACAGGTGAGGACACACACACACCTGTATACTGACTAGTTACAGATCAGGTGAGCAGGTGATGATGATGATGATGAATATATTTTTTCTGTAGATCTACATCTTCTACGGCACGAGATCGAACGCAGAGTTCGTGATCCACAGCGGCTTCTTCTTCCAGGAAAACGCTCACGACCGAGTAAAGATCAAACTGGGTGTCAGCAAGAGCGAGCGTCTGTACGCCATGAAGGCCGAGGTGCTCGCCCGTGCTGGGATACCTGCGTACGTACAAATATGCTTCTGTCATCACACCACCTATATCTCTTTACTGTACCTGCTTAGGTACAAATACACAACTGTTATCACACCTACTATATCTCTTTACTGTACCTGCGACGTACAAATATACAACTGTCATCACACCTCCTCTCTTTCTTTACTGTACCTGCTTACGTACAAATATACAACTGTCATCACACCTCCTATATCTCTTTACTGTACCTGCGTGATTACAAATATACAACTGTCATCACACCTCCTATATCTCTTTACTATACCTGCGTGATTACAAATATACAACTGTCATCACACCTCCTATATCTCTTTACTATACCTGCGTGATTACAAATATACAACTGTCATCACACCTCCTATATCTCTTTACTATACCTGCGTGATTACAAATATACAACTGTCATCACACCTCCTATATCTCTTTACTATACCTGCGTGATTACAAATATACAACTGTCATCACACCTCCTATATCTCTTTACTATACCTGCGTGATTACAAATATACTACTGTCATTACACCTCCTATCTCTCTTTACTGTACCTGCGTACGAGTCAGAGTGCCACAGTGTGGCTCTGATGTGGGTCACTGTGTGCCTTCAGGCTCACTCCCGCCCAGTATGATTTACCCCCCTCCCAGTACTTTCATCATTAACGTGTTTATCACTTTATCATTCGCCTCTTAATTGAACGCAGACTCTTTTAATCTCTTATTGATAACGCTCTGAATCTCTGCAGATAAATTAGATGAAGCAGTCGTGCATGTTTCTGTTACATAGACAGATCTGGTCAGTTCAAAGGAAACATGCTGACATGTTCAGCTCTCATCAGACTGTGAGGAAACCTCTGCTTTAACACAGAGCAGAGAGCAAACAGCACATTATACACAGTGTTTCTAGCAGACAGTATGTGCACAGAGAGATAATTGAATAAGAGCAGCAGGAGACTGATGTGTTTTTACAGTGTAATAATGTGACTGTGCTGCACATCATCACATCCATCAGTTCACTAAGAGAGGAGGAAGCAATCTCTCTGCTGAATGACCTCAGAGGGAGCTTACTATGTTATAGTGTTATGATGTTAGGATGTTATAATGTCTCTGTGATGTAATGTTATAGTGTTGGGATGTTACAATGTCTCTGTGATGTAATGTTATAGTCTTAGGATGTTAGAATGTTTCGGTAATGTAATGTTATAGTGTTAGGATGTTATGTCTCGGTGATGTAATTTTAGGATGTTGTAATGTCTCGGTGATGTAATGTCATAGTGTTATAATGTCTCGTGATGTAATGTTGTAGTGTAAGGATGTTATAATGTCTCGGTGATGTAATGTTAGGATGTTATAATGTCTCGGTGATGTAATGTTAGGATGTTAGAATGTCTCGGTGATGTAATGTTATAGTGTTAACATGTCTCGTGATGTAATGTTATAGTGTTAGGATGTTGTAATGTCTCGTGATGTAATGTTATAGTGTTAGAATGTCTCGGTGATGTAATGTTATAGTGTTAGGATGTTAGAATGTCTCGGTGATGTAATGTTATAGTGTTAACATGTCTCGTGATGTAATGTTATAGTGTTAGGATGTTATTATGTCTCTGTGATGTAATGTTATAGTGTTAGGATGTCTCTGTGATGTAATGTTATAGTGTTAGGATGTTAGAATGTCTCGTGATGTAATGTTATAGTGTTAGAATGTCTTGGTGATGTAATGTTATAGTGTTAGGATGTTATTATGTCTCTGTGATGTAATGTTATAGTGTTAGGATGTTATTATGTCTCTGTGATGTAATGTTATAGTGTTAGGATGTCTCGTTGATGTAATGTTATAGTGTTAGGATGTTATTATGTCTCTGTGATGTAATGTTATAGTGTTAGGATGTTATTATGTCTCTGTGATGTAATGTTATAGTGTTAGGATGTCTCGGTGATGTAATGTTATAGTGTTAGGATGTTATAATGTCTCTGTGATGTAATGTTATAGTGTTAGGATGTTATTATGTCTCTGTGATGTAATGTTATAGTGTTAGGATGTTATTATGTCTCTGTGATGTAATGTTATAGTGTTAGGATGTCTCGGTGATGTAATGTTATAGTGTTAGGATGTTATAATGTCTCTGTGATGTAATGTTATAGTGTTAGGATGTTATTATGTCTCTGTGATGTAATGTTATAGTGTTAGGATGTTATAATGTCTCTGTGATGTAATGTTATAGTGTTAGAATGTTATAATGTCTCGCTGATGTAATGTTATAGTGTTAGGATGTTATTATGTCTCGTGATGTAATGTTATAGTGTTAGAATGTTATAATGTCTCGCTGATGTAATGTTATAGTGTTAGGATGTTATTATGTCTCGTGATGTAATGTTATAGTGTTAGGATGTTAGAATGTCTCGCTGATGTAATGTTATAGTGTTAGAATGTCTCGTTGATGTAATGTTATAGTGTTAGGATGTTAGAATGTCTCGCTGATGTAATTTTATAGTGTTAGGATGTTATAATGTCTCGTTGATGTAATGTTATAGTGTTAGGATGTTATAATGTCTCTGTGATGTAATGTTATAGTGTTAGGATGTCTCGGTGATGTAATGTTATAGTGTTAGGATGTTATAATGTCTCTGTGATGTAATGTTATAGTGTTAGGATGTCTCGTGATGTAATGTTATAGTGTTAGGATGTTATAATGTCTCTGTGATGTAATGTTATAGTGTTAGAATGTCTCGGTGATGTAATTTTATAGTGTTAGGATGTTATAATGTCTCGTTGATGTAATGTTATAGTGTTAGGATGTTATTATGTCTCTGTGATGTAATGTTATAGTGTTAGGATGTCTCGTGATGTAATGTTATAGTGTTAGGATGTTATAATGTCTCTGTGATGTAATGTTATAGTGTTATGTCTCTGTGATGTAATGTTATAGTATTAGGATGTTATTATGTCTCTGTGATGTAATGTTATAGTGTTAGGATGTTATTATGTCTCTGTGATGTAATGTTATAGTGTTAGGATGTCTCGGTGATGTAATGTTATAGTGTTAGGATGTTATAATGTCTCTGTGATGTAATGTTATAGTGTTAGGATGTTATTATGTCTCTGTGATGTAATGTTATAGTGTTAGGATGTTATTATGTCTCTGTGATGTAATGTTATAGTGTTAGGATGTTATAATGTCTCTGTGATGTAATGTTATAGTGTTAGAATGTTATAATGTCTCGCTGATGTAATGTTATAGTGTTAGGATGTTATTATGTCTCGTGATGTAATGTTATAGTGTTAGAATGTTATAATGTCTCGCTGATGTAATGTTATAGTGTTAGGATGTTATTATGTCTCGTGATGTAATGTTATAGTGTTAGGATGTTAGAATGTCTCGCTGATGTAATGTTATAGTGTTAGAATGTTAGAATGTCTCGTTGATGTAATGTTATAGTGTTAGGATGTTAGAATGTCTCGCTGATGTAATTTTATAGTGTTAGGATGTTATAATGTCTCGTTGATGTAATGTTATAGTGTTAGGATGTTATTATGTCTCTGTGATGTAATGTTATAGTGTTAGGATGTCTCGGTGATGTAATGTTATAGTGTTAGGATGTTATAATGTCTCTGTGATGTAATGTTATAGTGTTAGGATGTCTCGTGATGTAATGTTATAGTGTTAGGATGTTATAATGTCTCTGTGATGTAATGTTATAGTGTTAGAATGTCTCGGTGATGTAATTTTATAGTGTTAGGATGTTATTATGTCTCGTGATGTAATGTTATAGTGTTAGAATGTTATAATGTCTCGCTGATGTAATGTTATAGTGTTAGGATGTTATTATGTCTCGTGATGTAATGTTATAGTGTTAGGATGTTAGAATGTCTCGCTGATGTAATGTTATAGTGTTAGAATGTTAGAATGTCTCGTTGATGTAATGTTATAGTGTTAGGATGTTAGAATGTCTCGCTGATGTAATTTTATAGTGTTAGGATGTTATAATGTCTCGTTGATGTAATGTTATAGTGTTAGGATGTTATTATGTCTCTGTGATGTAATGTTATAGTGTTAGGATGTCTCGGTGATGTAATGTTATAGTGTTAGGATGTTATAATGTCTCTGTGATGTAATGTTATAGTGTTAGGATGTCTCGTGATGTAATGTTATAGTGTTAGGATGTTATAATGTCTCTGTGATGTAATGTTATAGTGTTAGAATGTCTCGGTGATGTAATTTTATAGTGTTAGGATGTTATAATGTCTCGTTGATGTAATGTTATAGTGTTAGGATGTTATTATGTCTCTGTGATGTAATGTTATAGTGTTAGGATGTCTCGTGATGTAATGTTATAGTGTTAGGATGTTATAATGTCTCTGTGATGTAATGTTATAGTGTTATGTCTCTGTGATGTAATGTTATAGTATTAGGATGTCTCGGTGATGTAATGTTATAGTGTGAGGATGTTATTATGTCTCTGTGATGTAATGTTATAGTGTTAGGATGTCTCGGTGATGTAATGTTATAGTGTTAGGATGTTATTATGTCTCTGTGATGTATTGTTAGGATGTTAGGATGTTGTATGGTCATCATGTGGAGGATCTCAGAGTTTTATGCTCTCAGTCACTCAGCTGACTGTCAGACACACAGAGCAGTAGTACACCTGATAGATCCTCTCCACATGTTTCACCTGTTAAGAGTGAAAGTCAACAACATGTTAGTTTATAAACACACATGACGCATGTAAATATGAAAGTTAATATGTAATGAACATGAACACAGGTGAGTTTATCTCACTGTTCCTTTAACCTGTCTGAGGGGACCGCTCACACTGTTCACACATGCTCAGTGTGTTTCTTCATGTCACTGATATATTATTACTTATCGCCTGTGTGTGTGTGTGTGTGTGTGTGTGTGTTTTCAGGTCGTGTGTCTTTGCTCTGCACTGTAATGAACCTCCCATCTCTGCTCAGCTGCTTGCCTTCCTCAGAGTCTTCTGCATGACTGAGGGTGAGACACACACACACACACACAGTTCCAGGTCAGGTTATGTAGTAAACAAGTGTTTCTGACACTCTCTGACAGCATGAGACGCTCTAACACAGTCTAGTTTAACCCTCCTGTAGGTCCACATTATAACATCTCACCTCCTCATGGAGTGAGCCTCTCTCCCTGATGGTCCTCTGTGGTTTCTTTTGTAACTTTGTGTGTGGTTTCAGAGGAGCTGAAGGACTACCTTCTGGGAGACGGAGCCATCAATAAGATCTTCACTCTGGGAAACAGTGAGTTCCCCGTCAGCTGGGAGAACGAGATCAAGCTGTGGACGTTCCTGGAGAACCGAGCTGCTCTGCTGCTCAAGACCTACAAGACCACGTCAGAGGTTTGTCTCATGGACCCCGAGCTCTTGTTAAAGATGACAGAGGGGTTAAAAGTGTCTGTGGTTGCCATAGCAACTAGTTTTAGGACGGCTCGTCCTAACAAGTCTATAGTTTAAACCACCACCAAACAGCCTGATCGTTTATTTATTCAGACATCCAGAGGCATCCAGTTACATTCAGTATGTTCACCTCCGTCCCTCCTTCCCTCCTCCTCTCCCTCTCTGTTTTTCAGGAGGACCGCTCTCTGCTGGAGAAGCCCGACCTGTCCCTCCACTCCCGCGTGGCGATCCAGCTGCGCCTGGCGGAGAAGCAGATCCTGGAGAAGGCGTCGGGCAGTGGGCGAGCCAAACGGCTTCACTTTGAGAAGAAGCTGGAGGAGGACGCTCCGCTGCCTCGCTACGAGGAGAGTGACATCGCTCTGCTGGAGAACACTGATGCAGATTCAAAGCTCCCCATCATCCTGCGGAAGCTGGAGGAGGTGGAGGAGGGGCAAGAGATCCCTGAGGAGGAGCACGGCCTCCTGCTGAACGGTCAGGAAGCGTATGGGATGAAAGTGGAGGCTAACGGAGAGGCAGAGCAGGAGGAGGTCAGAGGAGACGTAGATCTGGACTCCATGGAGAAAGGCCAAAGGGAGGCGTCCGACCTGAGCGTCAGCCGGACTGAAGACAGAGAGAAGAGTGAATGATCGTCTCACTGCTGTTATTTATTTAGTCTCTGAAACACGTTTCTGACTCTTCATCAGCTTTACATGTCGTCGCTGCAGAACTGTTCAACACGCCGACCGTTAGAGCCTCCAACATGTGACATATATATGTATGTATATATATATATGTCTATATATATATTTATATATATAAATATATATATATAAATATATAAGCATCTATATTAAGTGATCTTCAGAATGGAAACATGTCAGGGTTACAGACAAGAGAGAGAGGGAGGGAGGTGTGAGGAGGCTACCTCCACAAACTGTCTCTGATGCAGTGTGTGTGTTAGTGTTTGTGTGTGAGCGTGTGCGTGTGCGCATGTGCGTGTGCGCATGTGCGTGTGCGTGCGTGTGCGTGCGTGTGCGTGCGCGTGCGCGTGCACGTGCACGTGCATGTGTGTGAGCTGACCCCGGACCAGCTCCTCTCTCTGTATGTTTAAAGCTTCATCAGGTGGTTCAGGCTGATGGAGCTGATGTGGTTCCCTGTGATGATGGAGACCGTCGCTCTGTATGAATGAGTTTATGTTCAGTGATGATCTCTGATGTTGAGAAGCCATATTCAGCATCGATGAATCATTTCTGTGTAAAATGAGGCTGATTAAACTTTTACTCCCTTTGTGTTAAACACACAGGAACAAACAGACTGACCGTGAACGCAGCACGGAGGGAAACATGGGACACTTCTTGACACTCTGGTGTAAAGAATGCAGCCATGAGTCTCCCCTGTTTAACCCCTGTCTCCCCTCATTACCTCACCCTTTATGTATTATAATGGACTCTAGAAACTCAGTGTTTCACTGAAAATATCTCAGCTGTATTCGGTCGTCCACATGTTCCAGTGTAACGCTCTGATGCTCAGTGAGAGAAGTAACCAGTCAGGTAACTTTAATCTGAAAATCTGCAGGAAGTCTGGTTGTGTTTGCAGCCAAGCAGCAGTAAAGTTGTGTGTGTCTTCATAAACAATGATCTGTGTGTGAAGTAACGGTCAGCCTGAGCTCTGATCAAAGATCAGGTTTAAGAGTTTGTACAGGAAGAGACGACAACATCAGACACACGACACTCTGTGACGGGGGACGTGAGGCTCCGCCCACACAGAAAGTACTGAGTTTAAAGGGTCCTGTATTATAGTGTGTGAGGTAAAGAGGTGAGGTGTGTGCGACAGCGGTGCAGGGACACACTTCTGTTTATGTTACTGTATGAGGATCATCCAAGTCCTATTCCCGGTCAGAGGTCAGTGGGGGCTGAAGAAAGGTTAAGTAGGACTCTCAAATCAGTCACCTCTCCTGTATAATTAAAGTGAATATTATAAAACCATTAAATTGCCACTGTGTTGGTATTCTGAACTGCTAGCAGTCACTCCTGCCTCTCGATGTAAAAGTACGGCAGCAGAAGAGGGACATTTATTCTGACCATGATCATGTTTACAACACATTATTAATGACATCACAACTGACAGAAGAATTGTCTCTTTGTTTAGCATTTATACACAGCAGAAGTCAGGAGGTGATTAGCCTAGCTGAGCATAAAGAACATGTAACCTGGTTGCTGAATCTATCAGTCTATCATCCATCCAGAGATCAGAAGTTATCATCAAAACATAAATCATCATCAAAACATAAAACATCATCACACAACACAAAACATCATCACAACATAAAACATCACGACATAAAGCATCATCACACGACATAAAACATCATCACGACATCATCACACGACATAAAACATCATCACAACATAAAACATCATCACGACATAAAACATCATCACAACATAAAACATCACACGACATAAAACATCATCACATGACATAAAACATCATCACGACATAAAATATCACAACATAAAACATCTTCACGACATAAAAAATCATCACAACATAAAACATCTTCACACGACATAAAACATCACACGACATAAAACATCTTCACGACATAAAACATCACACGACAAAACATCACAACATAAAACATCTTCACAACATAAAACATCATCACGACATAAAACATCACACGACATAAAACATCACAACATAAAACATCATCACGACATAAAACATCACAACATAAAACATCTTCACACGACATAAAACATCATCACGACATAAAACATCTTCACACGACATAAAACATCATCATGACATAAAACATCTTCACACGACATAAAACATCATCACAACATAAAACATCATCGCAACATAAAACATCATCACGACATAAAACATCACACGACATAAAACATCACAACATAAAACATCATCACGACATAAAACATCATCACAACATAAAACATCTTCACACGACATAAAACATCATCACGACATAAAACATCTTCACACGACATAAAACATCATCACAACATAAAACATCATCACACGACATAAAACATCATCACAACATAAAACATCATCACACGACATAAAACATCATCACACGACATAAAACATCATCACAACTAAAACATCACAACGTAAAACATCATCACACGACATAAAACATCATCACAACATAAAACATCATCACGACATAAAACATCATCACAACATAAAACATCTTCACACGACATAAAACATCATCACAACATAAAACATCTTCACACGACATAAAACATCATCACGACATAAATCATCTTCACACGACATAAAACATCATCACGACATAAATCATCACAACATAAAACATCATCACACGACATAAAACATCATCACAACATAAAACATCATCACACGACATAAAACATCATCACAACTAAAACATCATCACAACATAAAACATCATCACACGACATAAAACATCATCACACGACATAAAACATCATCACAACTAAAACATCACAACGTAAAACATCATCACACGACATAAAACATCATCACAACATAAAACATCATCACGACATAAAACATCATCACAACATAAAACATCTTCACACGACATAAAACATCATCACAACATAAAACATCTTCACACGACATAAAACATCATCACAACATAAAACATCTTCACACGACATAAAACATCATCACGACATAAATCATCACAACATAAAACATCATCACGACATAAATCATCACAACATAAAACATCATCACAACATAAAACATCATCACAACATAAAACATCTTCACACGACATAAAACATCATCACAACATAAAACATCTTCACACGACATAAAACATCACCACACAACATAAAACATTCATGTTTAATTCAACTTAAACTTAACTTCAACAGTGAACGTTTGACTTCATCACTCTTCGTAAACTTCACTGTTTCATGATCAGATGTAGTCTCATTCAGATACTCATGTTTTACAGTTACGTAGCTTAGCATAGTCTAACATAAAGCTAAGGAAGCATTATGCTAAACTAGGGTAATCCTAGCCTCCAGCTCTATACCGGACACAGAGACATGAGAGTGAAGGTTTAATGTTATATCTTGTTTAACCCGCGGACGAGTTTAAGATGTTAAAAACAAAATCTCTTAATGTCTGAAAAAAATTTCTCCTGATTAATTTTATCCTTTATCTGATTAATTGTATTCTTTATCTGATTAATTTTATCCTTTATGTGGCATTAACATTGAGAGTTTTATTTCAACATTAAGGGGGGAATTCACTAAGAATGAATTGGGGCCACTGATGATATTGAAGCGCAAACACGCCCATAAAGTTTTACAGATCTGTGCAGTTTGCTCTTGTTTTTTGTCTGATTGTGGAGAGAAGCTGTCTGCACCTCCATGCGGTGCTGCGCTCTCAGGCATTAACTGAGCTCCACACTGATGGAGCTCAACTCCATGCACAGATCGAAGATGAGCAGGGAGAGGAGGGGGCAACTCTTTGACAGTTTTTTGTAAAGTCCAGACTCAACCGGTGTTTACTAGTGTCGCTGTCTCCAATACAGCTTCTTTTTTAAAATGAGCTCACAACAGCAGCTCGCCCGTATAATCCCCATCCTGTGTAACGGCTCCATACGTGGAAAAAGTGTGCCCGTGTGTCGTGGTTGAGCCTCGCACAGTCCCGGACTGACTGATCTCCCAATTATAATAAGATGACAGAATATTATTAACAGAATGTTTTTACAGACAAATACATTTTTAATAACACAAAAGGTGAATTGTCATCATGATCACTGTAAACTCAGAGCGTGATAGCCCTTATAATAGGCTACTGCGCCGTTTGTAAATTAGGTGCTTTACAAACGAGGCTCATTTATGTAGAGAGGGGCCAAATTTGCCCCGAATGTCGTCATAACGACTCATTTAAATATGCGCAAACGGCACTGGAGCACAGACATGATGTGTGCTCTGCAGCGCACTTTGGGGTACATTCAACCCTCTGCATGTGTTTGGAGAATGAGGCGGAGTCTTTTTGTGTCATTTGACCAGGTCAAGCTGGTGCACAAGCTGAACAAGCCTTGAGTGAGTTTGGCCCTCAGACCTTACTGTCTAAATAAAATCTCCTGTCGTTGTCTTACAGGACTGATGCTCCTCCGTTTGATGAGTTTGATGTTTCCTGCTGTAGGAATGTGGGCTCACATCATCACAGCTTTAATTTCACATTTAAACAAAGTGTCCATCACCCGCACAGGAGGTGTAAGGAAGGAGGTGAAGGTGAACCCTGTCGTGTTGTCAGCTCACACCTGATGCAGGTGTGAAGGAAACATGGTCAGCGTGACCTTGAGGACATGACTAATTGCTGGATCGCTTTGTTTTTATCTCTCGTCTGTATGAGCGTAATCACAAATCTGTATTTTTATGCACCATGTGACGTTCAGTGTGTGTGCTGCTTTTCTACAGACACCTGTACCTGAGCGTGTGTGTGTGTGTGAGACCTCCGAGCTTGAACACATGTCCTGGTCCTCCTCGTCTCTGTATCTGCAGTCATTTGTGTTTCTGAGTGATGAAAAGGAAACTGATGACATTAAACTTCATCTCATTTCTCACCTTCTCTGTGTGTGTGTGTGTGTGTGTGTGTGTGTGTGTGTGTGTCCTGCAGAAACAGGAGGTCAGGCTGCTCCTGCTGCTCCTTTCTTTCCTGTCCACGGCCCTTTTACTGTAAAGCAGGAACATTTTGGTGAATCATTCATGTTGAAATTAAACACTTAAAAAACAGTTAAAATATACAGTACAATAAAATATTAAAAACAGAATATAATAAAACGAGACGCCGTTTTTGAAAGAAAAATATTTTGCTTTGCGTCGGCCGGGGTCCTGCTCACTTTTAGGGGTTCCATTCCGCAATGACAACCAGCTGACTATACACTATCCCGCTTATGACACTGCTTTTTACATATGAAATCAATAATTTGACACAATGTAATTATTTTGAAATTATTTCATTATCCTGTTCTTTTTTTTTTTTTCTCATTCTTCTTCCGTACATTTTTTTGACTGCTATACTACTTCTGCATACTTTGTGCTAGAGAAATTGTTCAACTATAAAAATGTTGTGCTTTTTAAGGACATAATGGGGTCTACTTTTCATATTTTTAGTTTGTATACTTTTTAAAATGTTCAGCTTTTTCTACTTTTTTTTTTTTTAACAAAGAAAACAGATGGGAAAAATCTTTAACTTCACTTCAACTCATTCAACTTTAAATTGCTACTGCTTCAGCATACTTTCACTCACAGACATTCATTCACAATTCTTTCGACTATTTAACTTGTATTCAACTTGTTGATATCTTTTACAGTTTTTGAATAATCACAGTTTACGTTTTAAGCAGTTTTTAGCCTTTTTCAGATTTTCACATTAGCGTGTATTGCGCTGAATGTTCGGGGCTAGAGTGAAGATTTAAAAATTAGAGTTTTTTTAATATTTCAAACTTCTTCCAAACAAATTGCTCCTCAGCCTACAATTTTCACTCCACACACATAATTTGAACCTCAAAATGAAGGAAATCTTCTCCTCTACAGCCGATAAAATTTGAAGCTAAACGGATTAACAGTTTTGGCGCTGAAAAACTCTCCATCTACGTAATGTTACATACATACAAATGCACACGGCGGAGGGTTAGCAAAACAGAGGAAGATTGACAGGACGCTAAATTTCTCAGCTTCGCGTCGCAGTTTATTTATTAATGTGGTTAAACATAAAACCTACCTTGAATGTTGCCAAAATCGCTATCTCTGCGTTTGAAAACAGTCCACCACAGTCCATGCCTTCTCTCCTTCATTTGATTGGCTGTGGGACAAAAGCCCCTCTCCTATGATTGGTTGTGGAATCAGTCGATCTCAGATCAGCACCCGCCTTTTTCACCAAATATCTCAGTGGAGGTGCGATTTGTGATTTGTAGTTGAAGGAAACAGAATCTGTGACTCGTGGGGAAGATTCGAGCAGTTGTAATTATCGATCTGTATTTGTGTTTTAAAGGAACACAAATCATTTCCTGAGAAATTATTTTACATACATTGAACATTCAGATTTGCAAATATTCAAATTTTGTCCACGACTTCACATTGTTTGATACAGGTGCACAAATATGTTTTGCACGAAGTATACTGCAACAATTGGAGCAAAAATGTGAGCGTGTCCGTTTTTTAATCTGTGACTTGTAAAATAGAATTTGTCCACTTGTAATTAAGAACTTGTGATTAACTTCATGTGGATCACTTCACTTCACTTCATCTCTCTGACCCGCGCCGTCTCTCTCCCTCGTCAGGTCGGGATCGTCCTGTATTAAAAAATTAAATTCTCTCTCTCAGTGAATAAACACAGACACGATCTGTCTGTGTTTCCGTGCACACTCCGCTCTCATGCATTAATCTACGTTTACACAGCCGGAGTGGCATGAGAAATAAATTAAAAAACGATTTTTAAGAGACACAGCGGAGAAATGTTAAATCAGACAGGAATGAAAGGTCTCCCCGTATCCACAGCAACAATCACGCGGATACGGGGAGAGGGGGCGGTGCTTGATGAGGCCCAGGACGCATGTGCGTTCACACTACCAGATGTTTGTGGATAAATGCATCCCAGACCACCTCCGTATGTGGCCTGAGCGATCGGATCTGAATGCGTCTTCAATCCGTCCTGGGTGTGTTCAGACCTGTAGTTAGGGCTGTCCACTTGTGATCCGATCACAAAAACCACACGTTCATACCAGGTCTGAACAGCCTCTGTGTGTCAGACACTCAGAGTCTGATGGCCACAGGCAGGAATGACGTCCTGTGGCGTTCTGTGGTGCATCTCGGGGGAATGAGTCTTCAACCTGCTCCTGTGCTTAACCGGCTCATCATGGAGTGGTTGGGAGACACTGTCCAAGATAACCCGTCATTTGGACAGCATCCTCCTGTCTGACACCACCATCCAGCTCCACTACCACAATGTCACTGGCCTTGCGAATCAGTTTCTTCAGTCAGTGTATTGACTGATATGTATTTTTGATACATCCAAATACAGCAGTCATCAACTTCTGAAGATGGCAGGTCTGTGTGTTGTAGTTGAAGTCTGTGGTGTAGAGGGTGAAGAGGAAGGGAGACAGGACTGCCCCCTGTGGAGCCCCAGTGTTGTAAGCACAAATACTGTGGTCTGCCAGTCAGGTAATCCACAATCCAGGACACGATGGTGCTGAAAGCACTGGAGAAGTCAAAAAACATGGTCGTCACAGTGCTCATCGGCTTGTCCAGGTGAGCGTAGACACGGTTGAGCAGGAAAGCGATGGCATCCTCAACTCAAGTCGGGGCTGGTAGGTGAACTGAAGGGGATCTAAGTGGGGTCTGACCCTGGGCCAGAGCTGCTCCAGGACAAGTCTCTCTTCATGATATGAGACGTCAATGCCCCCGGTCTGTAGTCCATGGAGCCACTGGGAAGCGGTGTCTTAGGTACAGGAACGAGGCAGTATGTCTTCCACAGCACAGGGACACTGTGAAGACTCAGGCTCATGTTGAAGACTCTGCAAAGCACTCCACAAAGCTGGAGGGCACAGGCTCTGAGCACCCTGGGGCCTGGACCATCAGGGCCTGCAGCCTTGCCTGCGTGGTGTCTCATTGGCTGTCTTCTAACATGGTCTGCTGTGAAGCACAGTGTAGAGGTGACAGGAGGGGGAGAGGTGGAGTTGTCAGCTATGAGAGGGTTGTTAGACTGGGAGCCAGAGGAGGGGGGTTGAGAAGGACCCTCACCTGAGGCTTGGGGGCTGTAATCAGGGGGAGGAGGGGGCAGTGGAGTAACTGATGGCTGCAGGCAGACAGCAGATGAGCCGGGGGAGATGGGTAGTGGTCGTGTCAAATCTGTTAAAGAACAGATTAAGTTCGTTGGCCCTGTCCAAGCTGCCTTTAACTCCTCTGCTGCAAGTGGTCCTGAAGCCGGTCAGCTTCTCTTCATTTACTTTCAGCTTCACATTAAAATGAGCTAACCTAGCTGTTGTTACTCACATTAAAATGAGCTAACCTAGCTGTTGTTACTCACATTAAAATGAGCTAACCTAACTGTTGTTCACATTAAAATGAGCTAACCTAACTGTTGTTACTCATATTAAAATGAGCTAACCTAACTGTTGTTCACATTAAAATGAGCTAACCTAACTGTTGTTCACATTAAAATGAGCTAACCTAACTGTTATTACTCACATTAAAATGAGCTAACCTAACTGTTGTTACTCATATTAAAATGAGCTAACCTAACTGTTGTTCACATTAAAATGAGCTAACCTAACTGTTGTTCATATTAAAATGAGCTAACCTAACTGTTGTTCACATTAAAATGAGCTAACCTAACTGTTGTTCATATTAAAATGAGCTAACCTAGCTGTTGTTCACATTAAAATGAGCTAACCTAACTGTTATTACTCACATTAAAATGAGCTAACCTAACTGTTGTTACTCATATTAAAATGAGCTAACCTAACTGTTGTTCACATTAAAATGAGCTAACCTAACTGTTGTTCATATTAAAATGAGCTAACCTAACTGTTGTTCACATTAAAATGAGCTAACCTAACTGTTGTTACTCATATTAAAATGAGCTAACCTAGCTGTTGTTACTCACATTAAAATGAGCTAACCTAGCTGTTGTTACTCACATTAAAACGAGCTAACCTAGCTGTTGTTCACATTAAAATGAGCTAACCTTACTGTTGTTCACATTAAAATGAGCTAACCTAACTGTTGTTACTCATATTAAAATGAGCTAACCTAACTGTTGTTACTCACATTAAAATGAGCTAACCTAGCTGTTGTTACTCACATTAAAATGAGCTAACCTAGCTGTTGTTCACATTAAAATGAGCTAACCTAACTGTTATTACTCACATTAAAATGAGCTAACCTAGTTGTTCTTCACATTAAAATGAGCTAACCTAGCTGTTGTTCACATTAAAATGAGCTAACCTAACTGTTGTTACTCACATTAAAATGAGCTAACCTAGCTGTTGTTACTCACATTAAAGTGAGCTAACCTTGTTGCTATTACTCACATTAAAGTGAGCTAACTTAGCTATTGTTCACATTAGAATGAGCTAACCTAGCTGTTGTTACTCACATTAAAATGAGCTAACCTAGCTGTTGTTCACATTCAAATGAGCTAACCCAACTGTTGTTCACATTAAAATGAGCTAACCTAACTGTTGTTCACATTAAAATGAGCTAACCTAACTGTTGTTACTCATATTAAAATGAGCTAACCTAGCTGTTGTTACTCACATTAAAACGAGCTAACCTAGCTGTTGTTCACATTAAATGAGCTAACCTAACTGTTGTTCACATTAAAATGAGCTAACCTAACTGTTGTTCACATTAAAATGAGCTAACCTAACTGTTGTTACTCATATAAAAATGAGCTAACCTAACTGTTGTTCACATTAAAATGAGCTAACCTAACTGTTGTTCACATTAAAATGAGCTAACCTAACTGTTGTTACTCATATTAAAATGAGCTAACC
The DNA here is from genome assembly GCF_022749685.1 of Semicossyphus pulcher. Lineage (NCBI taxonomy): Eukaryota > Metazoa > Chordata > Actinopteri > Labriformes > Labridae > Semicossyphus > Semicossyphus pulcher. The sequence goes on along the minus strand of NW_027211648.1, from coordinate 31,751,249 downwards.
TAGCTGTTGTTACTCACATTAAAATGAGCTAACCTAGCTGTTGTTACTCACATTAAAACGAGCTAACCTAGCTGTTGTTCACATTAAAATGAGCTAACCTAACTGTTATTACTCACATTAAAATGAGCTAACCTAGTTGTTCTTCACATTAAAATGAGCTAACCTAACTGTTATTACTCACATTAAAATGAGCTAACCTAGCTGTTGTTCACATTAAAATGAGCTTACCTAGCTGTTGTTCACATTAAAATGAGCTAACCTAACTGTTGTTACTCACATTAAAATGAGCTAACCTAACTGTTGTTACTCACATTAAAGTGAGCTAACCTTGTTGCTATTACTCACATTAAAGTGAGCTAACTTAGCTATTGTTCACATTAGAATGAGCTAACCTAGCTGTTGTTACTCACATTAAAATGAGCTAACCTAGCTGTTGTTCACATTCAAATGAGCTAACCTAACTGTTGTTCACATTAAAATGAGCTAACCTAACTGTTGTTCACATTAAAATGAGCTAACCTAACTGTTGTTCACATTAAAATGAGCTAACCTAACTGTTATTACTCACATTAAAATGAGCTAACCTAACTGTTGTTACTCATATTAAAATGAGCTAACCTAGCTGTTGTTACTCATATTAAAATGAGCTAACCTAGCTGTTGTTCACATTAAAATGAGCTAACCTAACTGTTGTTCACATTAAAATGAGCTAACCTAACTGTTGTTACTCATATTAAAATGAGCTAACCTAGCTGTTGTTACTCACATTAAAATGAGCTAACCTAGCTGTTGTTACTCACATTAAAACGAGCTAACCTAGCTGTTGTTCACATTAAAATGAGCTAACCTAACTGTTGTTCACATTAAAATGAGCTAACCTAGCTGTTGTTCACATTAAAATGAGCTAACCTAACTGTTGTTACTCATATTAAAATGAGCTAACCTAGCTGTTGTTACTCACATTAAAATGAGCTAACCTAGCTGTTGTTACTCACATTAAAACGAGCTAACCTAGCTGTTGTTCACATTAAAATGAGCTAACCTAACTGTTATTACTCACATTAAAATGAGCTAACCTAGTTGTTCTTCACATTAAAATGAGCTAACCTAGCTGTTGTTCACATTAAAGTGAGCTAACCTAACTGTTGTTACTCACATTAAAATGAGCTAACCTAGCTGTTGTTACTCACATTAAAGTGAGCTAACCTTGTTGCTATTACTCACATTAAAGTGAGCTAACTTAGCTATTGTTCACATTAGAATGAGCTAACCTAGCTGTTGTTACTCACATTAAAATGAGCTAACCTAGCTGTTGTTCACATTCAAATGAGCTAACCTAGCTGTTGTTACTCATATTAAAATGAGCTAACCTAGCTGTTGTTACTCATATTAAAATGAGCTAACCTAACTGTTGTTACTCATATTAAAATGCGCTAACCTAGCTGTTGTTCACATTAAAATGAGCTAACCTTGTTATTACTCACATTAAAGTGAGCTAACCTAGCTGTTGTTCACATTAAAATGAGCTAACCTAGCTGTTGTTACTCACATTAAAACGAGCTAACCTAGCTGTTGTTCACATTAAAATGAGCTAACCTAACTGTTATTACTCACATTAAAATGAGCTAACCTAGTTGTTCTTCACATTAAAATGAGCTAACCTAGCTGTTGTTCACATTAAAATGAGCTAACCTAACTGTTGTTACTCACATTAAAATGAGCTAACCTAACTGTTGTTACTCACATTAAAGTGAGCTAACCTTGTTGCTATTACTCACATTAAAGTGAGCTAACTTAGCTATTGTTCACATTAGAATGAGCTAACCTAGCTGTTGTTACTCACATTAAAAGCTAACCTAGCTGTTGTTACTCACATTAAAAGCTAACCTAGCTGTTGTTACTCACATTAAAATGAGCTAACCTAGCTGTTGTTCACATTCAAATGAGCTAACCTAGCTGTTGTTACTCATATTAAAATGAGCTAACCTAGCTGTTGTTCACATTAAAATGAGCTAACCTTGTTATTACTCACATTAAAATGAGCTAACATAGCTGTTGTTCACATTAAAATGAGCTAACCTAGCTGTTGTTCACATTAAAGTGAGCTAACCTAGCTGTTGTTCACATTAAAATGAGCTAACCTAGCTGTTGTTCACATTAAAGTGAGCTAACCTAGCTGTTGTTACTCACATTAAAGTGAGCTAACCTAGCTGTTGTTACTCACATTAAAATGAGCTAACCTAGCTGTTGTTACTCATATTAAAATGCGCTAACCTAACTGTTGTTACTCATATTAAAATGCGCTAACCTAGCTGTTGTTACTCATATTAAAATGAGCTAACCTAACTGTTGTTACTCATATTAAAATGCGCTAACCTAGCTGTTGTTCACATTAAAATGAGCTAACCTTGTTATTACTCACATTAAAATGAGCTAACATAGCTGTTGTTCACATTAAAATGAGCTAACCTTGTTATTACTCACATTAAAATGAGCTAACCTAGCTGTTGTTCACATTAAAGTGAGCTAACCTAGCTGTTGTTCACATTAAAGTGAGCTAACCTAGCTGTTGTTACTCATATTAAAGTGAGCTCTAACCTAGCTGTTGTTCACATTAAAATGAGCTAACCTAACTGTTATTACTCACATTAAAATGAGCTAACCTAGTTGTTCTTCACATTAAAATGAGCTAACCTAGCTGTTGTTCACATTAAAATGAGCTAACCTAGCTGTTGTTCACATTAACATGAGCTAACCTAGCTGTTGTTCACATTAAAATGAGCTAACCTAACTGTTGTTACTCACATTAAAATGAGCTAACCTAGCTGTTGTTACTCATATTAAAATGAGCTAACCTAGTTGTTCTTCACATTAAAATGAGCTAACCTAGCTGTTGTTCACATTAACATGAGCTAACCTAGCTGTTGTTCACATTAAAATGAGCTAACCTAACTGTTGTTACTCACATTAAAATGAGCTAACCTAGCTGTTGTTACTCACATTGAAATGAGCTAACCTAGTTGTTCTTCACATTAAAATGAGCTAACCTAGCTGTTGTTCACATTAAAATGAGCTAACCTAGCTGTTATTACTCACATTAAAATGAGCTAACCTAGCTGTTGTTACTCGCATTAAAATGAGCTAACCTAGCTGTTGTTACTCACATTAAATGGAAAAGTTTCCACTGATGGTGAAGTAAGACATCGTGAATGAGACGCAGGAATCAGCCCAGTGCCTGATTGAGGTTTTCTGTCTCGTTACTGTCAGAATCTGTTGACATTTTCTCCATTCACCGTCTTTAAACACCACCGTATCCCATACTGTGTTCTGTTTGTTCACTTCATGTGTCGTCTTTAGTATTTCAGATCTGTCTTTCGTCAGTTTTAGCATTGTTTAACCTTTCTTGCTCTCCGCTGTTTTGTCTCTTTGCTCTTTCTCCCTAGCAGCGGTCTGTTCTTCATAACAGCAATCTGCTATCGAGAAATAGCAGACCTCGGAATGCCGTAATTAACCAATCAGAATCAAGTACTTAACACAGCCGAGTAAGAAAAAAGGTGAATGGTTAAATTATTAACTTTGAACTAAAACCAAAAAACGGTTTAATGTATAATTATGAGGTAAAAGTCACGTTACAAATATTGAAAGAGTTAAGTTTGCATTTTAAAGAGAAAATATATCATGATTGAAAGTCATTCTGAGGATAAAGTCTGAATATTTTGTGGTGTAAATATTTAAAGGATCATAATGTAAGAAAATGTGATGTGTTCAGGTCAGATTAAAGCATCAAACTGAGATCAGCTAAGGGCTGCTCAGTGTTCACAGACCGACTGCAGAGACACGAGAAGAAGACAAAAGACATCTATGACCGAACTGATACCTTCACTGGTACATAGAAGCCTGTTTATAGACAAATGACAGGTGAGTACAGGGAACACATCTTCACTCTGTGATAATGTAAATGAAGCCACATGTGGTGTTTGCTGGATCTCTTGGTCTCCATCAGTCTGACACTGATATCTTAAAGTGTCTCAATGTTTCTGATGCTTACAGCCTCCTCTCCTCTCTGCCTCCTGTAACTGAGTTATTGACGCAGTCTTCATTCATCTCCATCCGGTGTGTGTTCCACTTTGATTAAATCAAGAGTTATTGATGAACTGAAACGTGTGACTCACACAGAGCTTCATGAATTCTGCACACTGTAAAGTTAAAGTTAAAGTTAACTCTGTGTGCAGGTGAGTCACGCACACCTGTTCACTGAGTCTGATCTGTCACCTGTCCAGAGACACACACACACACACTACTTTAGTGACATCACATCGCTGTAGTTTAACACTCAGTGTGTGTCCACATGTAGAAGAGTTAACAGTTACAGTTGTGTAATGTAACAGTTACATTCAGTCTGCAGAGGTGTGTGTGGTTCAGACCTCAGCTGATTATAAACACACACACACTGAGGCTGCTTATAGGTCTGTGTATTTACACAACTGTCCTAAAAGATACACACACAAACACACACACACACACACATATATATCAGTCAGATCTAGCCTGAGACACTTAGCGACTCTCACGCATTCTCACACTCAACTGTCAAACAGTCGACACATGAGAACCACAGCACAGAACCATGGTACAGTATTATAGTGTTATATTTATGCCTGGTGCACCACACTGACACTGACACTGACTGGCTGATGGAGAAGAGGAGGAGGAGGAGGAGAGATGGCGATAAAGTGTGAGCTCTTCTCTAACAGGCCTGAAGCGTTCTCCTTCCTGCCTCTCAGAGTTAACAGACCGAGAACGATCAAACTTTGACTCTATAAAATTAAATATATTTAAACACTAAAACTCTTCTGGGCGTCACAGTGGTGCTGTGGTTAGCGCTGTTTCCTCACAGGTAGAAGGTCCCCGGTTTGAATCCAGGTTCTGTGGGCCTTTCTGTGTTAGTCCGCATGTTCTCCCCGTGCATGCGTGGGTTCCCTCCAGGTACTCCGGCTTCCTCCCACAGTCCAAAGACATGCTCGTTAGGTTCATCGGTGACTCTAAATTTCCCGTAGGTGTGAATGTGAGCGTGAAAGGTTGTCTGTCTCTATGTGACAGCGCTGTGATTGACAGGTGACCTGTCCAGGTGTAACCCAGCCTCTCACCCAGTGACAGCTGGGATAGGCTCCAGAACAGGATAAGATGGATGGATGGATGAAACTCTTCTTTTCCTGCTGTCGGCTGACAGGAATCAGACTGATCTGATCAGTGGTGCTGATGTGACCACTCCCACATCACAGTTCAATATAAACTAACACAAACAATAATGTCAGAAATATTCAAAACAATGTCTCTGAAAATGTTTGTTTTACTGTGTTTTGTGAATCAGCTAAAATAACTGTGACAGTGTGTGCAGGAGCAGCCGGTCCATTCTGTTCTGATCAGATTATTGAATCATTGAACCCTGAAAGTCACATATTATGGAAAACATGTTTTTCATTGCCCATACATTCATACTTTAGTCATCCTTAAGCCAAGCAAACCTCAGATTGTGGAAAGCGAAAGCCTCTGGGTTTTTCCACAGCCCACCTACCAGGAAAGCATGTCCTTAAACAAGCCGTTTTGATTCGTCTCCCCTTTCTACGTGGGAAGGGGAGTCATTTGTATAATTCCCACCTCCACGGTCAACAGCAATGCCCAATCCCCTCTGCTCTCTGTGCGCAACAGCCGCCATTTTACTACTGCAGACTCAGAGATGTCGGAGTTTAGAGCTAGACACGCTGTTCTGTTGTTGGCTGCAGGAACCAATATAAATGTCCATATGCCCTCCCAGCATCGGAGGATAAAAAGAAACAGTGGTTAGTTTTTATAATGTTCAAGCTGCAGCTGCTGCTAACCTGTTTGTTTGTGCTAACCACTTCACCTCAGACTGCTTCAACAAAGAGGGTCAACCTGACCCTTAAAGACGGATCCATACCAACTGTACATGACTCTGTGTACATGAAACGGTAAGTGTCGCCACTTTGTGATAATATTTACAGTTTATTCCAAGTAACTTAAAGTCAGCTCAGCTGTCTAACATGTCGCTCTTTGCCAACGTGTGTTAGCTTATTAGCTTGTAGTCTAAGGAGCTTTGTTGATGAATTAGCTGCCTTGTGTGGAGAGAAAGAGAAACTGATATTAACGAGTGTTTTATGGTGATTAACCGGTTAACCAGCGAGTGGGTCTGCGGGACATACAGTGATGTGTATGTGTTTTTGTTCAGAAGCCTGCCCGCCTGCACTTCACCCCGGCTCTGAAGCTGTGTGAGTGGTGGCGATGGCGCGGTGGTCCCTGGGACCTTATATTTAATTGTATTTTAGGCTCTTGAAATGTACCCATATTCACGAATATGCAGTAGATTACTACAGACCATCAATCAATCAAATTTTATTTGTATAGCACCAAATCATAAGCAGAGTTATCTCGAGACACTTTACAGAAAGAGCAGGTCTAGACCGACTCTTTGTTAAGTTATTTAAAGAGAGGCCCAACATGAATCCACCATGAGTAGCACTTAGCAACATTCGGCACATTGGCAGAAAAACTTCCTTTAACAGGCAGAAACCTCGAGCAGAACCAGACTCATGTTGAGAGAGGGAGGGAGAGAGGGAGGAGCAGGATAGAGACAGGCAAAGAGAGCAACGACAACATGTGTTCTTGTAACATCAACAACAGGTAATACATACTTATGGTTACAATGCCAATAATAGTGGTAGACTAGGGTGAAGATTAGCAAAAAATAAATTAGCAAGAGAAGCAGAGTAATGATAAAGGCTGAGGTAATCGTAATTGTAACAGTTGAAGTCAACAGGTCTACTATTAGCATTAGCAGTAACAATAATGATACTATGGGGAAGGCTGATGTTAGTAGTTGTTGCAGTCGAGCAGGTCCACAGCAGCAGGTGGTCTGCAGCAACGATCCTCAGGAACCTTCAAGACAAGGGAGCACAAGAACTCCCGGGAAGATATGTGGTTAGTAATGTTAATGGGACCAGAAGATACAGAGTTAATGAGCTGCATTAATAAGACAGAGAGAGAGAGAGAGAGTCAGAGAGAGAGGAAGAGAGAGAGAGAGAGAGAGAGAGAGAGAGAGAGGGGGGGGGGGGAGAGAGAGAGAGAGGGGGGGGGAGAGAGAGAGAGAGGGAGGGACAGAGAGGGAGAGAGAGAGAGATAGAGGGGGGGACAGATAGAGAGAGAGAGAGAGAGGGAGGGACAGAGAGGGAGGGACAGATAGAGAGAGAGAGAGAGAGAGAGGGAGGGACAGAGAGGGAGAGAGAGAGGGGGAGAGAGAGACACACACACACACACACACACAGAGGGGAGCTCGGTGTGAAACTAAAGTCTAAACCTATAGCAGCATAACTCTGGTCTGGTCCCAGCCTGAGCCAGCCCTAACTATAAGCTTTATCACAGAGGAAAGTTTGAACTCTTAAAAGAAGAGAGGGTGTCTACCTCATAGATAAGTATAATTGAGTATCATCTGCGTAACACTGAACATTAATGGAGTGTTTCCTCATGATATTACCCAGAGGAAGCATATATAAGGTAAAAAGAATCGGTCCGAGCACAGAACCTTGTGGAACTCCATGACTAACTTTGGTGTGCATAGAGGACACATCATGAACATTAACAAACTGAGATCGATCTGATAGATAAGATTTAAACCAACTTAGTGCAGATCCTGTAATGCCAATTAAATGTTCTAGTCTCTGTAACAGGATGTGATGGTCTATCGTGTCGAAAGCGGCACTAAGATCTAACAGGACGAGTACAGAGAGAAGTCCTCTGTCTGAAGCAGGAAGTAGATCATTTGAAACTCTCAGGGCTGTCTCAGTGCTGTGGTGGACTCTAAATCCTGACTGAAAGTCCTCAAATAAACTGTTGTTATGAAGAAAGTCACATAATTGATTAGCGACTGCTTTCTCAAGGATCTTTGAGGTAAAAGGAAGGTTAGATATAGGTCTATAGTTAGCTAAGGTGCCTGAATCATGGGTAGGCTTTTTAAGAAGTGGCTTAATTACAGCTAGTTTAAAAGGCTGGGGTACATAGCCCGTCGATAAAGACATATTGATCATATCTAGTAAAGAAGTTCTAGACATTCCTGTAATCTCATGTTGTGACGTCTGCTGTATTAACCACGTTTATGTGCATTGTCCCAGCTTGTCTCTGGCAGAGCTCTGCTTTGCGACACAGCTGCTGCTGTACGGGGAAACACTTTCTGTTTTGTAGCGTACGTCATCCGAAGTACTGATAACACAGTAATATTTTAATTTTAATTTGGACAAGACCAAATGGTTGAGAGCTGATGTGTTATTCATCTGTACACTAAATTCACTTTCAGAAGTAGAACATGAATGATGCATGGATTGAGTTTTATCAGCTTCTTAATTTGTGATATTATGATAATTTATCACGGGCCTAACACTTACATATGTCTCCTGTTCTTTCAGGGACCCCTGCTGTCTATGAGCTGGTGAAGGTGTTAACCAACAAGAGAGGCTTGAAAGATGTGGCAGAGCTGAGCCCTCACCCTCAGACCATTGCTCGACAGCGTTATTCTTCACTTTGCTCCCAAGAATGTAGGTTTCCCATTCATTGGAATAGTGTGCAGGTAAATAAGAAACAAGTCTGTCTAAATCTTTGTGAGTCTTCCTGTCTACCACCCCCAAAGGACAGCTGACGATGAACCGCTCTTCAAGGTGCACTTTCCAAAGTCCAATAAGGGCGAGTGCCAAGCCAAGCCTTCAGTATATTTACCAATACACATTATTAATGCACACACAAAACTATGCAAATATAAAATTAACATAAATATTTAAATGTTTGAACAATGTGTAAAATATATGACAAAATAATCTATACAACACAGTTCAACATTTTGGTATTTGCCGGTGTTGGTACACACTTGAATGTGATGCATTGTTTTGTCATGGATGATGTAGTGACATTTGTTTGTGTTGCTCCACAGGTTACGTAGATGATTTGATGGACCCCGACTTCGCTCAGGTCTTCGCGGATCCTGCACCTTTCGGAAAAGAAGTTTTGGAGATCCCCATCCCGGAAAAAAGTCTCCCTTTTAAATTAATAAAATAATTATTATATAACTTAGAACTTAAATTCTTGTACCATGGTATACTGCTGCAACCCTATAATTGTACAGTGTGTGGAATTACATGCTATTCCTTTTTCAGTGACTGCCTCTGGGTTTTGTCTGACGCACCTGTCACTAAAATACTTCACTGTACTTTTTCTACATGGTGTAACAACAAAACAAACATTTATTGATATGTACAGTTTTATAGAAAGTCACGTTGGCGATATCATCATTTGGCAAATAAAAACATGCATTAGAGATCCTCACTGTTGTAAACCTCTGAGCCGTGAAGGCCCAGCGTCAGCTCTGTATCGTTCTTTGCAGTGTGTAGAGAGAAAATGTTCCAACATGACCAGGATGATGGACCACGCAGGTGGGTGGGTTCTGCAGCTGATTTATTCTTCTAGTAACCTCATGAATGAAAAAGGGTCTTTAAGTGTCTTTTGCAAACAACATTATACTTGCAAATGAATTTGCTTATTTCGTTATATTACCTGTTGGGTGTCCACGCAGCACACATGGGCATGTGGGTATTGTTGCACAATTCACCTGTTGAAAAAGGACAATTGAGATATTAACACATGAACACATTAACATTTCAACCCACCACTCGGTGACATCCTGCTGTAACCGTCGCTGCAACACTTCAGCAGCTGCCTCCTCCTGTTCAGGATCAGATTCGGGATCAAACATGCACGGTCTTGGTAGATTTCCTACCAGGAGTGGCCGCCATGCTTGTTCTGTTTTCTGCGTCTGCGACCTGCCCTGGAACCCAAGTGATCAGGCAGCCAATCAGAGCAGCTCCTCAGCAGCATAACACACACGAGCACACAGACACACTCACACATGAACCATAGGTACCACAGGTACCATAAGCATTTCACGGCGCATTGTACTATGAATACATGTGTATGTGACCAATGCAAATTCCTCTCCTCCTCTCCTCTCCTGTATTTTGACCCAATAACTCTCCATCCCACAGGTCAGAGAGGAACTACTAAGAGAGGAGGTGCTGGGAGGAGCAGACAGGTAATGAATGATGATGATATGTAGACAAACCACCACACTTACAAATGGATGCAGGGAGGAGGGAAGAGGAGTAAAGCAGGAGTGGGCAAAATCATTTCTCACAGAGGAGCAGAATGAGGAGAAGGATGAGGAGGAGAAGCACCTGTCCAGCTCTGAGGCTCCTTTGTTGTTAGTGATTACGGACAGACAGACAACTGTTAGCATGTCAGCATCATCAACCTATCCAAGCCTGAGCTCCTTGTCATCCCAGCCAGTCCCTCTACGCAACCACAGATCAACATCCAGCTCGGACAAACTGAACTCATACCCACTGAGCAGGCCCGGCCCTAACCAATTTGGCGCCCTAGGCAAGATTTTAGGTGGCGCCCCCCTTGTGTATATACTCACAAGAAACTGAATAGCTTTGTCTTGGACAATCTTTTATTTAAAGAAAGCAATTGCAATCAAAATACTTAGAATTAGAAAGAAAGAAATACAAAAACATATGAAATAAATATATGAAATATAAATAGCTTAGATAAAGTATAAGATTTAAATATAATAAAAGTGTAAACAAGTGATATAAAATAAATTATATATATATATATATATATATATATAAAACAACATCATCATATGACAACTGATTTGAGACCACATGGTTTATGCTTATGATGGCAAGTCTGTTAAAATACACATGTTGACACCTTCGTCCGTCCTTTTGTTCAGGGGGGAATGTGAAGCTGTTTTCAATGTGAAATGGACCTCTGTGTACCAACTCTGTTCGTACCTTATCAGTTAGAGGAGACGGCCAGTCAGCAGGGTCTATTGGAGCAGCAGAAGGAGCGCTTGATGCTGCTGCATCACTGCTGGGTTGTGCTGCTGAGGTGGAGGCGACAGGAGGAGCGCTTGATGTAGTAGATGGCCCAAGATTTGAAGGGGTGGGACTGAGAAATCTCAACAGCGCATCTGAAGAGAGAAGAGGAGTATGTGACACCAGTCTAATAATAAACATATGATTCCAAGAATAAAACGAAATGAAATAATATAAATCAAAAACCTAAGAGATACATGCATGATGTTCACTATACTCTACATGTATAATACACAATGTACTTTTTCTAATATGCAAATTATATTAGATTCAACTTTATTGTCATTACAGTGAAATGCTGATTAGCAGAATGCACAGAAGCAGGAAACTGCGGTATAATATAGCATGTGGGTGATGCTATAGCATTAATGATGTGCACTTTAACACTGATGTAAAGTTTAACACTATAAACACACTTTAGACAATATGAACTGTAACACAACAAACAGCTAGGCTTACAGCTATAATATATAAAGGGGTGGAAAAGGAATAGCATTTTGATTTGATTAATGTGAGCTAACCAGATGGCAATAAAAATGGAAACACATTTAACATTATAACACCTGCTGAATAGATGTAATATGTACACGCGTCTTCGGAAAGTAACGTATCATCATTATTATTATTATTATTATTACTATTTAATAGGCTTTGCTATGCAGTTAAATTAATGTGGGTTTATTATTTTCATATTAACACAAAATAATACCAACTAGTTTTAAGTTACACTTTTTTTCTTCCCCCATTTGTGGCGCCCCCTGGATTGACAGCGCCCTTAGCATTTGCCTATACTGCCTATGCCACGGGCCGGCCCTGCCACTGAGTCTGCCCGGGACCTGGGCGTCAGGATGACAACCAGCTAACCTTTAAGGTTCATGTGGCATCGATTGCACGCGGCTCTTCACTGTTCATGTCACTCCACTGTTCACGTCACTCTACTGTTCGTATCACTCCACTGTTCGTAGCCCTCCACTGTTCGTGTCACTCCACTGTTCGTGTCACTCCACTGTTCGTATCACTCCACTGTTCGTGTCCCTCCACTGTTCGTATCCCTCCACTGTTCGTGTCCCTCCACTGTTCATGTCACTCCACTGTTCGTATCCCTCCACTGTTCGTGTCACTCCACTGTTCATGTCACTCCACTGTTCGTATCCCTCCACTGTTCGTATCCCTCCACTGTTCGTGTCCCTCCACTGTTCATGTCACTCCACTGTTCGTATCCCTCCACTGTTCGTATCCCTCCACTGTTCGTGTCACTCCACTGTTCATGTCACTCCACTGTTCGTGTCCCTCCACTGTTCATGTCCCTCCACTGTTCGTATCCCTCCACTGTTCATGTCACTCCACTGTTCATGTCACTCCACTGTTCGTATCCCTCCACTGTTCATGTCACTCCACTGTTCGTGTCCCTCCACTGTTCATGTCACTCCACTGTTCGTATCCCTCCACTGTTCGTATCCCTCCACTGTTCGTGTCCCTCCACTGTTCATGTCACTCCACTGTTCGTAGCCCTCCACTGTTCGTGTCACTCCACTGTTCGTGTCCCTCCACTGTTCATGTCACTCAACTGTTCGTAGCCCTCCACTGTTCGTAGCCCTCCACTGTTCGTGTCACTTCACTGTTCGTGTCACTCCACTGCTCGTATCCTTCCACTGTTCATGTCCCTCCACTGCTCGTATCCTTCCACTGTTCATGTCACTCCACTGCTCGTATCCTTCCACTGTTCATGTCACTCCACTGTTCGTATCACTCCACTGTTCGTAGCCCTCCACTGTTCATGTCACTCCACTGTTCGTGTCACTCCACTGTTCGTAGCCCTCCACTGTTCATGTCACTCCACTGTTCGTGTCCCTCCACTGTTCATGTCACTCCACTGTTCGTAGCACTCCACTGCTCGTATCCTTCCACTGTTCATGTCCCTCCACTGCTCGTATCTCTGCACTGCTCGTATCCTTCCACTGTTCATGTCACTCCACTGTTCATGTCACTCCACTGCTCGTATCCTTCCACTGTTCATGTCACTCCACTGCTCATGTCACTCCACTGTTCGTAGCCCTCCACTGTTCATGTCACTCCACTGTTCGTAGCCCTCCACTGTTCATGTCACCCCACTGTTTATGTCACTCCACTGTTCATGTCACTCCACTGCTCATGTCCCTCCACTGCTTGTATCTCTCCACTGCTCGTATCCTTCCACTGTTCATGTCACTCCACTGTTCGTAGCCCTCCACTTTTCATGTCACCCCACTGTTCATGTCACTCCACTGTTCATGTCACTCCACTGCTCGTATCCTTCCACTGTTCATGTCCCTCCACTGCTCGTATCTCTGCACTGCTCGTATCCTTCCACTGTTCATGTCACTCCACTGCTCGTATCCTTCCACTGTTCATGTCACTCCACTGCTCGTATCCTTCCACTGTTCATGTCACTCCACTGTTCGTAAGCCCTCCACTGTTCGTGTCACTCCACTGTTCATGTCACCCCACTGTTTATGTCACTCCACTGTTCATGTCACTCCACTGCTCATGTCCCTCCACTGCTCGTATCTCTCCACTGCTCGTATCCTTCCACTGTTCATGTCACTCCACTGTTCGTAGCCCTCCACTTTTCATGTCACCCCACTGTTCATGTCACTCCACTGTTCATGTCACTCCACTGCTCGTATCCTTCCACTGTTCATGTCCCTCCACTGCTCGTATCTCTGCACTGCTCGTATCCTTCCACTGTTCATGTCACTCCACTGTTCATGTCACTCCACTGCTCGTATCTCTGCACTGCTCGTATCCTTCCACTGTTCATGTCACTCCACTGTTCATGTCACTCCACTGCTCGTATCCTTCCACTGTTCATGTCCCTCCACTGCTCGTATCTCTGCACTGCTCGTATCCTTCCACTGTTCATGTCACTCCACTGTTCATGTCACTCCACTGCTCATGTCACTCCACTGTTCGTAGCCCTCCACTGTTCTCGTCACTCCACTGTTCGTAGCCCTCCACTGTTCATGTCACTCCACTGTTCATGTCACTCCACTGCTCATGTCACTCCACTGTTCGTAGCCCTCCACTGTTCTCGTCACTCCACTGTTCATGTCACTCCACTGCTCATGTCACTCCACTGTTCGTAGCCCTCCACTGTTCTCGTCACTCCACTGCTCGTATCCTTCCACTGTTCATGTCACTCCACTGTTCATGTCACTCCACTGTTCGTAGCCCTCCACTGTTCTCGTCACTCCACTGTTCGTAGCCCTCCACTGTTCATGTCACTCCACTGCTCATGTCACTCCACTGCTCATGTCACTCCACTGCTCATGTCCCTCCACTGCTCGTATCTCTCCACTGCTCGTATCCTTCCACTGTTCATGTCCCTCCACTGCTCGTATCTCTGCACTGCTCGTATCCTTCTACTGTTCATGTCACTCCACTGTTCATGTCACTCCACTGCTCGTATCCTTCCACTGTTCATGTCACTCCACTGCTCGTATCCTTCCACTGTTCATGTCACTCCACTGTTCATGTCACTCCACTGTTCGTAGCCCTCCACTGTTCATGTCACCCCACTGTTCATGTCACTCCACTGTTCGTAGCCCTCCACTGTTCATGTCACCCCACTGTTCATGTCACTCCACTGTTCATGTCACTCCACTGCTCGTATCCTTCCACTGTTCATGTCACTCCACTGTTCATGTCACTCCACTGCTCGTATCCTTCCACTGTTCATGTCACTCCACTGTTCATGTCACTCCACTGCTCGTATCCTTCCACTGTTCATGTCACTCCACTGCTCGTATACCTCCACTGCTCTTATCTCTCCACTGCTCGTATCCTTCCACTGTCACTGGTGGACGAGCTACCTAACTCCATTCGGTCTGCAGAGTCCCTTTCACCTTTAAGAAGAAGCTAAAGAGCCAGCTCTTTATGAACACCTCTGACCTTAATGATATTTATGCTATTGGCATGTGGTTTATGTTGATTAGGATTCTCACGATGATGATGATGACTTTATCGACCTTGTTGATGTTGTGGATGCCCTGTACCCTGTCTGTCAGCACCAGTGTCCGATCACACCTGAAGCTTACTGACTCCGCCCCCTCCTGTCTCGATCGTTGCTTGTGTTGTATTAACTCAGATGTTCGTCGCTTTGGACAAAAGCATCTGCTAAATTAAACTGTAACATTGTATCATTGCATTACATTATATTATATTCATGTTATATTATATGCATAAATAACCAGATGTTTTGTTTGTAAGAAGTTGTTTGTCGGTAACTTTACAGACAGCGTTCTACACTTCAATGACTTGAGTAATATTTAAATGTGAGTGTAGTTGAAGCAGCAGAGAGCTGCTGTTACTGCTGTTAAACTGCAGCTTTATTAGTTTATCTCTGTGACGCTGATCGACGGTGAACACGCTGATACAAACTCATTGCTTTAAAGGACCTCATACCCCCTCGGTCCTGATGTGACGGCTTGTCAGGAGACGAGGGCAGAGAGACGACGGGATCAGCTCTGATCAGACCTGATCCACACACACACACACACACACACACACACACACAGACACAGACACACACACACACACACACACACACACACACACAGCAGCTGACCAGAGAGCGGGGAAGAGGCCCACAGTCCACAGTGTCCCTCCTTATCTTCATCACTCCCTCCTGACCCACAACCTGCACACCTCGTCTTTATCACACACATGCACACGCACACACACACACACACACACACACACACACACACACACGCACACACACACACACTCCACCCAGCCCTGACCCAAAATTCTGCAGACCTGCCCCCCCCCAAATGTCTGTGTGTCTGACCACGAGTACTCTGAGTCCTCAGGTGGACAGTGTGTGTGTGTTTGTGTTTGTGTGTGTGTGTGTGTGTGTGTGTGATGTGATGACTCCTGGCACCATGGGCTCTCCTGCCCAGCGGCCTGACTGTCAGGCTGATCAGTGAGGCAGAGTGGAGGGATGAAGAGGAGTGAAGTCTTTGAGGGCTGTGTGACTCTGAGGTCAGAGCTGCCTGCAGGTCCTCCGGTAGAGTCTCAGTGTGTTACTCTACCTCACAGGTTAGTTCACACACACACACACACACATCACTTTTAAAGAGCTCCTTTTGGCACACCTTAAACACAGTCCATGTTCAGCTCAGGTACAGACCTGAACCTGTAGACCAATCAGCTATCTAAACTAGAAGCATAAAGGACATAAAAATCTCGATAAGTTATTGTGCTCG